>NC_071531.1:0-300000 GCF_026979565.1 Vidua chalybeata | reverse complement strand
CGGGCAAAAATCAGGAAGTGGCTTTAAAGGCATGAGAAGGAATGACACCATGTCCTGCATGAGGGTTCTGGTGCCTGGCCTCTTCTGCCAGGCAGGCTGGGCTGCTCCTGGGGAGCAGGAGCACCTCGGGCACTGGGCAGGAGACACCCTCTCCGTGGCTCAGCAGCCACCTCCCAGGGCTGCCACCAATCTTTAACTTGGCATCCTCCAGGAATGGGAGGTTTGCTTCCTCCTCAGGGCCTGGCTGCACAAGAAAGGTGCAATTGCCATCCCATGACAGACAGCCAGGAGATCTTTTCTGCCCTGGTTTTGTGGCTCTGTGATTCTGTGACAGACACGTGCCTGCTGTAAGTTGAGCTGTGTTACCTACACACATAGAAATGCACATAAACATGCCTGCCTGGTTGTTTACACATTTGACACATTACATGTGTGTATATTTATACACATCCCTTACAGACACACACACAGAACATGGAGGGGTAAAACCGTCTGAGGGTGGAACCTGCATCTGTAACGTGTTGGGGCACGTAACAAAGCAGAGCAGCTCAGGAGGGAGCAGAGTGAATAGATCCTGTTCCTGAGTGACTTCTACACTGTGGTGGGAGTTGCTGGTGCTGGACAAAGTCAGGTTTGAGGGAAGGTTTTCTTATAAGTGAAGCATCTCCTACAGCCCCAGGGAGTTCTCACCAGTCCCCTCTCTCCTTGGTGCTCTAACAGTCTCTTTGTCCACCTCCGTATTCCTGGAGAGCTGTTGAAGCTCAGTGTCTCTGAGAGCTCTGGATGCCTGCCAGAAGCTGCGCTCAGGGACACAGGCCTGCACACACTCAGATTCTTTAGGTTTTTAACCCAGGCCCCAGACGTGACTGAGTTGCAGGAGTCAGCAGATTGAATTCACTGCTCAGGCAGCAGAATCGTGGAACAGATAGGTCTGGGTAGAAAGGGTTAATAGATAGGTAGAAAGTTAAAGAAATAGATAGGTAGAAAGTTAAATAGATAGGCCTGGGTAGAAAGGGACCTTAAAGCTCATTCAGTGCCACCCAGTGTCCAGCCTGGCCTTGGGCACTGCCAGGGACCCAGGGGCAGCCCCAGCTGCTCTGGGCACCCTGTGCCAGGGCCTGCCCGCCCTCCAGATGCTGTTGCATTGGCAGAAAGGGGCAACTCTTACCTTTGGGGAGCTCTGAGCCAGCAGCGAGGACCAGAGGTACCTGTGGGCTCTGTGGAACCATCGGGGGATGCAGCAGCTGCCCAGGCACAGCCAAGCCCTCCCCGTGCTGCCCAGGTTCTCCTGAGGAAGGGCTGAGCACCCTTCAGCACCTGGCACACGTGGCTCTGCCCCGCCTGGAGGAAATCAAATGATTTGGGGTTTTCCCCAGGTCCCATCAGGTATGTGCTGCTTTTGCCCCAGAGCAGGAAGATGTTTGTCCTTGCTAAGCTTCAGGATTTATTGTCACATTAGACTCTCAAGCTGAGAATCTAATGAAGAAAATTGTATTAGGACCCTAAAAAATACGTCATGGAAGAATTGTCTGTTATTCAAAGATGAGCTGTGTTACAGCAAACCCTCTGGCTGATAATGCAGACCCACTGTGGCCCAAGTTCTGTATCCTGTGGAAGGTGAAGGAAGACTGAAGTCACAAATATTTTTTTGCATTAATTAGCTCATCTTGCACATTTGCTGCTTTCCCCCAGCCAGAGCAGGTCACTCTGTCACTGAGGGGCTCAGGGACCCTGTCAGCCTGTCCAGCATTGTCACAGGAAATGTAGGAAACTGGATTGTGCCAAGGCTCGGAGGTTCATTGGATAATTCATGTTGGAGAGACTTCTGAAGATCTCTGGTCCAGCACCTGCCTCATGCAGGGCCAGCTGGGACTTCTCACGGCTTTGCCAGTCGGGTCCTGAAAACTTCTGTGCGTGGAGATGTGCAGCCTCTGGGCAACCTGCTCCAGTGCTTGATGGGGAAACATTTCTCATTTAATTCAGTCTAAACCTCCCTCATTTCATCTTCCACCTGCTGCCTCCCATCCTTCTTCCACACTCGGCTGTGAAGATCCTTGATGCCTCCTTGGAGGAAGATCCCTTCAAAACTTCTCTTCTCGGGGCTGAGCAAGCCTCTTTCCTGGATCTCTTATTCCAGGGCGTTCTCCACCCACCTGTCCCACTGACATCCTGCTGAACTGGAGCAGACACTGCCGGATCTCTGCCAAGGCCTCCCTGCCCTCTCCTCTGGGTCCTGGTGTAAAACACCCACCGTATCCCGTGTGCCCCCTCCCCTCCAGTTCATCCCCAGGGCCTTTCCCAGGATCCTCCCCAGGGCTCTGAGCCTGGAACATCCTGTGCTTTGCCTTGTGCTTTGCCTTGTGCTTGCCTGTTCTCAACAGGTGTCCCAGGCACCACGCAGAGCCTGTGTCCACGTGGGGTTTTGCTCAGTTATTCCCCTCCACCTGGCAGTAAAGGTTGTGAAAAGTTGCGTGTGGGTACCACTGAAAACCCACCTTGCCCCAGGACCCATCTTCTGAGCTGAGAGGGTCTGGTGGCTGATTCTCTGCTCTGTTGGAAATCATGGAATCCCAGGCAGGGAGAGGCCTTAAAGACCCTCCTGTTCCCACAGCTCCACGGGCAGGGACACCTCCCACTGGTCCAGGCTGCTCCAGTCTGGTGTTAAACACTCGCAGGGATGGGGTAGCCACAGCTTCTCTGGGCAGCCTGTGCCAGTGCCAGTGCCAACAAATTTTGGATTTGTTTCCAGTGTTGATTTCCTAAATAAGAAGTGTCAGGGTTAAACTTTCACAATTTTCACGTCTTTTGATCTCCAGTTGGCATAAAAAAGCAGCCTTGGCTTAGCAGCTTGGTCATGGTTGGGATGAGCACAGAAAAGGCGTTTGCTCACTCCACAGAGCATCTCAAACTGTGGAATTTGGGGACAACTGTGAAATGGTGGAATGTTTTTCTTTTCATTCTAAAGCATTTCAAGTTGTTTTTTTTTTTCTCCTCTTTTTCAACAAAAACTGTCCATCCTTTTCCTCAGTTTAGGGTTTAATGGGTGAGCAGGAGTGTAGCTGTATGTGGCACTGTTCCCAAACAGCACAGGCATGCCTGCAGGGCTGGTGGGGAGGTGGAGGGATGTGCAGCTCCTCTGTTCAGCGCAGAGTCCAGCTACGTGGAGTTTGTGTTGTTGGTTTGTTTTAGGTCTAGGCCATGTGAGAGCTGAGCTGGGATGGAGCATGACTCACACACCCCGTGGGAATTCAATGGCTCCTTCCATCAGCCTTCAGCTTTCCTCATGATGGGCATCCCGGGCCTGGAAGCCCTTCACCCCTGGATCTCCATCCCTTTCTGTGCCCTCTACCTTACTGCTCTCTTGGGGAACTGCGTGATCCTGTTCATCATCAGGAGGACCCCCAGCCTTCACGAGCCCATGTACTACTTCCTGTCCATGCTGGCAGTCACCGACCTGGGCCTGGCTCTCTGCACCCTGCCCACCACCCTGGGCCTCTTTTGGTTCGACGTGCGCAGGATCGGCTTCGACGCCTGCCTCGCTCAGATGTATTTCATCCACATCCTGTCCTTCATCGAGTCCTCCGTGCTCCTGGCCATGGCCTTTGACCGCTTCATCGCCATCTCCCACCCGCTGAGACACCCGGCCATCCTGACCAAGAGCACCGTCCTCAAGATAGGCCTGGCCATTGTGCTGAGGGGCATGGTCTCGCTGCTCCCCATTCCCTTCCTGCTCAAGAGACTGACCTACTGCGGCAAGACGGAGCTGTCCCACTCCTTCTGCTTCCATCCTGACATCATGAACCTGGCCTGCGCAGATATCAAGGTCAATGTCTTCTACGGGATGATCATTCTCTTGTCCACGGTGGGGATGGACTTCATCTTCATCGTGCTGTCCTACATCCTCATCATCAGAACCGTGGTCAGCCTCACCACCAAGGAGGAGTGTCTGAAGGCTCTCAACACCTGTGTCTCCCACATCTGTGCTGTCCTCGTGTTCTTCATCCCCATGATCGGACTGTCCATGATCCATCGCTTTGGGAAGAACGTTCCTCCCCTCGTTAACACCTTGGTGGCCTACACCTACCTCATCATTCCCCCCGCTCTCAACCCCGTTATCTACAGCATAAAATCCACCCACATCCGGGAGGCTTTGCTCAGGGCCCTGTGCAGGAAGCGTGGCTCTGACTGGTAGTTTCCTCCACTAGTTCTGCCAGAAAGTGCTGGTGGACTGGGCTCTCTGTCAGACCTCTGGGCCTGGGCTCTCTGTCAGACCTCTGGGACTGGTTCCTTGGTCAGAGCTCTTGGCCTGGTTTCCCAGTCAGAGCTGGTGGATGCTCTCTTGGTGCTCCATCCATGCAGGTCATTGCCAGAGGAAAGAAGTGCAGATCCATGGGATGCCGTTCCTCATCCCAAAGCTGTGAGCTTTCATGTTATGTCCTAGCCTGGTGCTTTCCTCCCTTCCTGCACAGAGCATTTCTCATTAGGCCTTGTTGAGGGGCCCAGAGCACTCTCAGCCCTTGAAAATCATGCTCAGCCATCATCCAATTGTCTGGAGTGCCGTGTCCATCCCCAGTGACAAAACAGCTGCTTGTGCACTGCTTTTGGAATCTTTGAGTCTTACCAGCTTGCCAGGTCTAGTTAATGTCCCAGTCATTGTTCTGCCTTGAATGTCATGTATGTGCAGCATCTGCAATAAAATCCATCTACTCGCTGTGAAAGGTCATAAGATTTGAGGAGGCCTTTTTTTCTGTCTATATGATGCAGAAAGATTAGGCTGGAGCTGCCTAAAATCTTCAGGGTGTGCCGCAGATGAGCAGGACTGGATGAGCCAGCTGTGTCTCTGGGTGGGCTTGGGGGTCTGGTGGGGCTGGAAGCTCTCTTGCAAAAAAAGAGGGGAGTTCAAAAACATTGTAGGAATGGCTGAACTTCCTGACACTCGTGCTGCTGCCTTCCATCTGAGCGCTGCTGGTGCTGGCTGTGCCCCTCAGCAGGATGAGAGGAGATCCCCAGGGGCATCCAGAGTGGGAGATGACAGCATGTCCCAGCACCTCCTTGCTCTGCTGGAGGCTGGGTGTGAGCCAGGCAGGCAGAAAGTTTCATGTTTCTCCTGGCTCCCACAGACAGAATAAAATGTCCCAAAATCACAGAACAGAATCACAGAACCACTAGGGTTGGAAAAGCCCTCCCAGACCTGTGACTGATCGCCCACCTTGTCACTCACACCAGAGCACTGAGAGCCACGTCCAGTTGTGAATATTTCACTCCTCCAAATGGCAGAGCTGTAGTTCTGTTGATCTCAAACCACACTTTGGCCAGTCTTGAGCACGGTGGAGAAGGAGCAACAGTCAGTGTTTACTTTGGAGGGATGAGGCAGCAAAGGCACCGGGACAGGATCCCAGCCCTGAACTGTCCTGGTCTTGCCTGATACTGAGCACTTCATCAGCCCAGATCAGACTTTCTATTCTGCTCCACATGTGCAGTAGCTGGAGAGAAAAAAAATTGAAAGAAAAAAATAATGGAGCGGAAACAGCTCCATAAAAAAGCAGAAAGAGGGCAGGGAGGATTCCTAAGGGGAGGATTCCCAGGCCACTGCTTGCTCTGTGTTGTGCTCATTATCTCGCTGTGTCCCAGGGTCCCTTGCCCAGGGTGAGACACCAACAGCACCCAGGAGCTCAGCCTGGGGAGCAGCTCCCACTGCCACTGGGGAAGGGGAGAGCTCTGCTCAAATACTTCTGATCTAAACCGGAGCTTGCAGGAAAAATTTACAGAAGAGAGGAACAGCCAGGAGAAAAGAGCTTTGCTGTGGAGATGCCTGGCTTGCAGCATCCTCACACGGGATTCTGAAATTGATGATTGAGAGTTCTGAGAAGATTCTGAGTCTGCTCCCATTCTGAAAACTTCCAGAGTTCACCCCTGGATGTCCGTGTTTCCTGGCTGCAGCTCTTCCCCAAAACTGCTCTGAAACAAAAAGCCCGAGGAGCCTGTGCCACAGTAAGAAAATGTTTGTGGGGGACTTGGAGGGCAAAGTGGGGGGATTTATCAGCACATCTGTCAGCACAGCTGGAGAGCAGGGTGGAGGGGGAATGAAAGAGGGAAAGATAAAGGTTGGAGGGGAGAGGAAGGGGAAGGGAAAGAGAGAGAAGGCAGAGAAGGAGAAAGAAGGAGAAGAAATATGGGAGAGATGGGGTCGTTCAGCCTGGAGAGGAGAAGCTCCAGGGAGAGCTCAGAGCCCCTGGCAGGGCCTGAAGGGGCTCCAGGAGAGCTGCAGAGGGACTGGGGACAAGGCCTGGAGGGACAGGAGCCAGGGAATGGCTCCCAGTGCCAGAGGGCAGGGCTGGATGGGAGATTGGGAATTGGGAATTGTTCCCTGGCAGGGTGGGCAGGGGCTGGGATGGAATTGCCAGAGCAGCTGGGGCTGCCCCTGGATCCCTGGCAGTGCCCAAGGCCAGGTTGGACACTGGGGCTGGAGCAGCCTGGCACAGTGGGAGGTGACCCTGCCATGGCAGGGGTGGAACGGGATGAGCTCCAAGGTTCCTCCCAACCCAAACCATTCCATGGTTCTTTGATGAGGCAGGGTCAAAGGTTGGACTCAATGATCCTGGATTTCCAACCTCCAGTGATTCTGTGATTTACTGCTGGGGGTGCTGCTTGGGTCCCCCTAGGAAAATAAATCTGCATTTACTGGTGTTTCAAAGACACGGATCCAGTTTCCACTTGTGCAGAAATCCAGTCCCTCTCAGCACCCGCCCTGCCCACCAGCAATCCCAAATCCTGAGCCTCTTATGAAAACCTGCCTACATGTACCAGTGCCAGAGAACTGGAGCGAACTGAAGCATCGGGGGTTGTTTCACAGGGCTGTCTCACAGCCCCATTCCCTCAGGGAAATGATCAGGAGGGCAGGAATTTTCCCGTGAGACTCAGGTAATCCCATCAGGGCTGGCAGCTGAGGTGCCTCAGTACCTGTTGGTGATTACCGAGGCTCCTTGTTCATTCCTTTTGTGTCTTAATTCAAGCGCTTGGCTGACATCCCTGGAATAGATTTTGGGCACAGTGACAGCAAGAGTCCTCCCACACTGTGTGTAAATCGGGTATAAAAAGCTACAATGTGAGTCCTACTTGTTATACATCTGAGATGGAAAAGCCCCAGATCGGGAGAATAAAGCCTGATGCTATTTTAGGCCTTCAGCACAGATGTGCAATAAAAACCCCATGTTTCACAACCCAACATTACTTATAAAATAACTCCATTAGTAACCTGCAGAGCTTGCCATAAAGCCACTTTGCATTGTTGATTTGCACAGATTGGGCATGAAAGCAATAACCAGAAAGCTCAGGTTGAGCTTGACCTTGTGCTGCCCATCCAGGGCAGGAGGGATGGTGGGTTTATTTCAGCACAGGTACTGGCTTGGTGCCTGAAAATAGAAAGGTACCTAAAGCAAAGCCTTTTATGTATCTTCAGGCCATTTCCCTTGGATCACAGCGCTCCTGGAAAATCTACAGGTACAGAATAAGGTGAACAATCTGATTGGTTTTTTCTACAGATATTCTGTTTTTTCCATACATGTCATAGGATGAAAATCCAATTTGTATGTGAAAAAAAATTTGAAAGATCCATGTCTGCCTGCGCCTGTGAGCTGCTCTGGGGAGGGCTGGGTCGTGGGAGGCAGCACTGCCAGCTTCAGCCTCACTGAGCACATTTCTGACAGGACACCACAGCACATATGGAAAAAATCAAGCAGCACTGAAGTATTCTGAGAGAGCACTAAAAATCTGCCGGGTTTTTTGTTATAATTTTTAATTTTGTCCTTTAGAAAGAAAAGCAAACAAGTTCAGCTGATGGGTTTACTATTCAAAAGGTTGATTTTATGGTGTTCTGCCTTTTAGAGAATTCAGGCAATTCCCGTTCGAACTGAAATGTCAGCATTTTGTCACTGCATATGTTGTTGCACAGAGCCATAACGGGGTAAAAAACCGGGAGAGGAGCTCTCTGCATCAGCGTGGCAGCTCTGAGAATGCCAGGAATGGCCCTGTGGGATCCCAAGCCATGGGAAAGGGCTGGTAAAAAGTTTGTGTTTCCCTTGCAGCAGGAAGCGCCCGGGCGTAGCATGAGTGGCCCTGGCGCCGCGGGCCATGCCCTTCTCCAACAGCTCTGAGCTCAGCCCGTCCTTCATCCTGGCCAGCCTGCCGGGGCTGGAGGCGGCGCAGTCCTGGATGGCCATCCCGCTGTGCTCGGCCTACGTGCTGGCGGTGCTGGGCAACGGCGCCGTGCTGCTGGTGGTGCGCGCCGAGCCCAGCCTGCACGCGCCCATGTACTTCTTCCTCTGCATGCTGGCCGCCATCGACCTGGCGCTGGCCACGGCCACCGTGCCGCGCATCCTCTGCTTCTACTGGTTCGGCAGCAGGGAGATCAGCTTCGCCGCCTGCCTGCTCCAGATGTTCCTCATCCACACGCTCTCGGCCGTCGAGTCCACCGTGCTGCTGGCCATGGCCGTGGACCGCTACGTGGCCATCTGCCACCCGCTGCGGCACGCCGCCATCCTCACCAACGGCGCCACGGCCAAGATCGGGCTGCTGGCCGTGGCCAGAGGAGTGCTCTTCTTCCTGCCGCTGCCCCTGCTCCTCCTGCCCCTGCCCTTCTGCGGCTCCCGCGTGCTGTCCCACTCCTTCTGCCTGCACCAGGACGTGATGAACCTGGCCTGCGCCAACACCACCCCCAGCGTGGTGTACGGGCTCACCGCCATCCTGCTGGTCATGGGGCTGGACGCCGTGCTCATCTGCCTCTCCTACCTGCTCATCCTGAAGGCCGTCCTGCGCCTCGCGGCCTGGAGGGAGCGGCTCAAGGTGTTCAGCACCTGCATCGCCCACATCTGCGTGGTGCTGGCCTTCTACGTGCCCCTGATCGGGCTGTCTGTGGTGCACAGGTTTGGGAAGGACCTGGCTCCGCTGGTCCACATCATCATGGGCAACATCTACATCCTGGTGCCCGCCGTGCTCAACCCTATCATCTACGGGGTGAGGACCAAGCAGATCCAGAGGAGGATCCTGAGCTTGATTCACGTCACCGACAGAGCTCCCCGGTGACCTGAGCTGGGCGCTGCCCGTGTCCTCACTCTGGCTCACCTTGTTTTACACTCAGAGCCTTTGGTGCTGGACTGTCCTCTCCGTGTGCTCTGAGGCGCTGCCACCAGGCAAAAGCTGATTGTACACTCCCCCAGAGAGTGTTTGCCCTCACCAAACTCAGAGAGAAATGACTGCAGTGATCTAAATCCAAGCCCAACCTGGCAGGTTCCACAAGAAGGGAAAAGTGACTCAGCAAACTTACACAGATGTCCCAGCATTGCACCTCTTGGTTCCCGTCTCACCTCTAACAGCGGCAGAGCAGAGAAAATGCCGGCTGGTTTGGGATGATTTAGTTAATTCATTGGTTTCACAGACACATTCCAGAAGTTTTGCCAGAAAATTTGCATGTAGCATCATTCTTTAAGTAAAATAATTACAGGACACCTGTCCAAAGTGACATTACAGATGCAGAAATGCATTTCAGAGAAAGAACATCCCCCTCTGTGGTCTTGTTCTGACCTGCTGTGCACTCTGTCAAGACCCCTCAACCTCCTCAGAGCAGATGCTGTGTAAAAACTTCAGACTCAGAGTTACTGGTAGCAACTGTAAAAATCATTTAAATTTGTAATTGTATTCAAGAAAATGAAAACATCTCAAGGGAAAAAACAAGCAAGTTATAAATGTCAGTGATGACTCCAAGCTGAAGGAAGTCTCATTTCCAAGCCACACTGGGAATTCCTAAAACGTCCTGCCACCAGCACCACTGAGCAGAGTCTGACACCATCCTCTGGCACGCCTCGGAGAGACGAGCAAGGATTGAGGGGAACCCCTCTCAGTGTTCTCGTTACCACGAGTTGTGGTTTCACACTCGAGGGGGAATCAGGGATGTTCCCACTGCAGCAGACACAGAGATCCCTCAGCCAGCGGGGCCGGGGCTGAGCTCCCGTTTGGTCACCGTGGGTTTTGCTGCCCCAGGGTGGCACAAGGCCCTGCCCAGACCTTTCTGGGGGAGCAGCAGCAGCACTGGCCTGATCTGCACTGCATCAGGAAGCACAGGTGCTCTCAAACCCCAGTGTCTCCATTAGGATCCCAGAATCCCAAATTCCTGGGGCTGGAAAAGCCCTCCCAGCCCAGGCAGTGCCAGCTGTGCCCCGTGCCCACCTTGTCCCCAGCCCAGAGCTCTGAGTGCCACCTCCAGGGGACACCTGCAGGGATGGGCACTGCAAAGCTCCCTGGGCAGCCCCTGCCAAGGCCTGAGCAGCCTTTCCATGGGGAAATTCCTGCTGCTGGCCAAGCTGAGCCTGCCCTGGCCCAGCCTCAGGCCGTTCCCTCTCCTCCTGTCCCTTTTTCTGAGCCCTGTCCCGGCTGTCCCCTCCTGGCAGGAGCTGTGCAGAGCCACAGGGTCCCCCCTGAGCCTCCTTTGCTCCAGGCTCAGCCCCTTCCCAGCTCCCTCAGGGATTCTCCAGCCCCTTCCCAGCTCCCTCAGCCGCTCCTCACAGACTGACTCTCTAGGACAGGGGCAGGTCCCAGAGCTCAGGGGCTCTTGTCCGTGACTTTAGATGGGAGATGTCACCAAAGGCTCTGTCGTGGGCGGGGGCCCCCAGTGCTGCAGTGTTTGGTGGAGTTTGGTGCAGTTTCTTCCCAGTTCCAATGAATGCTGGGAGTGAAACAAGCCTCATTTTTGTAGTCTGTGCTGGTACAGCTTCAGTCTTGGTATAACCTTTTTCTGCTAAATTCAACCTCAATTTATTTCAAAATAAATTCTTTCATTTAGGCGAGTTACAAATGGTTCTCATCTGGGACTTCAAGGCAATTCTGTCTCCTGTCATTTTTGGCATATTCTGGTTTAATAGAGCTTAGAAGGGTAAAAAAAAAAATTTGTAAAAATGAAAACAATCTGTACCTGTCTAATGTGATTTGGGAAATGTGAATGAATTTTTCAGAGGCATTATGGGTCTAAACCCTTTTCAGGTGGCCATGGCACTGAGAAATGGCTCCTGCTCATTCCCCATATGTTCCTGTTTTTTCCTCTTGTGCTGATAAAAAAAAAATAATAGAGAAAAATGAATGAACTACTCTGGAATGCTGTATTGTATTTCCTACTCATTTATTTCTCAGAGAGCTAATAGAGGCTCGGAGCAGGAAGGCATGATGGATTGATTTCTCCTGGGTGCAGATAAAAACTCACATCTTGTTCTCCAAAGTTTAGTCATGGAGTGTTGCTTTGCTGGGGAACAGAACATGCTGAACATGGCACTTGTCTTTGCCACTTTCCTCCTGGAATGTCCAGTGCTGAGGGCCCAGGTCACCTCTCCTGCAGCAGAAGGAAAACCTCAACCAGCCCATGGGCACACCCAGCCCACACCTCCTCCGTGAGCAGGGCCAGAGCCAGAGGTGGGGCTGGTGCAGGGAAGGGTTGGGTTCGCTTGACTGAAAGGGAAGGGTTGGGACAAGGCGAGGAACGGTGGAGGGAGGGAGGAAAGAGGAGTTTGGGAGAGGTGGGAAGTGGATTGGGAGTCACAGGAGCCTGGAGCTGGCAAAAGAGGCAACAAGGACACACATGGGACTGTAGCAGATGGAGATTCCTAGAAAATCTTCTGGGAGATGGCCCCCAAGTATTCCTCTTCTCTTCTCTTCTCTTCTCTTCTCTTCTCTTCTCTTCTCTTCTCTTCTCTTCTCTTCTCTTCTCTTCTCTTCTCTTCTCTTCTCTTCTCTTCTCTTCTCTTCTCTTCTCTTCTCTTCTCTTCTCTTCTCTTCTCTTCTCTTCTCTTCTCCTCTCCTCTCCTCTCCTCTCCTCTCCTCTCCTCTCCTCTCCTCTCCTCTCCTCTCCTCTCCTCTCCTCTCCTCTCCTCTCTTCTCTTCTCTCTCTTCTCTTCTCTCTCTTCTCTTCTCTCTCTTCTCTTCTCTCTCTTCTCTTCTCTTCTCTTCTCTTCTCTTCTCTTCTCTTCTCTTCTCTTCTCTTCTCTCTCTTCTCTTCTCTTCTCTCCTCTTCTCTCCTCTCCTCTCCTCTCCTCTCCTCTCCTCTCCTCTCCTCTCCTCTCCTCTCCTCTCCTCTCCTCTCCTCTCCTCTCCTCTCCTCTCCTCTCCTCTCCTCTCCTCTCCTCTCCTCTCCTCTCCTCTCCTCTCCTCTCCTCTCCTCTCTCCTCTCCTCTCCTCTCCTCTCCTCTCCTCTCCTCTCCTCTCCTCTCCTCTCCTCTCCTCTCCTCTCCTCTCCTCTCCTCTTCTCTTCTCTTCTCTTCTCTTCTCTCTTCTCTTCTCTTCTCTTCTCCTCTCCTCTCCCCTCCCCTCCCTCCTCTTCTCTCTCCTCTCTTCTCTTCTCTTCTCTCTCTTCTCTTCTCTTCTCTTCCCTTCCCTTCCCTCCCTTCCCTTCCCTTCCCTTCCCCTCCCCTCCCCTCCCCTCCCCTCCCCTCCCCTCTGCCTGGGGGTTGGATACAGTTCCCAGAAATGGAAGGGCTTTGTTTGCTCAACATTTGGATTGCAATTGGCTCTGCTGAAGATTTGGCACAGAGGGGCTGCACTGCCTGAGCTCCACAGAGCAGAGCCCAGGGGTGCAGGGTGACACCCACACCAAGTGAGCTGAACAAACAGGGTTCGGGGTCCCAAATCTGCCTCGTTACATCATCATCCTCCATCTGTGCCATGGGCATGGTGCTCCTGACTTCTCTCTCCGTGCCTGGATTAAAGCTGGGGATGAAAAGCAGCCAAGAAGGGATAGATTGCTGTTGTTTGGGAAGGATCATTAATACATACTGCAACAGTCTTAATTGCACACCCAGCAATTAAACCCAAATTTAACCTTGAACTGCCCAGAGAAGGGCAATGGAGCTGGGGAAGGGCAGGGTGGGGATCAGGCTCTGCTGCCAGGGAACAGGGACAGGAGGAGAGGGAACGGCCTGAGGCTGGGCCAGGGCAGGCTCAGCTTGGCCAGCAGCAGGAATTTCCCCATGGAAAGGCTGCTCAGGCCTTGGCAGGGGCTGCCCAGGGAGCTTTGCAGTGCCCATCCCTGCAGGTATCCCCTGGAGGTGGCACTCAGAGCTCTGGGCTGGGGACAAGGCGGGCACGGGGCACAGCTGGGACTGCATGGGCTGGGAGGGCTTTTCCAGCCCCAGGGATTTGGGATTCTGGTCTAGTAGAAGGTGTCCGTGCCCATGGCAGGTGGTTGGAACTCGATGATCTATCAGGTTCCTTCTAAGACAAACCCTTCTATAATTGGAGGATGGCTCTTAGATCTCCTTCAAATCAAAACACTGGAAGAAACCAGGTACAGAGCAGCAAAGCCCAGCCCTGTTTGCGGGGTCATCGGCACCGAGTGGGTTAAAAGCTGCCACCTTCTCTGCCTTCTGTCTCTAATTATGCCTGAAGTAGCGGAGGAGATGCAGAGCTCCCTGCTGGGATTGATGTGTCAGGCAGAAGAACATCCCAGGTCTCTGCAGAGCAGAGTGCCCCTGGGGACAGGGTGAGTGCTGAGGCTGGGCCAGCAGCCCTCGCTCTGCACGAAGGGCTCTGGTGCCGCGGCTGCTCCGGGCAGCCCCACTCTGCCTCCCACTGCCTCTGCCTGGGAGCTGTGCTCCCTGTCCCCGTGCTCCCCACAGAATCACGGAGTTTCAGGTAGAGCACCATCCACAGAGGGAGCTGTCTGGAAGGAGGTGAAGAAGAAAATTGCCAGGATTTGCGATTCCCGGGATGTCTAAAGCCACATGGAAAAAATGGGGAATGTCCCCAGAGTGCAGGTGACACTGCCCCAGCCCAAAGTACCCGTGAGGTTTCCAGCACAGGCCAGCTCCAGTTGGTGACTGGTGGCCGTGCCGGGGCGGGCTGGGATGGTCACAGTGTGACATCTGTCTGCATGCAGCGGGACCAGCGCCCAGCTCGGCTGAATCAGACCCTCGGGGGGGATCCACTAGACCAGAATCCCAAATCCCCGGGGCTGGAAAAGCCCTCCCAGCCCAGGCAGTGCCAGCTGTGCCCCGTGCCCACCTTGTCCCCAGCCCAGAGCTCTGAGTGCCACCTCCAGGGGACACCTGCAGGGATGGGCACTGCAAAGCCTGGCTCTGTTCTGGGACACTGCCCATCCCTCTGCTGCCTGCAGGTCCAGGAAGCTCCAGGAAGGCTTCCAAAGGCTCCAGCCAGGCTGGGGACATCGGCCTGCTCTGCACTGCAGGGCTCCTCAAGGGATCCTTTCTGCCAGGGATTGGGGAGAAGCTGAGCAATGTGCAGGGTGTGAGTGAGTCCCATCCTTTGGGGGCAGAACAGGCACCACTGGAGCGTGGGCTTGTGGGCCAGGGGGAGGGGGGCTGTCAAATACTCTGACACTGGCACTTTTGGCCTGAAATCCATGGTTTCTTGACCAAGCCGAGCACTTGGCAGCTCAGTTTACACTGATGAGCAGCACAGTGCTGTCAAACGTCCTTAGAGCTCAGGGCTGGATTCATCTTCCCCCTAAGCACACCTCAGGAAGGTTTATTTCAGACCAGCTTTCCCCTGGTCTCCTGGGCTGGTCACCTTTTAGACACTGGACAGTAGCAAGTGTGCATCTCAGGCAGTCTTCCCGTTCAGTTTACCCAGGAGGAATCCAGCGTGCTCCAGGAGAACCCCCCGGGGCACAGGACACTTCCAGTGGAAGCTGTCAGGACACTTATTTTACAGGGGCTCTCCAGTGCAAGCAGGGGCCTGTAGCATTCACGTTCTCTGAACAGAGAGACATAACTCTCTCTCTCAGGGTTTTTTCTTGGGGAAGCACAGAGGGAAGAAGAGAAAACAATTCTTATCTGTGCCTGTGTTTGTGTCCATATGGAATGTGGTATAGAGATTGTTTACTCAAAGTGATTACTTAATTAGATTCTGGTGATAGCTGTTTGGATTCAGGGACCAATTGGATCCAGCAGCTGTGTCGGGACTCTCAGGAGAGAGTCACGGGTTTTTTGGTTAGTTAATTAGTGATATAGTTAGTTAGTGATAGTTCTTGTTAGTCTAATATAGTGTAATATAGTTATAGTCTAATATAGTATAATAAAGTGTGGAAACCCAGGGCACGGGAACATTTCTCTCTCTGCTCTGGGGTGTCCTGAGCCCCAGGGGAGCACTGACCCTGACCCTCATTCATGGAGAAAACTTCCAAAGCCTCAAGGTGAACCAGAAACCACAAAAGTGTGAAATGGATTGTGGGGATTGTAGAGAGCAGTGTAGTGTGTCACAGGGGTGAGAAATTTAGGGTTTAGGATTTTTAGTATGTTCTAGATGGGTTCAAGATGGAGGGTACAGGGTGTTGTCTCGAGTTCCTTTCCTCTTCTTCCTCTTTCTTCTTGGGTTTAGGTGGTTTCTTGTAACTGGGCAGAAAAATCCGCATTGCGGGTCTGTAGGGGTCAGTCATTGGGTTAGAAAGGGAAATAATTTAGGTGTCACTTCTTAATTGGGTAGCTTAGTTTTTGATTAGACTTAAAAGGCCTTGTAAATAAAGTAATTAATTAGCCTTCTGAAATCATTAGGGTTCAGAGCTCATTCTTCCCAGGCATTGGGTCGCTTTTACAACAGGGGCCAAAGGCTGTGGGGGAAATCTCAGCCTCCAGACCCCCGTCACAGCAGTCTGTGCCACTGGCCAGGCCAGGTCCAGAGTGCTTGATGCTCGTTTTGTCCCGAGGACAGAAAGCCCTCAGCACAGAACAGCCAAGAAGGGTTCATGTCTCTGAACGTGAGCCTACATGAACCCTACTGCCTTCTCCACCAGCCTGGGAGCCCTTGTGGAGGGGGATGCAAAGACACTCACTGGCAGCCTGGAGGGAAGATGCTCAGGCAGCTCCTGTTTGAGTTTGGATCGAGAAATATCTATTTCAATATTGGTGTTTAAGGCAAAGCGGTCCGGGCTCTTCTGGGCTGCTTTTCACACGTCAGCTCCAGATAAACACCAGCTCCCTCGGGGAGCTGCTCTAGGGGCAGTGAGGGTCAGCTTCCGAGGGAGGGGGCCCCTGTCACCAAGAGCTGGTTGCCCTCAGACCCTTTTTTCTTGTCAGGGAGAGCTGTGCACACCATTAATCCAACCAGGGCAGAGCAGGGGTGCCACAAGCTGCCCCTGGCAGCGCCAGGTGTGCCATGGTGTGATCCTGACAACCCCCTGAGACTCTGCTTCCTGCAGAGCAGGGACCTGCACCCACGTCAGGGCCAGAAACCTGTGAGGAAGGACAGTCATTGCCCATTTTCCAGCCTGGCCAGGTGGGTAAGTAGGACTGAAATCTCTTCCCAGCACGCAGAAGTGGTTCCTGGGCAGCACAGGGAGCTGCCAGAGCTCTCCCCTCCAGGAGAGGGTGATGTGGTTATTGCTGACTTCATTCCTGCTGGAAAACAGCCCTCCAGTTTGTAATGCAGGCATAGCCAAGTCCAGGATCTGCCACCCCTGCCTGGCAGATGTTCACAGTGCTGCTTTTTGGCACCCACGAGCTGCTGGGTGCTTGGCAAAGCCTGGCTGCCCTGCCCGGGCTCCCAGCTGTGCTCGGCTCTGAGAGGCACAAACTGCCTGGCACAAAGGCACTTCCCCAGGCTCTGCTGCTGCCAAGGGGATTTTTAGGGAAGGGAAAGGTCATCATGGGGCTTTTTCACAGAAAGAAGGAGAACAGAGGTGCAAATGATTTAAGATAATAATAATAATAATAATAATAATAATAATAATAATAATAATAATAATAATAGTGACAAAAATAGATCTAACGTGAGGATGAGGCTCCCTGCCAGCAAAGAAGATGTGCTTTGCAGCATTCACACAGAGGGGATCCAGCAATCTCCCCCATAAA
This sequence comes from Vidua chalybeata, assembly GCF_026979565.1. Classification (NCBI taxonomy): domain Eukaryota; kingdom Metazoa; phylum Chordata; class Aves; order Passeriformes; family Viduidae; genus Vidua; species Vidua chalybeata. The sequence goes on along the minus strand of NC_071531.1, from coordinate 283,159 downwards.
GCACTGAATCCACACTCAGATCTCCAGGTGAGGGAGATCTCCAGGCGATGTCCAAGCCAGCTCCTGGTGGGAGCATGGGGCTCCTCCTCTGGGCCTGGGAAGGCCAGAGCAAGGAGCAGCGAGCTCCCATCCCAGGGGTGGGGTTTGTGTGGGATGCTCCCTGGGGTTTCTGTGGGATGCTCCCTGCTTTCCCCTGCCCTTCAGCCAGGCTGTCTCTCCCCAGCCCTTTTGCTCCCTGGAGCAGCACAGCCAGCACAGGATCACTGTGCCAGTGGAGTGAAATCCCCTGAGCCCCAGCACAGCAAGGAGCCCACCATCACTGCTCATCCATCAGCCAGACACGGGCTCCTCCAGCTCCACCAGCGCTCTGCCTTTCGGGAGTTGTCCTTCTCCTGTCCAGGAGCTGATCACAAAGGTAAAATTCCCTTGGCTGTCTCAGCCAAGCCACAACTCCAGATCCCCATTGTCTCAGGGACACAAAGCTTTGCTCTGTGTCCTGACTGCCCTTTTACGAGTTTGGTGAATTCTTTTGCAGGATGAGCAGGATCTGCTGTGGGATCTGCTGTAGGATCTGCTGCTTGATCAAAGAGGCTGCACTAGGAAAACGAGGAACAGGCTGAGACCCTTCCGAGGTCTTGGGGTGGAGCACCAGGTTTGAGAAATCTCCATGAGGGTTCCCACATCGACAGATGTGTTACACACACCCACCACTGCCCAAGGAGCATGGTGGGAGGGCAGGAGTGGTCAAGCTCCCTTCTCCGAGCCTGTGTGGGGCTGCTGGTCCCAGTGCTGCCCTGTCCCAGCGAGGTGTCACCAGGTCCCGGGGGCTCTGGGGGCGTGGGGGCTGCAGAAGCATGTTGCAGCAGAAGGAGGCACATGTTCTATGTGGATCCGAGGATTTAACACCCCTATAAAAACACAGAGGGCAGCTGTTACCAGTCCAGAGTCTGCACTGGTGTCCTGTGCGAGCTCTGGGAGCTCCCCGTGCCCTCCATGCACTCCCTGGTGACAACACAGAGCAAAACGAGTCCTGCAGCAACCCCAGTGTCCCCCATTCCCCTACAAGGGTTCATTAGGAGCATTTGGCTGTGGGATTTGGGGCACCCATGGTGTGGGGGCGCCTCCAGCTGGAGCCCCTCTGCCACAGAGTCCCGGCCGTGGCCCTGCCCGTGGCTGGGGTGGAACAGGGGGAGCTTTAGGGTCCCTCCCAGCCCACAGCACTCCCTGGTCCTACCGCTCCTCCTGTCCTCCCCCAGCTGCTGCCTTTGCTGTCTCCCCTCAGTCCCTTCGGTGGGAGGAAAGGGGGAAGGCTGCAGCTCTCTCCCTGTTTTGTGTCTGTGCAGCTCCTGGCACGGTGGAGCTGTGCTCCCAGGAGCTGCAGAAGCAGCAGCAATTGCCAGAATTTACCTGTCACCCACGCTGCCCCCGAGGGCACAGGTCACTCTTGCAGCTCTAAGGCACTGGCAAATCCAGAACCTTTTGTTTCCCTTCATTTCCGAGTTCATCCACCACCCCAGCTGCTGCTGCCACTGCTGTAAGCCCAGCTGCTCCCAGTGCCAGGCATTTCAGCCGATATTTATTAGGAAAACGCACAGCAGCTACAATTCTTATCGGGAATGCTGTTATTGCAGCTGCAGCTGTGAGGAGATCTGTGGCACAGAGCTGTCAGCCCAGGGCTCCCGAGCCCAGCCCAGCAGCCCTCGGCAGTGCTGGGCTCCGTGGAATACAAATCACGGCAGGGGAAGGATGCTTCAGGGGCTCGAGCCTTGCATGCAGAACGGTGCCTTTGGGCTTGTCAGGAAGACATTAAAAGCAAGCTATAAAATGCCCCTCAAGCTGACACTAATGAGCGCCTGACTGGCCCACTGCTCTTTTTAGGGGCTGGTGTGGGAGAAGTTAAACGTTTCCAGCCCCCAGCATTCAAGGAATTCGCACTCAATCTGTCTGTGTAAACAGAGAACTTGGCATTGTTTGGTTGAGGACTGAACTCATCAGCATGCCATGAGAAATGGAACTGGTGTATTTTCAGCTGCCCCACGTCTCAGACAAAGCTCCAGACACCTGCAACTCTGCTCCTCACCTCAGCAGCTCAATAATTAGCTTGATAAGTTAAATTAGCAGACAGCTTTCCAGCGTGCTCTAACGGCCTTCAGCACGAAAATACAGATTTAAGTATCTGAATCTGAGTGTGCAAGCTCCGACGTGCACAGCATCGTCATCCTCTGCAACACCCCACAAAAGCAAGCAGCTGGATTTATTCACTCTGTGCACCACCCACTGTTCTGGTCTTGGTAAAAAAGGGTAAAAGCTGGCACAAGTCCCATCCTGCCCATCCAGGGCTGCGCCAGGGCAGACATGCTGCCCATCGTGGATCTGCTCAGCTGCATTGCTGCACAGCCAGGCCAGGCAGGAGCACTCCTCAGCTGCTGCTGCCGAGCCCTCCTGCCCCTGGGACACAGCAGCAGTGCCAGGCACAGGGTGAACCCCGGCCCGGTTGTGCTGGGAGCAGCAGGTGATGCTCCCAGGGACGGGCAGCACCAGCCCTGCTGGCCTGGGCCTGCCAGCACCGTCTGCCAGGCTCCCAGTGAGGCCAGAGCAGCTGGGGCACATCTCCAGCCACGGCTGACCAGCTGGGCACCTGGCACAGGTGGCACTCCCTGAGCTGGGAGGGCTTTTCCAGCCTCAGTGGTTCTGGGATTCCGGTCACTGCAAAAGCCTCACACTCCCTTCTCCACGTGCTTGACAACACTCAGGTTTTCCCATGGCAGAACTCCGTGGAGAGAGGCTGGGGAGGGCTGAGGAGGAGGAGGAGGAGGAGGAGAGGGGTGCCCTGTCTGCACAGCAGCCCTCACCTGAGCTGGGCAAAGAGAGGTGCAGGTGATGCCTTGTGAGGCTGCCCTAGAGCAGGGGCTGGGCAGAATCACAGAATAAACAGGGATTTATGGAAAGGATCTCCTCCATGGATCCACCTTGGGCAGCACCAGAGCCCAGCCAGGGCTGCACCCAGGAGGAACCAAAATGGTCCCAAAATGCACGAGCGCTCCCGGGGGCTCTCACTGGGATCAGCTCTGCTCCATTTGCACCTTGCAGTTCATTGTCCCATTCCAGCTTTAGCCCAGGCACTCCCATCCTGCTTGTTTTTCTCTCTCCAGCCCACGCTGTTTGTGCTCCTGGGCCTGAGCTTTGGATCATTTGTCCTTGGTGCCCAGCTGGAGCAGGAATTGTTTTGTCTCCCTGCTCTGTGACCAGGGCTCACCATCCTCTGATATGAAGCTCAGAACTGCACATGAAAGCAGCACAGGATGTGGAAAATAAAAAAGCTCAAACCTGAGGCATCAGAGGGAGATGCCAACAAACTGAAACAGCAGAAGGGTCTGGTCTCTGAGGTCACTGTGTGCAGTGAGACTCCTGCACTTCACCCCAAGTCAGGTAAGACTCAGGGGAGGAAAGAGAAGCTCAGCAGCAGCTCAGAAATGTGATTCCTGCACGTGTCTGGGTCTCTGCTGCAGAGAATTTGGGCTGGAAGGGCACTGACAGAGCGGGGAGGAGGCAAGGGGGCAGAACAAAGGAAAGATGAGGCAGATCAGCTCTGACAAGTCCCTCTGGGGTTTCCAACCTTCCTTCCTCCAAAGCCACCAAGGGATCAAAAATCTTTTAACATCCACATGCTATTTCTGAGGGGCTTTGCAGCTCTGCTGCAGTTGCCATGACATCAGATCGTGGCAGTGAGGGAGGAAAAAGTTGTGATCCTGTTCCCAGCCAGCCCCTGCACCAGGGGCTCACGGAAGAGAGCAAGGAGGGCAGGTGCCACCCCTGCAGCCTCACCTGCTGCTTTGGCCACGTGCTTTAGGGCCATCCTAGGAAATCTGCAAGGATCCCTTTGTGCCACAGGCAGAGAGATTTTCTGTCCAAACATCTCTGAGACATGACAAAAACTGAAACAGTCCCTGCAGGAGCAGAGATTCTTTGGGCAAGTTGGGAATTTCCACTCTGGTCCTGGAGAAAACAACATCTTTATTTACCTCTCAAAAGCGATGAAGCATCTTTTGAACATCAGAGCAAGTCCAGTGCCAGCCCCCCTCCTTGCAGCCGTGTCAAACAGAGCACACACATCCCAGGGGCAGCTGATGTTGTGATTGCAATCCGACCCCACCAGCTCGGGCTCCTGAAATGCTCCATGACGCTGCCACTCCTCACAGAATTCCCTTGAGAGGTGTAAAACCGTGCCTATAAATACAAGAAAAATAACCCCGGCAGGGGCAGCACAGAGCTGCTTAAAGAGTATTTCTGGCTGGTGCTAAGAAGTGAACTGGGGACATTTTCTGCTCCAGCAATTTTGATAAGTGTGGGGATAAGGCCAAGATAAAAATAATTACATCTGATAGTCCCCTGGTTCACCTGCTCCTGACTAACATTTGAATAAGAATTCTTTAAAAGAATTTCTGATTTAGAAAAGATGGAAAACTCCTGAGTCCCTCTGAATGCAGCTCGGGAATGGTGGGAAGTTCACCCCAGCATGATGATGGATTGCTCTCCCACAGCATCACAGAACTTTGATGAATGAGCTGCACATGGTGCTGCCTGGGACAGAAAGGAAGGGAATGTCCACAACAACAGCAGAGAGTAATGACTGAGCAGAATTCAGGAGAGGAGGATTGCTCTTTGGCAAAATGGGTACGAAAAGGCATTGGCAAAGTGATAAATTATAGAAACCACAGTTGTGATCTGTGATCAGCCACTGGGAGATGGCACCTCTCCTCCTGGAGCCCACCATGAAAATACCAGACTGGTTTGGGTTGGGAGGGGCCCTAAATCCCACCCAGTGCCACCCTGCCATGGCAGGGACACCTCCCACTGTGCCAGGCTGCTCCAGCCCCAGTGTCCAAGCTGGCCTTGGGCACTGCCAGGGATCCAGGGGCAGCCCCAGCTGCTCTGGCAATTCCATCCCAGCCCCTGCCCACCCTGCCAGGGAACAATTCCCAATTCCCAATCTCCCATCCAGCCCTGCCCTCTGGCACTGGGAGCCATTCCCTGGCTCCTGTCCCTGTCCAGCTCTGTTGTCCTTCCCAGCCCCAGACACGTCGCTGGCAGGAGGACCCCTGCTCATTCACACACTTCACTCATGTCTGCTCATGAACAATCACCCTCATGGGAAACTGCTCATATCTGTCATGAAGCCTATGAAAAGTCATGAAATATTTGGGGGTTTGGTGGCTCTGTGCCTGCCCAGTCTCCCTGCAGGGAGAGAAACCCTTTGGGACTTGCTGGGAATCATCTCCTCTGCTGAGTATGTACCTTGTCAGCAGGAAGAAAAATGCCTCCTTCTTTGGGTGTCATGATTGAGAAAGGGCATTTATGGTTCACGGGGGGCTTCCAGCACCTTACTGTGGGTCAGGGGCAGAGAGGGAGTGCCCAGAGATGTGGGTGAGACAGAGACAGACCACAGTGCAACCTGGCTGCCAGAAATCCTGGATTGAATCACTTTACCCAATATTTTCCCTTAGAAGTGGCGCATCCTTTCAGCCAAGCACCACTTTTGCCATGTCACACTCTGTTCAGATGTGCTTCCCATGCCAAGAACAAACCCTACCCGAAAGAGTCCTGCTCTGCAGACACCTAGACCCACCCAAAACCCCCATCCAGGAAATTAAGTGGCTGCTCTTGGCAGAATCGCCCCCCCATCATTGCAGAGTGGGCGTCGCAGAGTGGGAGGGATGTGAATAAACAAAGTCTGCTCAGGCCTTGATAGCAAAATGTTTATCTAAAACCTGCCCCCACCCAGCTGGCTGCTGGGCCCGTGTGACTCAGCTGATTTTGGGTAGGTTTTACGCCAGGGATGAGCCAGGGTAGATTAAAGTCTTCAATTTGTTTATCCTCCCCCCCGAAAAATATGAATCCTCTCAGTTTCCCTTGTGTAGGAGAGACATGCAGGTTTTACAGTAAAATTCTGAGTAGTTCCTCCGTGCAAAGCCCCCGGTGTGACCCCGGGGAGGGCAGGACTTTATCAGCCCCATACCCTGAAAGCACAGCTTCCAGAGGCAAATCCCACACAAACCACCGGAGCCACCCAGAACCAAGGCAGGGCGTGTTTTCTGCGACCCCGCTGGAGCTGCCAGCCCCGCCAGCCGTGCCCCCAAGCCCTCCATGCCCTCAGGGACACACAGACGCAGGCAGGCTTCACAGGATGAGCTTTATTTGGCTGTTAGAAGCGCTTGGCTCGGACGGCAGCGGGTGCGGGCGCTGCCGGGCGCTCCCGCGGCTCCTCAGTGGTACTTGCGGGCCAGAGCGTGGGCAACCACACGCACCAGCTTCTGCCAGGCAGCCTGGCAGTCGGGAGTGAACTCCTTGCCGAAGTGGGCGGCCAGGACGACGACCAGGATGTCACCCAGGAGCTGTGGGGCCAGGAGCAGCCTCGGGTTAGCAACGCCCCGTACAGCCCCACACAAGCACTCACGCTGCAGCCAGGGAAACCTCCAGGAAATCTGCAGTCTTAGAAACCTCCCCCAGGTCCTTTTCTAAGACGCACCTTAAAACCTCCCCCAGGTCCTTTCTGAGATGCACCTTAAACTTGGTCTCTGCTCTTACTCTAAAGGTTCAGGTTCTGCTACTGTATGGGAGGAGCAACCAAAAATTCTCCAGAGTTTTTTGCAGTAAGTTTTTCTTTGCCCTTCTGGCTTTGTTTTGGAGTTTGTCTCAGCAGAAGACCCAGCCGAGCTCGCAGCACAGCAGAGCCAGCACTCGGCCCCGCAGAGCACAAACAAGGAGCTCATGCTGACACAGGGGCATTTGTGCCAGCCCCAGCCCAGGGACAAATGGTGGGGTTAATTCCCCACTGAGACGCTCAGCCAAAGTTTTCTCTCTGTAGACCCTCTTTTACTTTCGGCATTCCAGCTGCCATCTCCAGCTCCTCACTCATCTCTCTGTTCTCCTCTGTGCCAAACTTTGCTCTTCCCCCTTGGCTCAAACCTCTTCCTGCTCAACTGCTCTCACTTTGTTCTCCCCCTCCATTCCCACACTGGAACCATGTCCTCCCCTCCTCTCCCCTGCCCCCTGCCCCGTCACCTCTCAGCCCGTGCGGTGCCTCCCCGCCAGGCTGCACAGGGTCCCTGCCCTCTCTGTCCCCCTGCACCTTCCCCTCATGCCAACCCCAACCCCTCTTCCTCCCACACTACCCTGGCTGGGCAAACCCCTCTCCCGGTGGGGATCAGGCTCAGGGACCCCCTGCACTGGGGAGGGCAGCTCAGGGCAGGACTCACCCTGAAGTTCTCGGGGTCCACGTGCAGCTTGTCGCAGTGCAGCTCGGACAGCTGGGAAAAGGTGTTCTTGATGCTGTCCAGGTTCTTGACGGCTTCCCCGAAGGAGGTGAGCACCTTCTTGCCATGGGCTTGCACCTTGGGGTTGCCAAGGACGGCAGTGGGGCTGGACAGGTTCCCGAAGGAGGCGAAGAACCTCTGGGTCCAGGGGTAGACGATCAGCAGCCTGGGGAGAGACACAGACAGACACAGTCACATCAGCGCTCCCGTGGCTGGAGTGGTTTCCCCGCAGGTGCCGCGGGCAGGTCCTGGAGCTGCACCCACCTGGCCAGGGCCTCGCCGCCGCACTCGGCGACGTTGACCTTGCCCCAGAGGCCGGTGATGAGCTGCTTCTCCTCAGCTGTCCACTGCACCATGGTGTCGGCAGGAGGGCTGCGTGTCGGCACGGAGGAACTCTGGGCTCTTGCTCCCGAAGGATCGCACGCTGGGGAGCCGCTCCCCGGCCCCGCTTTTATCCCCTGCGTGGGGCCCCTCCTCTCCCCTGTGCACCCCTTCATTGGCTGCGCCCCCGGGGGGGCCCCGCAGCCCTGGCACCCGGGGAGGGGACCCGACATCAGGGTGGGGCCCCAGGGCAAGATGCCCAGGTCCAGTGGGGACTGGCTGGCCAGCCGCCCTCCCGTCCCTGATTTCCAGCCCTGCTGGAGGTGCCGTTATCTCCAAGCAGAGTCCCCGCACGGCTCCGTGCGGGTTCTGCAGCAGCTCCCCGGGGAAGGTGCCAGCCCTGGAGCCCCTTGGGTGGTGCCAGCCCCTGAGGCAGAAGATGCAGACTTGGGGCTCCTGGGTTCTCCCTCTGACTGCACCAGTTTCTCCTTCTCCTCTCCCTGGAGGACCTGTCAGGCTTTGGGGTCTCCCTTTGCTTTCCCTGCTCTTTAGGAGTTTGATTAACTTCAGGATGACACTGCTAAAACCACGGCAAGGCTTCGCAGCCAAGACGGAGCTCCCATCTCAAAGAACCTCCTGGCAAAGGCCAGGCAGGGCTGGAAAGGAGATGTTATAACCCAGGGAAACCAGCTCCCTGTTGGCTCACAGGGCACGAGGAGAGATGGGAACACTGGGATTACTGGGATGCCACAGAATCCCCAAATGCCCGGGGCTGGAAAAGCCCTCCCAGCCCAGGCAGTGCCAGCTGTGCCCCATGCCCACCTTGTCCCCAGCCCAGAGCTCTGAGTGCCACCTCCAGGGGACACCTGCAGGGATGGGCACTGCAAAGCTCCCTGGGCAGCCCCTGCCAAGGCCTGAGCAGCCTTTCCAGGAAGAAAAAACATCTGCACAGATGTGCAGCCTGATAGTGCCTGAGCATGGGGTTCAGCAGCCGGAGGATCAGTGGTGTCCTGAGAAGTGGGAGAGGCAGCTGGGTGTCCTGGGGCTGCTCTTCTGCTCCTGTGCCCACTGAAGGTGGGAGTGGGGTGCAGGGGACTGGGATGGAGCTCATGGGGCACGGGAATGCCCTGCTGGGGTCTGGATGACCTTGGAGCAAAGCGTTTGTGTTTGTTCCTGCTCACTGCAGGAGGGGCTCGGCCAAAGGACCCTGGCCAGGCTGGGGTGGCACTGCTCCCTCCACAAGCAGCACTGTGGTGTTTCATGGATCACAGCACCCCAGACCTGAAATCTCATCCAGTCCCATCCCCTGCCATGGGCAGGGACACCTTCCACTGTCCCAGGTTTTTTCCAAGTCCCACCCAACCAAGTCTTGAGGGTTGTGTCTGGTACAGTCTACCTTTGCTAATCTAAGAATGACAATGACTTTAAATAAAAACCCAAGCCAACAAAACCCCACATGCAGGAAGTTACAAGCCATGGCCCCAACCTCCCTGTCACTTCTCCCACTGCACATTTTTGTACAGTTCCACTCCGCTCACTCTGTGAAAGTCTTCAAACATTAAACCGAGCAATGTCACCTGATGTCTCCAAAAAGTGCCAGAGTGTTCCTGTTTGTATTTTATGGTGTTTATTTGGGTTTTGTCCTGAACACTCCCCTGGGATCTCCATCTTGGCCAGGTTTCTTGCATGAAGAAGATCATGGCTCATGTTATCCCATGTTTGTGAGCCTTTGCTCCCCCAGCCCCTGTCCCTCCCTCCCCGTTCCCACAAAGAACCAGACATCTCCTGGTGGCTGGAGCAGCTGGTTTATTGGGTGATTTGAGCCCAGCAGGACCCGAGGAGAGTCCCCAGGAGTGTCTCCAGGCAGGCAGGCTCCCAGGGGGCTCAGTGGTACTCGTGGGCCAGCGCGTGGGCCACCACACGGACCATCTTCTGCCAGGCAGCCTGGCAGGCGGGGGTGAATTCCTTGCCGAAGTGGGCGGCCAGGACGACGATGAGGATGTCACCCAGGAGCTGTCAGGGAGGGAGCAGAAGCTGTCAGCTGGTGCTGCCCCCGCAGCCCTCCCCACTGTCCCCTCCGGTCTCTGGGAGCTCACAGCACAGCAAGGAGCAGATTTGTCCTGGCCCCAACACCGGGCTCCCGGCACAGCTCGGGGTCTGGCACGCCCTGGGACCCCTGCGTGTGCTGGATCCTCCCCCAGCACCTTCCTGTGCCTGCTCTGCACTGTCCTCCCTCGGCTTCTACTGACTTAACCCCTTCCTTTTCCATCCCTCCCACCCTGGCCGTCCCTGGGCTCAGAACCCTCCTGCCAAAGTGGCTGTGCTTTTTTTCCCTTCTGGTTTAGCCAGTCCCTCACAGCCAAGCCCAACTCTTCCCTCTAAACCCCGTGTCAGTTCCTCTCTTCTGGCTGCTCCAGGACGCTTCTCCTGACCAGGACACACTGCTCTGTGCATTTCTGCCCGCTCACCTGGCCTGCCTGGCTGCCTCCCCTCACAGATCCCAAGCCCGTAACTCCTCTCTGTTCCCCCCAGATATGACTCCCCTTTCCCCTCCACTGCCCCTACCCTCCACGGGCTCTCAGGCAGCCCCAGGGTTTCTCTCGAGGTCTCAGTGACTGCCAGGCCCCTCTGAGACCCGTGAAGCCCCTCCAGAGCCCAGCCCCTCTGCCCAGCCAAGGCTGGAGCTGAGTGTGGCTCACCCTGAAGTTCTCGGGGTCCACGTGCAGCTTGTCGCAGTGGAGTTTGCTCAGCTGAGCAAAACTTTTCTTGATGTTGTCCAGGTTCTTGACGGCTTCCCCAAAGGAGGTGAGCACCTTCTTGCCATGGGCACGGACCATGGGGTTGCCAGTGACAGCCGTGGGGCTGGACAGGTTCCCGAAGGAGGCAAAGAACCTCTGGGTCCAGGGGTAGACGATCAGCAGCCTGGGGAGAGGTGGAGGGACACAAACAGACACAGAGACATTGATGTTCCAGTGACAGGAGTGTTTCCCCCGCAGGTGCCACGGGCAGGCCCTGCAGCTGCACCCACCTGGCCAGGGCCTCGGCGCCGCACTCGGCGACGTTGACCTTGCCCCAGAGGCTGGTGATGAGCTGCTTCTCCTCAGCTGTCCAGTGCACCATGGTGTCGGCAGAGGGGTTGCCCAAGCTTCCCTGAACGATGCCGAGGATGTGGCTCCTGAGGCTGCCCCAGGGATTTTTATACACGGCTCGGCCTAATCTCAGTCCACGGAGCCACTGCTTGGGGCTGGGGAGGGAGCGGGGCTGCTGCACAAGGGAAGATAGTGGGTTTGGAAGCTGTCCAAGGGGGAGAGAGGCCCTTTCCCCCCTCTGTCTGTGCGGGGACAAGCATCACCTCAGCCCTGAGCACAGGTGGAGCTGCCGGCCCGCTGGGGGCTCCAGGGTTGTGTCCCTGCTGGGGAACATCCCCTCCTGCCAAGTGAATCCTCCACAGTGCTTTGCATGGAATCATGGAATCCCAATCTGGGCTGGGAGGCACCTTAAAGCCCATCCAGTGCCACCCCTGCCATGGGCAGGGACACCTTCCAGTGTCCCAGGCTGCTCCAACCTGGCCTTGGGCACTGCCAGGGCAGCCACAGCTTCCCTGGGCACCCAGAGCCTCTCCAGCAGCTGCATCCCTGCCCCAGGGCACTCCCCAGCTGACATAAACTAAAAACCTGAGTTTAAAATCCAAGAAAGAATTCCAAGGGCTTCTAAATTTGAAGATTATTGAGGCATGGATAAATTTGCAGGCGGTCTGCTGTGCTGGGCTGGCCCAGAGGCTGTTTGCAGCAGTGGCCACTGGTCCACAGCACCGTCAGTGACACAAGCCTGTGCCAGGTGCCTGTGAGGATGGCAGGGTGAGCCTGGTCAGGACTGCAGCAGTTCTGAGCAGTCCTGGACCCTGTGAGACAGGCAAAAACCAAAGTCAAGCACAGCCCAGCCAGTCCCAGCCTTGGGCTCACCCTGCTGCTCCATTCAATTTTATAAGAAAGAGTTCATTCTCAGCATGCTTGAAAATCCCCTGCTTTCTGCCTTGGAGGCAGCAGCCTGGCTGGGGGATCTGGGGGCTCAGGGACTGCCTGCTCAGGGAGCTCTCTGGGACACAGGGAGGGGAAATGTTCATCTCTAAGTGCTGAGCAGGGACAATTTCTCTAGTTCTTTTTGTGTCTGCAGAGTCACAGGGAGATCTCCTTTCCCCAGGGCAAGCCCAGCAACACCCGACAGCTTATTCCCAGCTGTCCCCAGACAGAAAACCAGCTCTGCTCTCAGCCTGGGATGGATTTCACTATGCTCAGGACCCTTCCCTCTAGCATCCTTCCAGGGCTGTTCCCTTTGGTGTGGGTGGAAAAATCTCTGAACTCCGGGAATCACAGGATCATGGAATGGTTAAGGTTGGAAGAGATCTTCAGGACATCTCATTCCACCCCCCCTGCCATAGGCAGGGAACCTTCCACTGGCCCAGGTCTTGGCCACACACTTGCCCCCTTCCATGGACAAGAACCTTCCCTTTAGAGCCAAACCATCCCAACGAGGGCCAAGGCAGCTCCAGTGAGGGCCCTCCTGCCCCAAGCAGAGTTCCCTGGTCCCAGATTGCAGCAGTGTCCCCGCCAAGCTTTACAGAGCCCTTATCAGCAGCAGTGGCATCTGTGCCCAGGCTCTGCTCTGGAGCCAGGCCAGCCTCCACGCTCCTCCAGAGAGTGCAGGGCCTCGTGTCCTAAGCCAGCAGCTCCCGAGGGTGTCTTTGCTCCTATTTTAAAATCCCAGAAGGTTTGCATTGGGAGGGACCTCACAGCCCACCCAGTGCCACCCCTGCCATGGCAGGGACACCTCCCACTGTGCCAGGCTGCTCCAGCCCCAGTGTCCAGCCTGGCCTTGGGCACTGCCAGGGATCCAGGGGCATCCTGCATCCAGGGCTCTCCTGTACTCTCCTGACCTGTTTTTGGGTCAGGCGGGCTGGTGGTAGCTGTGACTTTGCTCTGTCACCCCAGAGAGGGACAGCTGTCACTGGGAGAGTGGGACACGCTGGCTCTGTGACACAGGCACCACACCCTTGTCCCTGTCCCTGTCCCTGTCCCTGTCCCTGTCCCTGTCCCTGTCCCTGGACAACAGGACTGTCCAGGCGCTGGTCAGAGAGCAGGACGTGCTCCACGTCACCACTGGGACGTGTCCAGAGGAGAGGAGCAGCAGAATGATCACTATGAGATCGTTCATTGAGATGGAAAGTCCCTGCTGAGGTCCCCAGCCACTGCCCTGGGTGCTCACCCAGCCCTGGACACCCCCAGGCCTGGGGTGCTGCTGGCTGCACCCCCCATCCAGCCTTGTGTGCTGGAAAGTTCCATGGCTCTGGGCTGGAACAGGACGTGGAGAGTGCTCTCACCTCCTGCAGTCCTGCTGAAATGCCCTTTGCTGGGTGAAAGGAGAAGCTGTGCTGCAGGGGAGCTGGATTCATATTTTGGGCTTTTTTCCCCTAATCCTTTTCCCCCAGCCCCTCGGTGCTGCTGGCAGGGCTGGGCCTTTGCCTGCCTGGCTGTGCAGGACAGAAGGGTGAAGTGCACATCCCTGCTCTATCAGGAGAAAGGCAGAATATTTGTTCCTAAATCATGCAAAACAAGGGTTTCATCATTCTGAGACACCAGCATGTCTCTCCTTGTTGCTTTTTAGGCTGTTCCTGGAAAAACATTGCTGAAACTAAGATGCTTACATAGAATCTTTCAACTCCAGTGAAAAGATGTGCTTCCATTAAGCCAAAATGAGTAAAAAAAGGCTCTAACCCATCCTGTGTGAGAGCTGCCTTCATCCCCTGCTCTTGGGATCTCACACATTTCAGATATCAAACTCTGACCAAGATGCACCAGTTTTCATCACTGATGCAGAAAATGCTTTTGATCAACTTAATACATCAGCAGCAAACTATGGAGGAGTAAATTTCTGCCTAATCAGTGAATCTCTACGAATTTATATCCTTGCAAATATCCCAGCAGGAGAGGCCCAGGGCCCACAGGCAGCCACAGAGACACAGAACACCAAGAATTCAGGAAAGGCGGTTTTTATTGCCCATTACAGACACAGGTGCCTCCCGAGGCCTCAGTGGTACTTGCGGGCCAGGGCGTGGGCCACCAGCCCGACCAGCTTCTGCCACGTGGCTTGGCAGGCAGGGGTGAAGTCCTTGGTGAAGTGGGCGGCCAGGACGATGACCAGGATGTCACCCAGGAGCTGCAGAGGGGAAGGCAAGAGGGAAATCAGGTCAGCAGAGTGCTGGGCACCCCCTCTGTGCCCTGCACAGCACCCCGGGACCAGGGACCCCAGCTCCCCAGTGGGCGCTGGGGCTGTGGCCCAGGGAAGGGCTGCCAGCTGCAGGACAAGAGCCCCGTGCTGGCCGTGGGCTTGAGTGCCCACCTGCCCCATCTCTGCTCCCTCTCACATTTTCCAGCTGCTAGGCATTTTTCTGCCTTTCCTTTTTCTGCTGTGAAATCCCACACCTACTTCAGCTCAGGGTCAGTGAGAGGTCCACCTTCTACATCCCCAAAGCCAGGCTTAAACAGAGGCTGAAGCAGAGGCAAACATCCTGCTCCTTTTCTCCAGCCATGCCTGCACAAGCCCCCAGACTTTTAGAGAATCTCCTTATGTTTGTCACCAGCTTTGTCCTTGCAACCCAGAGCCTAGTGTTGCCCTGCATTATTGAATTCCCAGCCTTGGCCTGTCCCCCAGCTCCCACTCCAGTCAGCCATGTCCTGTTTGGTAACTCAAATACAAGTTGCTGATGCCCGTTGGAAATCCCCCAGGCACTGAGATGCTCTGAGGAAGAAGGGGCAGAGGGTAAAGCTCCAAGGACAGCTCACCCTGAAGTTCTCGGGGTCCACGTGCAGCTTGTCGCAGTGCAGCTCGGACAGCTTGGAGTAGGTGCCCTTGAGGTTGTCCAGGTTCTTGATGGCTTCCCCGAAGGAGGTGAGCACTTTCTTGCCGTGGGCACGCACCTTGGGGTTGCCGATGATGGCCGTGGGGCTGGACAGGTTCCCGAAGTCAGAGAAGAACCTCTGGGTCCAGGGGTAGACGATCAGCAGCCTGGGGAGAGACAGAGACAGTGAGAGCTCCCTGAGGGCAGCGCTTTCCCCCGCAGGTGCCACGGGCAGGCCCTGGAGCTGCACCCACCTGGCCAGGGCCTCGGCGCCGCACTCCTCCACGTTGACCTTGCCCCAGAGGCCGGTGATGAGCTGCTTCTCCTCGGCTGTCCAGTGCACCATGGTGTCGGCAGAGGGGTTGCCCAAGCTTCCCTGAACGATGCCGAGGCTCTGCTGGGCTGCAGGAGGGCACGGAGCTGAGCTGAGCCCAGAGCCTGGGCCGGGTTTTATCCCCTGGGCCAGCCCCTGCCCGGCCCCTCCAGCGGGGCCATTGGCTGGGGCGGGCGGGGGTCCCCGCCGGGGGTCCCCGTGCTGTGGTCACTCTGCAGTGAGGTGTGGTCATCAAGAAAAGCCCTGTGAGTCCCTTAACTGGCCAGGCCAGGACACAGGACCCTCTTATCTCTCTCTCCTTCAGCCCTGGCTGCCTGTTCATCACAGGCATGGACATTCCACCCCTCCCTGAACAGGCACAGACCCCTCAGAGAGGTGCTTTAGAATCACAGAATTGTCTGGGTTGGAAAGGACTTTAAAGCTCTTTTTGTTCCATCCCCTGCCATGGCAAGGACACCTGCCAGTATCCCAGGTTGCTGCAAGCCCTGTCCAGCCTGGCCTGGGACACTTGCAGGGATGGTGTTGGTGAAGCAGAGGTCACCTCCTCAGCTCCAGGTACCTGTGTGGGATGCCAGGGTGGGCTGCAGCTGTGAACAGGCTCCTCCGCTCTGCCCACGTGTGTCCGGTGTGAGCCCTTCACGGGTCTTTCCCTGCTGGGAATGAAGGCCTTGCACAAGGACAGCAGGACCCTGCCCTGTCACAGCCCCATCAGCAGCATCCACTTCCACCAGGCCGAGGTCTGGCTACAGGCTTTTGTCTGACTCTGGCTGGCACCTGCACAGGTGCTTTCCTGGTTTCCAGGCCTCCAGTGCAGCTGTGTCCCTGTGCTCAGAAAGGCAAAGCCAGGACGCTGGAGGTGTCAGGCATCCAGACACAACCAGGGACATGGAATTGTTCCAGGCCAGGCAGGATGGGGCTTGGAGCACTGCTCTGGTAGAATGTGTCCCTGCCCAGTGCAGGGAGCTGGAACTGGGAGATTATCCAACCCAAACTATTCCTGGACTCATCGAACCTGAGGCTTTGGGTCTGGCTCTGGGCGGTTTAAGAAGTCTCATCCAGACCTCCGAAATCTTCCAGTTACAGACTGATACTGGTCCATTGATCTGGGAAGGCTGGAGAGGGACTTCTTACATGGGGGCCAGAAATAAGACAAGAGGAAATGGCTTCCCAGTGCCAGAGGGCAGGGCTGGATGGGAGATTGGGAATTGGGAATTGTTCCCTGGCAGGGTGGGCAGGGGCTGGGATGGAATTGCCAGAGCAGCTGGGGCTGCCCCTGGATCCCTGGCAGTGCCCAAGGCCAGGTTGGACACTGGGGCTGGAGCAGCCTGGGGCAGTGGGAGGTGTCCCCATGGCAGGGGTGGCACTGGTGAGGTTTAAGGTCCCTCCCAAGCTGCACCAGGCTGGCATTGTGTGATCTCACTGGAGACACAGTGGCACGGGCCCATCACCGTGATCCCCTTGGCCATTCACATCTGCAGTCACGCTGTAACTCCTCATCACAGGGTCTGTGGGACATTATTATTTTTTTCCATTCTGGGGCCGTGGGAGAGGCCCTTTGAGCAGCCCCAGGCAGGCTCTGATAGCCCGGGCAGTGGGGCTGTGTGGGGCAGATAAAGGTATCGGCAGGCCCGAGCTCCTCACCTGCACAGCCCACACACGACACGCCCGTGCTGCTCAGGAGATCTGGGGACTCCAGAAGTTGTCCAAATTCACCCTACACAGCTCCAGGAGTGCGATGGGATACGTGCAGCCCTGAATTTCCAGGCAGGCATTCCCATCCCTGAGCCAGCAGCTGCTCGCCCAGCTGGGGATGACAATAAATGGCCTCGGTGGCCTCTGCATTTATTACTTCTCTGCAGCCTGAATTCCCTGGCATTGAAATTAAAACCCAGGCTGCATCTGCGTCTGTTCTTAGCAATGCACTCGCCTCGTCTCTGATAGGAGATTCATTTTCAGCTCTGCAAGGCCAAGCTTTAAAAGGGAAAAGATAATGATGCTTTTCTGCTGCATCTGAACCAGCAGCAGGGAAAAGCTCAGGGAGGGGCAGCAGGAGGGTGAGCCTGGGACAGGCAGGACAACGTCAAACACAGAGGCTGGAGGGGAGTCTTGGCTGCAGCATTAATATTATTTTTTAAATGTGGTTAATAAATGCTGGGTTTCTGAAGCCTGTTGAAACAGGCAGAGACACGGCTTGTGGTGAGAAGCCTGCAGGCCTGGACCCACCTGTGACCCATCAGGGCCTGGCTTTACTGGTGTGGGAGCAAGGTGACTTTTCATGGATGTAATGATGGCCATAAAGAGCTGAGGGGAAGGAGGAAGGCAGAGGAAACAGGAGGAAGAGAGGCCGAAGTAATTTCCATTCAGACAGGCCCACTCCATGCTGCTCTCCTGCACTGATCCCTCTAATGGCTGGTTTTATCCCCACAGCAGCTCTTTAACCTCTAAATCCCTTCAGATGGGCACAACAGCAAAGGAATAACAGCAGGTGAATCAGCCACTTAATCGGATTAGGGTCTTGTTCCTGTGCCTGGGGACTGTCTGTCATGGCAATGGCCTTTTGCAGCCACTCTGTAAATGTTCACACCAGCTCCAGCCCATCCTGCCCCACAGGGCCACTGGCCCGTTTGGCTGTGGCCACTCTGGACTGGCTTGGAGGGCAGAGGTGATTTCCCACCACTGCTGCTGCAGGCTCCCAGTAAGGGCTGGCTTCAGAATGGAGCTCGGGGCAGCAGGGGATATCAGGAACCCCTGGAAAATTGAGAGGGGCTGGGGACAAGGGCTGGAGGGACAGGACACAGGGAATGTGTCCAGAGGGCAGCGATGGATGGGATCTTGGGAATTAGGAATTGCTCCCTGGCAGGGTGGGCAGGCCCTGGCACAGGGTGCCCAGGGCAGCAGAGCAAAGCCAGATGCTGCCAGACTTTAGGGAAAGGGGCAGAGCAGGTGCTCGAAGCCCATGCAGGATGGGTCAGTGATGAATCCAGGGAAATACAGAATGAGTGTGTCTGACTCAGCACAAGTTGCACAACTGCCCCTGGCTGGGATTGGTTCTTGCCTGAACACGGTGGAAAAGAATTTCTGGAAATGCATTTTTTTTCCTGAGAAGGGAGAGGGATACTGGGAAACACCACAGGCAGCAGAGGTGTGGGGGCTCCAGAGTGGAGACCCCAGGCAGGCTGGAATTGCAGAGCAGAGCGGGATGCCATCCCCACCAGGAGATGTCTCCTTCAGCCCCAGGCACTCTGCTCTCAGCACAAAGACATTCTATTTGTTTCTCTGCTGTAACAACCAGGGAAAATGCAGTGGAGGTTAAATGAATTCCTCTCTGCCCCTAACAAAGTTCTCTCATTTCAGGATCCAGATTTAACCCTTGGAATCTTTTAGGTCTGACTCCAAGAGGTGTGGAGCACCCCTTGCTCTGACTGCTCCAGCTTGACCTTCATGCCATGTAATTTCTATAATTATAGAAACATGGGATATCCTGAGCTGAAAGGGACAGAATCCCCAGATCCCTGGGGCTGGAAAAGCCCTCCCAGCCCATGCAGTCCCAGCTGTGCCCCGTGCCCACCTTGTCCCCAGCCCAGAGCTCTGAGTGCCACCTCCAGGGGACACCTGCAGGGATGGGCACTGCAAAGCTCCCTGGGCAGCCCCTGCCAAGGCCTGAGCAGCCTTTCCATGGGGAAATTCCTCCTGAAAAAGGACCTACAAGGATCGTTGTGTCCAGCTTCTGGCCCTGCACAGGACCACCCCAGGAATCCCAACGTGTGCCTCACTTCTCATACAAACGTGTTTTAATTTACTTGGAACCTTTCATGGGATTGCTTTAATTTTATAGGAAATCTCCTGGGTCTGGAATGTGCGTCCTGGTGACCCTGCTGGGGGCTGGATGCAGCAGAAATGCCCAAGAACCTGCTGGGCACAGCAGACCTGCCCTGACCCTGTCTGTCCGTCCCTGTCCCTGTGTCCCTGCAAAGGCACCTAGCAGGATGTGGCACTGGAGCCACCCCAGTGCCACGGGCTCGAGGGTCCAGAGCTGCTCCAGAGGGTGGTGACGGTGACAGGTGACAGGTGAGAGGCACAAGGTGAGGCCTAAGGGCCAGGATGTCTGGGGGAAAGCTAAATTTGAGTGAATCTGCTTCGGAGTTATCCCTCAGTGCAAGAACTCGGGCAAAACCATCGAGACATGGGTGAAAGCAGATCCTCACTGCAGGCAGGCTGCCTCAGGACAGGCTCGCTGAGGGCAGAGGTTTTCCTGGAGGTTTGCTCTGCCCTGGCCTTGCTGGGCTCCATCCCTCAACACAGGAGGGACCCGGGCTGCAGGGGACACTGAGGGGACACTGAGGGGACACTGAGGGGACACTGAGGGAGGGACACGGTGCGTGGGCTGCGAAGGGAGGGCCGAGGGAGCCAGACTGTGCCCGTGGCCCAGCCCAGCCCCGTGCCCACCATGGAGCTGTGCTGGCCCCCGGGCTCGGGCTGCTGGCCCATCCCGGGCTATCAGCTGGGACCCCCGCCCGGGCCGGGCCCAGCTCCCCCGTATCGGCCCGGGCAGCCCAGAGCCCCTCCCCAGAGCCGGTCCCGATAGCCCCGGGCTGCAGCCCCAGATAAGCCCGGCCCGGGCTGCTTGGGAATGGGCAGGGTCAGCACAGGGGCTGGACAGACGGACAGACAGATCTCCATCCACACAGCACCTCACCAGGTGCAGCTCTGCTATGGAATGCCAGACTGGTTTGGGTTGGGAGGGACCCTAAATCCCACCCATTCCCACCCCTGCCATGGCAGGGACACCTCCCACTGTGCCAGGCTGCTCCAGCCCCAGTGTCCAAGCTGGCCTTGGGCACTGCCAGGGATCCAGGGGCAGCCCCAGCTGCTCTGGCAATTCCATCCCAGCCCCTGCCCACCCTGCCAGGGAACAATTCCCAATTCCCAATCTCCCATCCAGCCCTGCCCTCTGGCACTGGGAGCCATTCCCTGGCTCCTGTCCCTCCAGGCCTTGTCCCCAGTCCCTCTGCAGCTCTCCTGGAGCCCCTTCAGGCCCTGCCAGGGGCTCTGAGCTCTCCCTGGAGCTTCTCCCCTCCTGCCCATGGGGTACACTGAATTTTCCTATCCTGTTTTCCTCTCAGGGCAGGTGAGAGCTGTTCCAGGACGGGGGTTCAGGGTCTCCTTCATCCCTGCCGGGTGCCCCCAGGCAGGATTCACACAGACCAGGAGGATGGGACAGGAATCTTCAGCTCCTCCTCTGCTCCTGTAGCCGTGGGGCTGCTCCCCCATCTCCAGAGCTCCCGTTCCCCATGGGTCCTGTGGGAGCCCAGGGCTCCATGGACATGCTGAGCCAAGCCCTGCTGCAGGAAAAGCAGCTGAAGGACGCCTGGCTGGGTGTGCTGGCTGCAGGGGGTGCAGAGCAGGTACCCCTCACCAGGTAGCCCCAGACCCCTCAGAGAAGGGCCTTGCTGTCCCTTGCTGTCCCTTGCTGTCCCTTGCTGTCCCTCAGCAGGCTCCAGCAGCCTTTGTGCCAGGCCAGGTGAGCTCCCAGGGGTCTCACCAGTGCTCCCAGCACTGCAGCTGCCACAGGCCGAGCTGGCTCTGCCTCTCGCTGCCTTGCAGAAGGTTCCCTTCCTCACAGACCTCCACAAAAAGCCCCAGCTTGTCTGGGAGCCACGAGAGCTGTCCTGGACCTCCCAGTCCTGGGGCACTTGGTAACAAAAGGTTTTCTGTGTGCCAGGATGGCTCCAGGTCAGGCAAGGCCTTTTGTCCTCATGGCATGGCACCAGCTGGGTCAGGACATGTTTTATGGGTCTTGTTCTGCCTTTCCAGCCTTTAAAGCTGGCAATGGACAGAGCCAGACCTGTTCTCGTGTTGGGGCTGGTTTTGGGAGGGCAGACCTGCCCTGACTCCACATCTGACCCCAACCTGCCACCGGGCTCTTATTCAAGTAGCAAAAGGGGCTCTGAAGATGGGGTGGAACCGGGGGAGCTCCCTCTGCAGAGGCTGAGGGGTTGTTTGGGGCTGGAGGGAAGCTCCCCCCTGCCCCAGGTGAGGCACTGGACCTGGTCCTTGGGGCAGCCCTTGGCAGAGCCTCTCCCATGGCCCAGACAGAGACCACGGGCTCCTCCCGGCACCTCAGGGGTCCCAGGGCTGTGAGTGAGTGGGGGACTGGCCTGAGCTCCATCACTCCTTCTGCCCAGCTCTGCCCAGCACCAGCACTGGGCAGAGCCAGGGAGCCCCAAACAACAGCTGAGCTGGGGTGGGCTCAGGGCACGTCCCACAGACCCCCTTACACCCCAGGCCAGGGCACGCTTCTGTCTGGGGCTCCTCTTCACACAGCCAGGCAGAAAGGGAGCTCTGAGAGCAGGGTCAGGACCAGGACCAGGACCAGGACCAGGACCAGGGTTCAGGGTCAGGACCAGGACCAGGGTCAGGTCAGGACCAGGACCAGGACCAGGACCAGGACCAGGGTTCAGGGTCAGGACCAGGACCAGGACCAGGGTCAGGTCAGGACCAGGACCAGGACCAGGACCAGGACCAGGTCAGGACCAGGACCAGGGTCAGGTCAGGACCAGGACCAGGACCAGGACCAGGACCAGGACCAGGTCAGGACCAGAACCAGGGTCAGGTCAGGACCAGGACCAGGACCAGGTCAGGACCAGGACCAGGGTCAGGTCAGGACCAGGACCAGGACCAGGTCAGGACCAGGACCAGGGTCAGGTCAGGACCAGGACCAGGACCAGGACCAGGACCAGGGTTCAGGGTCAGGACCAGGACCAGGACCAGGGTCAGGTCAGGACCAGGACCAGGACCAGGACCAGGACCAGGTCAGGACCAGGACCAGGGTCAGGTCAGGACCAGGACCAGGACCAGGACCAGGACCAGGACTAGGACCAGGACCAGGACCAGGACCAGGACCAGGGTCAGAGTTGGGGTCAAGGTGAGGGGTCTCACCCCCATGCCCAGGACTGGAGCCCGTTCTCTGCAGTTTATGGGATGTTTATGGGCTCTCCTGTCACAGACTGGGGGGATGAGTTTGCACAGGCTCAGGGTGCTGAGTCACGGTGCCGGCCCCAGCCTGGCCGTGCTCAGGGGTGATAACTGGGGTGGCACAAACAGGAGCCTTGTGGGCAGTGATAAGGCAGCCCCTGGCCCCAGGGCAGTGTCCCCTTTCTGCTGAGTCAGACTCTGACACAGCAGAAAACATTTCTGCTGAGCCAGAGGGGGGAAACAGCCAGCTTTTTAAATTTATTATTTA
This sequence comes from Vidua chalybeata, assembly GCF_026979565.1. NCBI lineage: Eukaryota > Metazoa > Chordata > Aves > Passeriformes > Viduidae > Vidua > Vidua chalybeata. The sequence goes on along the minus strand of NC_071531.1, from coordinate 261,053 downwards.
TTTTTCTTAGCAGAACCAGGAGGGCAGCTCTGGAGTCCCCAGCGCGGGCTGCTGACTCCTGTGTCAGTGAGGGGCTCAGGACCCTCCTCTGTCTGTGGGGCAGAGCCTGTGGCAGGCTCAGGAGCTCTACGTTCCCAAAGGGATGGTGGGACACGTCCTGAGATCCAGCCCCTCTGCTCCGTCCCCCTTCTGCTGCCCTGCTGCAAGTCTGGGGGCAGGCTGTGTGGAAGGTGCCAGCTGCTGTTGAAAACTTTCCTGTTACCCTAAGAGAGGGAATTTCACACCTTGTCCTCCTTCTCCCCTGCTCCCCCTGTGCTGGCCACAGGCAGGGCTCCCCTGGGGAAACTGAGGCACAAAGCAGAGTGGCTGCTCTCCGGAAATGACAGAGAATGCCCATGGCAGGGGCAGATCCCCTTCAGGACAGGGGCATGTTTGCTGTCCCATGTCCTGCTCCTAGCCAGGGACACAGCAAGATAAAGCCTTCCTCAGAATGAATGGAATTCCTTAAAATGTTTAGAATTCTTTCCTTAGAATCTTAGCATCATGGCATCCCAAAGTGGTTTGGGTTGGAAGGGACCTTAAAGCCCACCCATTTCTACCCCCCTGCCATGGCAGGGACACCTTCCACTGTGCCAGGCTGCCCCAAGCCCTGTCCAGCCTGGCCTTAGCCAGGCTTTTACCCATGCTCTGACTGGACAGTGCTGCCCAGCCAGTTTGGGGGTGGGGGTGCAGTGTCCCCTTGACCAGCCCAGCCCCAGGTCAGGGAGGTGGGTGCTGAGCCAGGTGTGCTCCAGCCAAGCTCCTCCTGTGCTCCCAGCCCAGCTTCTTCCTCTGGGACTGGGGAGCTTTTGGGTCCATGTGGTTTAGGGTGATCCACAGCACAAAGTGACTGTGTTGGGGAGCACGAAGCTGTCCAGACTGAGCTCCATGGATTCAAAGGCACAAAATTCACCCAGGATCTCCCGTGACCCCAGGAACTTGTTATTTCACAAGTCCCTTCCAAACAGGCCCTGAGTGGGGGTCTGGAGGCACCAGCACTGCCTCGGGAAAGGCCTTTTCCTTTCTGCTTGGAATGTGGCAGCTTCCCGGGGCAACGTCTGCTGGTTCATGCTCAGGGGACCACAAACCTTTGGGGGATGCAAAAGGACCAAAAGACCCTCGGGATGAGGCTAAAGGACCAACCAATTTTTTTGTTGACACAAACAGCAGCAAATCCACTTTTTCAGGCAAGGAAACTGAGGCATGGATTAAAGCAGGGAGGGAAGAGCTGCAGGAGTGACTGGAGCAGACCCGGTTTGTTCTCCCAGGACCCCCCACCTGCCCTGAGACCCTGCTGCTCCCATCAGTGATGGGTTTCCAGCAGAGGTGTTGGGGTTTGGCTGCTCCAAGCCCATCCCTAGTCTTGGCTGTGGGTTTTCCACCAGGCCGGCTTTGGTGCAGAGCTCTGCTGATTCGGGATTTCTCCACCCTCAGAGGTAAAACCTGGGTGGGGTCCTGCTGTTGAGAGACAGAGGGAGCAGAGCAGAGCCGGGGGGTGAGCTGCCCCTACCCTACAAGGCTCAGTTTACCCCACTCAGTTCCAGAGGTGTCCCAGACACGAGGCTGGAGCCATGGGGCAGCTGCTCCCCAGGGTTTGCAGCTTCCAGGTGTGGGAAGCACCTGCACCCCTGTCCCCGAAAACCCCTGCCCCAAATCTCCTTGTTGTGCACTGTCCCAGCCCCAGTGTCCCGGGGAGCCTCCTCGCTGCCCGGTTTGTCCAGCCCTGCTAGGCAGGCAGGAAAGAACTCTGTGATTTGAGGTGCACCCGCCGGCCCCAGCGCTGCTCTGCCTGGCCCAGCAGTGCCCCAGCCCTGCCCCGGCTGCGGGGGGGAGCTGGGGAGCTGCTGGTGGCACAAAAGGTGCTGAGATGAGGCACATCCCCAGCCCCCCTGCAGCAGCCAGCAAGGGCTGTGCAAAGCTGGGACCCAGGAGGACAGGGATGGGGCACAGCAGAGGTTTGGGGTGCTCAGGGATGACCTCTGGCAGCTCCCGTCTCTCGGGATGGACACTGAGCTGGCGTTGTGCTGCTTTCACTGGCCACATCAGGTGCTGCTGCCTGAAGGTGACTTTCTCCTCCTCCTTCCACTCTATGTGCTGTGGGGATGGTTACTGGAGAGCTTCTCGAGGAGTGGAGAGCCTTCTCTCACGTCACAGCCAGCAGCTCTGTGCAGCTCTGGCTCAGCCCGTGGAGCAGCTGATGGCTAGGAGGGGCGCAGAGCCTGGAAAGCCCCAGTTCTGGAGCTGGGCAGTGGGCAGTGGGGCCCAGGGTCTGGGCATGGCTCTGGACAGGCTCCTGGTCTGCTCTGGGGCTTCAGAGTGCCCACAGTGAATGGAACCAAGCGGGCGAGGGTCGTGTCCTGCCCTGACCCTCCCTGAGGAGGAGCAGGGCTGGGTGCTGCTGGCCATGCCCACGCGAGCGCTGCTGCTGTGGCAGCTCTGGGGACAGGCACAGCTCTCGGGGATGTCCTTTGGCCACCAGGCCCCAGGCAGTCCAAGCTGGGCCCCGGCCACCCGGGCTTGGTCCCGTGTGTGTGAGGGGCTGGATGGGGGTCACCAGCAGGAGAGGGCTCTGGGCCTGGCAGGGTCCCCCTGCACATCTCGGTGGGGTCCCCAACAGGAGCTGACACAGGAGCAGCTCCCGGGTTTGCCGAGGGACCTTTACGGACCCGTGGCTTTGGGCTCAGCCAGAAACCAGAAACCAGGTGGTTTCTCTTTAAAATTACACAAGTTCTGTCCTCCCTGCTTTGTCTGTGCTTCACCTGGAGCGTTGTGCCTGGCTCAGGCTGCACCGCCAGCCTGCTGGAAACAACGGCCATTCCACAATTAGCAGGCACTAATTAGGCTGCTGGAGCTTCCAGGGGATGCTGCAGCTCAGCCTCCTCAGCTGGCCCATTTAGACTTGGGATCACAGAATAGCAGACAGGTTTGGGCTGGAAGGGACCTTAAAGGCCATCTCATCCCAAGCCCCTGCACTGCCAGTGCCATGTCCCCAAGTGCCACTTCTCAATCTTTGCCCGGAGATCCTGGCAGAGCCCTGTCCACAGGTGAGACCCCCTGTCCTAGCCCTCAGAGCTGTCCTCAGACCCCGGCCCCTGGGAAGGAGCTTTGGGACACACCATGGGTGGCAGAGGCTTCCCCAGGCTCAAAACGGAGCGAGACAAACCCACAGGAGAGCCCCTGGGTTCCCAACCAGCCCCTGGGTTCCCAACCAGCCCCTGGGTCTGGCACTGTGGGTTTTCCTGGTACCCAAACCCCTCCGCAGGGATCTGCGCGTGGCCAGGCTGGGACGGGAGCGCCTGGAGCGACATCTCCCGTGCTGGTGCTCCGGAGACTCGGCTGAGCCCCTCTGCCTCGGCGTGAGCCCTCCCAGTGCAACTGGGATCCTGGAGGGTAACTGGGAGCCCAGAGGGTAACTGGGAGCCTGGAGAGTAACTGGGAGCCTGGAGAGTAACTGGGAGCCCCGAGGGTAACTGGGAGCCCCGAGGGTAACTGGGAGCCCCGAGGGTAACTGGGAGCCCCGAGGGTAACTGGGGAGCCCCGAGGGTAACTGGGAGCCCCGAGGGTAACTGGGGAGCCCCGAGGGTAACTGGGAGCCCCGAAGGTAACTGGGAGCCCCGAAGGTAACCGGGGAGCCCGGGGACACCCGCACGGCCAGAGCCGGGTGCCGTCCTGCCCCTGAGAGGGAAGGTGCGGGGCCGGGATCCCGCAAATCCCCCTTCTCTTCCGGGACTGCCCCAGCGCGGGCGAGCGGCGGAGCGCGGCTCGATGCTTCCCTCTGCCGGGGCTGCGGCCGGAGCGGGGCGGCCCGGGGTGCGGAGCGGGGTGTGGGATGGGGTGTGGGGTGCGGGTCAGGGTGTGGGGTGCGGAGCGGGGTGTGGGATGGGGTGTGGGGTGCGGGTCAGGGTGTGGGGTGCGGAGCGGGGTGTGGGGTGCGGGTCAGGGTGTGGGATGGAGGTCAGGGTGTGGGGTGCGGGTCAGGGTGTGGGGTGCGGAGCGGGGTGTGGGGTGCGGGTCAGGGTGTGGGATGGAGGTCAGGGTGTGGGGTGCGGGTCAGGGTGTGGGATGCGGATGTGGGATGTGGAATGTAGGATATGGGATGAGGGATGTGGCTGCAGGATGCGGGATGTGGGATATGGGATGTGGGCACGGGATGCGGGACATGGGATATGGGATGCGGGATGTGGGATGTAGGATGTGGGATGTAGGATGTGGGATATGGGATGTGGGATGTAGCTGTGGGATATGGGATGTGGGATATGGGATGTGGGATGCGGGATGTGGGATGTAGGATGTGGGATGTAGGATGTGGGATATGGGATGTGGGATGTAGATGTGGGATATGGGATGTGGGATATGGGATGTGGGATGCGGGATGTGGGATGCGGGATGTGGATGCAGGGTGAGGGAGGCAGATGTAGAGGCAGGAGATGGGATGAGATGCAGAATCCAGAGGTAGGAGGCAGATGCAGGATGCAAGGGGCAGGTGGGGGATGTGGAAAATGCAAATGCAGGAGATGAGTGTGGATGCAGGGTGAGGGAGGTGAGATGCAGATGTGGATGTGGATGCAGGATGAGGGAGGTGAGATGCAGGTGTGGATGGGGATGCAGGATGAGGGAGGTGAGATGCAGGTGTGGATGTGGATGAGGGATGCTCCAGTCCCTGCTGCCCCATCACCCTGTGGCCTCAGCCTGCACTGGGGGCCCCCCAGGTAACCACGGATAAGAACCATCTCCACAGAGTCACACAGGCTGCCCCATGCCAGATGCACCCAGAGGCTCTTGGTGCCATGTCATGACCTTCACAGAAAGGTTTTTTCTTCCATTCTTCTTCTTTTTGTCACATTCCTCCTTTTCCTGGAGTAGGGAGACAGCCCAGAAGTGGAGTCCCTGTGAGAGGCTGCTCTCCTGCACGGCCTCTGCAGAGAAACTTCACCTGAAAGCTTCTGCAGAGGAACCTCAGAGACAGGACCCACGTGTCCTGGGGAGGTCTGGGGGATAGAACTGTCACCACCTCCCTGCCCCAGGGATCACGGAATCATTCAAGTGGCAATAGACCTCCAAGATGGAGAGAAACTATTTACAAGAGCCTGGAGGGACAGGAGCCAGGGAATGGCTCCCAGTGCCAGAGGGCAGGGCTGGATGGGAGATTGGGAATTGGGAATTGTTCCCTGGCAGGGTGGGCAGGGGCTGGGATGGAATTGCCAGAGCAGCTGGGGCTGCCCCTGGATCCCTGGCAGTGCCCAAGGCCAGCTTGGACACTGGGGCTGGAGCAGCCTGGCACAGTGGGAGGTGCCCCTGCCATGGCAGGGATGGAAGGAGGTGATCCTTAATTGTCCCTTGCCACCTAAACCACTTCCTGATTCCATGATTCTCTGGTATGCCTTTTCGTCTGGGAGCCCCATCTGTGGCAAACCCACCCCGTGGTGGGTCTCACAGCTCACAGTCTGTCTGGGGGGATGCATCAGGCAGGAATCCCCCCTCGAGGGGGGACCTCCCTCCCTTGTCAGCCCCTCTGCAGACCCGCAGAGCTGGTCCTTAAAGCTGCCTATCTCTGGGATCTGCATTTGCTTTTCTGGTTAATCTTTAACTCCCCTTTGTGCCCACAAGAATAACTGTTCTCACTGATAACCCCTGCCCGATCCCTGTGATCCCTGTGGCTCTGCTTCCTAATTAACTGATGGAAATTGCTGATATCCCTGGCACAATAGCGTGGATATCCAGTACTCTGCTATAGAACTTTATACTTTACTGAGTATTTATTCATTCTTTTTTTAGCAAAGAAAGCAGGCACAGCCTCATTCTCCATTAGACGTTTTTGTGGGAGGGAAATCAATAGAGGAAATTATGTTTGCTTCAAATATTTATGCTGTGACATCACTCAGGGTACGGGCATTTCTCCAAATTAACCACATGAAGTGTGCAAAGCACAAAGCCACATCTGACCATAAAAATGGCACACACAGAGTCATGGAATCATGGAATGGTTTGGACTGGAAGGGACCTTAAAGACCACAGGATCAGAGAATCGTAGAATAGAATCATTGGGGCTGGAAAAGCCCTCCAAGACCATAAAGTCCAACCTGTGACCACTCCCCACCTTGTCCCCAGCCCAGAGCTCTGAGTGCCACCTCCAGGGGACACCTGCAGGGATGGGCACTGCAAAGCTCCCTGGGCAGCCCCTGCCAAGGCCTGAGCAGCCTTTCCATGGGGAAATTCCTGCTGCTGGCCAAGCTGAGCCTGCCCTGGCCCAGCCTGAGGCTCGGAGCATCGTGAGAATTCACAACTCTCAGGTGGAATTTCATCACCCAAGTCTGTGCCGTAATTCCAGTTGGCACCAGGTGATGAGTTTGCCCTTCAATTTTTAACATAATTTCTGCTGTCTTTCTGAGCTGTGTGACCCCACCAGCCCTGTGAGGCTCCAGCACAGACCCCCAGCTCCAGCCCAGCTCATGCCATGACTTTGGGGTCCCATTTGGCTTCCTGCAGCTTTCCGGTGGTCCAGGACTGACCTGATTTTTGCTGTGTACACAGCTGGAGTCACCACGGTGGGACCAGCAGCAGGTGTTGGCCATGAGAATGTCAGCAGTGGGAGAAGAATTTTTCACAGATTTGTGAATCTTGGACAGGCTGATCACTGCAATACTGGGGGTCAGCACAGCACAGGTGTGGGAGGTGCAGGTGTCCAAGGCCCTGGTCTCAGTGGTGGAGAAAGTGTACATGCAATACATCCTGTCAAAGCTAAAGCAGGGGGATTGGAAATAAAACCCCCACAGCCCGTGCAGCACCTGCAGCCCACCACTGTCTGCTGGACTGGGACACCCAGCCCCAGTCCTGGACATGGGCTGACCAGTGTGGAGCTGCTGGGATCCAGTCCTGCCCAGCCTGAGAGCCCCAGCTCCCCCAGAGGTCAGCACCAGCCACCTTCCTGCAAGGTCTCCTGGTGACCTTGGGCTCGCTGGCACCCACCAGGACCCCAGGCCCTTTTCCAGTTCTCCTTTCTGGCCAGATAGTCCTCATCTGGAATAAAAGCACCGATTGTAATGAAATTTAACCCAAAATCCGTGGGACAGGTTTGCTCAGGCCCAAAGCAACAGCACAGTCTGTCCCCAGGCACTGGTTTATTCCTGCTAATTTTGGTTAATGATAACAAGGAGCTGTTGTGGCTCAGCTGGGTGTTTGAATTCTGTGGGATTGACTTTCCGAGCACCCTCCCATCTGGAGCTCAGGACCCGTGTCCGTGGCAGGGAGGTGATCAGTGCCCAGCTGTCCCAGGCTGCAGTCCCACCCTCAGCCCCCTCTGACAGCCTTGAGGCCACTGCAGCCTCCCACGGGGAACTACCATCAGCAAAATCCTCAGGGAAACATCCTCCCCCTGCCAGCTGGGCGTCCCTCTGGCACAGAGACCAAAGAGATTTGTTTCTTCTCTGGAACTTTATTTTCTCCTAGTGGAAGGTGTCCCTGCCTGTGGCAGGGGTGAAACTGGATGGGTTTTAAGGTCCCTCCCAGCCCAAACCCTTCTGTTAGAATCATGAAATAAAAGTCTCTCTAAGCCCCTCAGGGGGAGAAAGGAATGCAGGGATTGAACTGGAACCTTTAGAGAAACTGAAGTATATTAAGCCACACAGACATGAAGCAGGAGTGTAAGTTTTAGTTTTAAGTAAGTAGAAATATATCTTAAGAGACTGGGTTAGCAGTAAAAGGCCCCAAAGCCTAGTTTAAAGTTCAGTAGTGATACCTTTCACAAAATTAACTTCGTTCCAGACAACATGAAAACATAGCAGACCACTGCTTGCATTTCTAGATAGAACAGATAGAACATTTGTGTGAGCAGACAGAACTATATGTGTAGGTTTGGGTAAGAACAAACACTGCTTTTGCACATTAGAATTAAGCTCGGATAGGTGTAAGAAGAATGTTTTAGAATAGTGTTCATAGCTGATTAGATGATTTATGAGTAAAATTCCCCTGTATTAGGGGGCAAAAGAGGTGGCAGTAGCTGCTGCTAGCTGCTGCTGCTTCTGCTGCCTCTGCTCAGAACACCAACACCCTGTGCCAGAAAGCTTTTGGCTTTTTTTAGCCTGGACTGTAATACTCTGAACTCTTCGCCTTCAAGGTTGATGTATTCATGCAATAAACAACTTTACAACAACCAACCACTGCTCCTGTCTCTTTGAAGACTCAAGACCCACTCACAACTTGACACCCTTCTGTCTTTCCCCGATTCTGTGCGCAGCCTGGCTGAGAGCTGTGACACAGCTCCTGAAGCCGTAGCCCAGAGCGTGGCCACTGCTGGCCAGGGGCTTTGGACTGCGTTTGCAGGGTCTCAGGGAACTGAGCCCTGCCAGCTTCGCTGTCTGAGGACTTGTCCTGTGGTTTGTTCTCACCAGCTTTCCTTCAGACCATGGCAGTGGCCCTGCTGCTCCTCACTGCGTGCTGCCAACATGCCTTTGAGGGGGTGCAGAGAACAGCAAAACTGTGCTGGGGGGAGAGATTCAAGGCTCCCACACACTGAGGTAGTGCAGAGAATGCACACCAGGATGGCAGAGCCTCCAGGGGAGGGGACCAGGCTGTGGTACAGAGGGGCACAAGGCAGTGAGGGATGGGCACGGGCTGCTGCTGGAGACCTCATGGCTACAAACAGCTCTGGAATGCTCAGTTAAGGAAATACAAGCTCAGAGAGGGACACAAATGGTTTGGAGGTGACAAAGAGAGCAAAGAACGAGCATCTGGTGTGGAAAAATGCAGCATATTTAGGTAAGGGGGTGTACAGGGATACAGGCAGGACAACAGGGAGATGGTGCAGTGCTCTGCATCATCCCATGCACAAGTTCCCCCTACAAGGACAAGGTCTAGACATTCACATGTGACAACCTGAAAGGTTTTTTGGAGAGATGGGGGGATCTACACACCCAGAACACGGTGTCTGTCCAGGGAAAGGTCACAGGAAATGTAATTCAGGGCTGAACCACAGGTAAATGGACAAGCCCCGTCCCTGGAAGTGTTCCAGGCCAGCCTGGACAGGGCTGGGAGCAAGCTGGGACAGTGGAAGCTGTGCATGCCCATGCAGGGGCTGGAACTGGATGAGCTTTACTGTCCCTCCCAACCAAACACTCCTTTGATTCTATGATTTCTGCTTCTCAACAAATTTTGTCTGGGTAAACATCAAGTCATCCAAGTGTCTGGTGACACCAAATGGCTCCAGGACCAGCTGTAAAAATCTGCAGAAGTCCCTGGTGCAGAAGCCTGGGCAGGAAGGAGTAAAAGCATTGCTGTGCCTCAAGTTCCTGATGCCCACAGGAGCAAGAAAGTTAAAGCAGGATTAGAGCAGGATGTGCCTGGGAAGGGGCAGTGCCCTTGTGGGGCAGCCCCGTTTTGGGGCCAACTTCCCTGTTCTGGTCCGTGGTGACCAAACAACACAAAGAACAGCTCCAGGGCAGCCCTGGGGCCAGGAGTGGGCATCAGCTGCTGGCTGAGAGTTGATCCAGTGGAGAGGGATTTACCAAGAGACCCCCAAAGCCCCTGGAACCATTTCCAGAAAGGCCCAGAAGAACAGACTGCGTGTGCTCACATGAAGAGCAGGCAGCCCGATGCCAGGGTGGGGAAACTTTCCTACAAAAAGTGCCCCCAAAGCCGGGCAGTGCCCCAGGACCACCCTGCTTGGATCAGTGCTGCAGCCAGGACTGGTGATCTCCTTTCCTATCCAATCTCTCTTTCACACTTTCCTGCCTCCCTCTTTCATTTTACTCTTTTATTTCTCTCACTGTTACAACGTAGGGGCAAAACATGTGTCGATTTCCACGCTGAGTGTGGAGCTGGCCAATAAAACCTGGTTTTTGAGCTTGGTTTTTGGGACCCTTTTGCCATTCCTCTGTGACCATGGGCACCTATGACTCTTGGGTGGTCCCTTCTACACAAGAGTGGGACGTGACACCTGGTATGACTGAGTCACCGAACAACAAAACAACAGATTTCAAAGAAAAAGCAGCTGAGAGGAACACACAGTGATGCACTGGGGAGAACACGTCAGATGGAAGATGACAGGCTGGTGGCTGACAATTATCTCTCAGGAACAAGCTGTCACTGCTCTGACAATGTTACAACACAGTTCAGTGATCAGCAGTTCCAAAAACAAACCAGATATCAGAAATTCCCTGGCAAGGAGCAGGAAACGTGGCCAGGACAGTGCAGGGCATCTGAAACTGCCACAGTCCTGAGCCTCGAGGGGCAAAACTCTTCTGGTGGAGGCAGCAGAGGTGGCAAAGGGTCCGAGGTGGGTGGGGGAGATCTGCTCAGTGACATCTCCAGCGTGAGGGGGTAGAAGCACAGAGTTGTTTTCTACCTGCCAGGAGGGGACAGCCGGGGGGTCGGGCTCTGCTCCAGGGAACAGGGACAGGAGGAGAGGGAACGGCCTCAGGCTGGGCCAGGGCAGGCTCAGCTTGGCCAGCAGCAGGAATTTCCCCATGGAAAGGCTGCTCAGGCCTTGGCAGGGGCTGCCCAGGGAGCTTTGCAGTGCCCATCCCTGCAGGTGTCCCCTGGAGGTGGCACTCAGAGCTCTGGGCTGGGGACAAGGTGGGGAGGTCTCTTCCAACCTCAGGATTCTGTGATCACCAGAGCAGGGTCACCCACAGCCTAAAGTGCTCACACATGAAGTTTAGAAGGATTGCTCCTCAGGCAAGTGATTCATCACTGAAACAGCAGCGATGTGAGTGAAGAAAAGAGCAAATCAGCCCCCAGACCTGCTCCAAGAGGAAGACTCTGCCCCCCTGCTGAGGCAAGGGCTTTCCACGGGCTCTGGTGAAGCTTCCAGCTCCAGTGGATGTGCTCAGGTGTTACAAGGAGGTGCATTGCTCCCCCTCAGCACCTGCATTTCTGCTTTGTGGTGGGAGTTGTTCTTTTCCTTCGGAGGCAGCAGCCTGCGTGTCATTTGCTGCCTTTTGCATTTAGTCCATGATTTGTTCCATACCCAGAGCCCTGGGTCAGTCCGTCCTGGGCTCCCCTGCCTCGTGCCATGGGCAGATCCCAGTGCCTGGTGCGGGGTGAGGGGAGGAAATGGGGTTTGTGGTGAAGCCCAGGGCTGAGCAGACGCCTGCTTTGGGAAGGAAACACTGGGTTTCTCCCAGGCAGGAGCTGCTGCTTGCGGAAGACTGGAACAGCCGGCTGTCACCCAAACATTGTCCCCTGTGCTGACAAACACTGGCACCAGCCACAGCCCCTCAAAGAGCGGGGAAAGTTCCTCCCCAGTGGCAGCACCTGTGCCAGCAGCTCTGCTGTTGCAGCTGCCCCGGGAAGCTGCTGAGCTGAGCGCTTGTGAGTGGTGTGGAGAGGCGAGAGGCCTTTTGGGCTGGTAAGGCTGACACTGATTTGGGAGCATAAATGCAGTTGTAATGCTGGTTAGCTGCTTCCTGGCTCTCACGTTTCTGTGTGCCTCCTCAGGCCTGTAGCTGCTTTTTCTGGGGTGTTTTGTGCTATTTTAATGATGTAAATACTTTGTCTTGCTTCTGTGTTTTACAAAATTCTTCTTAAAATGCATCTGCTTCAGACCCTTGTGCCATGTCAACAAGGAATGGGAAGGAATTTTCTTGGTTAAGTCTTGATGTTGGTTGATTGGTGTGGAGTTGGTTTTTGGGCTTTTTTTTTAAAAATTGACTATAAAATTGGTCCCAGCCTCTATGCAGGCAGAGGAGGCCAAGGATGTGTGAAATGTCTTTTATTGCTCAAATCAGACCAGGCTGGAGCACCCTGGGATGGTGGGAGGTGACCCTGCCCATGGCAGGCTGGAATGAGATGGGCTTTAAGATTCCTTCCAGCCCAAACCCTCCCGTGATTCTTTGGTGATTCAGCTCTCTGCTGGAGACCTCGGGAGAGGGTTCCCAAGTCTCAGATGCAGATAAAGAAAATGTTTTCCTGAATTAGCAGAGTCCTGCAGCTCCTGGCCCACACAGGGTGCTGTGTTTGGTGCGTTCCCTGCTCCTGTGAACACTCAGGAGAGTCATCCCTGAGCTCCCCACGTCTGAAGGGGTGTGGAAGGTTTGGGGGCTGGGAGCTTCTCTCTGAAGCAGTGGGGTGGCAAAAGGGCCCCAAAGTGAGTGGGTCTCACTCCTCGCTCAGGGCTGATGGAGTGATCAGCCCCAGCTCTCCCGGGGCTGTTTGTCCCGCTCTGGGGCTGTCCCGATGAGAACGGTGCCTGACCTTGCAGCCAGCCTCGGGGGGGCTGCGCTGTGTCCTTGGTGCCACCAGCTGCTGCCAGCTCCTCAGGAGTGCCACAGCACCTCCCTCGCTGCTGCCCGTGCCAAACCCTCTCCTGGGCTGTCCCCTCTCTGCCCAGCCCTGTCCCCTCTCCTGGGCTGTCCCCTCTGTGCCCAGCTCTGTCCCCTCTCTCAGAGCCCGGTCCCCTCTCTCGCAGCGCTGTCCCCTCTCTCACATCCCTGTCCCTTCTCTCAGAGCCCTGTCCCCTCTCTCACATCCCTGTCCCCTCTCTCGCAGCGCTGTCCCCTCTCTCACATCCCTGTCCCCTCTCGCCCAGCGCTGCCCCCTCTCACATCCCTGTCCCCTCTCTCACATCCCTGTCCCCTCTCTCACATCCCTGTCCCCTCTCTCGCAGCGCTGTCCCCTCTCGCCCAGCGCTGCCCCCTCTCACATCCCTGTCCCCTCTCTCACATCCCTGTCCCCTCTCTCACATCCCTGTCCCCTCTCTCGCAGCGCTGTCCCCTCTCTCGCAGCGCTGTCCCCTCTCGCCCAGCGCTGCCCCCTCTCTCACATCCCTGTCCCCTCTCTCACATCCCTGTCCCCTCTCGCCCAGCGCTGTCCCCTCTCTCGCAGCCCGTTCCCGGGATGGCAGCGGCGCTGGCCGTGCCTCTGGCGGTGGCTCTGGTGCTGCTGGCTGCCGAGGCGGTGAAGGAGCCGCTGCTGAACGTCTGCATGGACGCCAAACACCACAAGAGCGAGCCGGGCCCCGAGGGGAGGCTGTTCGAGCAGGTAGGAGCTGGGCTGGGCTGGGCTGGCACTGCCCGGGCCCCGCGCCCGCCTCCCGCACCCCGCGGGCTCTGCGGGCTCGGCCAGCGCTCGCCCGAGGGCTGAAGCCTGCGCTGGCTGTGAGACCCGTCCGTCTGACCCTTCTTGCAGCAGGTGGCCGAGCAGGGACAGTGGCGGGGACTTTGCCAGCTCAGCGCCACCCTCTCTAACCCCCGTGAAGCTCGGGTAGCCCAGAGCACAGCAGGGAAAGGACGGGGAGGAAGGGGAGGAAGGGGAGGAAGGAGAGGAAGGGGAGGAAGGGGAGGAAGGGGAGGAAGGGGAGGAAGGGGAGGAAGGGGAGGAAGGAGAGGAAGGGGAGGAAGGGGAGGAAGGGGAGGAAGAGGAGGAAGGAGAGGAAGAGGAGGAAGGGCTCTCCCCTGCTCCCTCGCAGGGTGGGACAGTCTCCTTGCTGTGCCCCAGCCCCTCGGCAGAGGAAGGAGGGTTTGTTTCTGTCCCTTGGGCTGGCACAATTCCTGCGGAGCTGATCTCCTGCCCCTCCAGCTCCGCCTTGCTGCAGTGCCCAGCTCCTGAAGCCAAAGTGACCGAGAGTTTGCTGGGGAAGACAAGATGCTGTGGTTGCTGCGGGCTCCTTGCAGTGGCTGTGCCCCGCTGGAGCTGCTGCCCGTCCCTGTGTTGCAGTGCTCCCCCTGGAAGGACAACGCCTGCTGCACAGCCAACACCACTCTGGAAGCCCACAAGGACCAGTCCTACCTCTACAACTTCAACTGGAACCACTGTGGGGTGATGCCACCCAAATGCAAGCGCCACTTCATCCAGGACATGTGCTTGTACGAGTGCTCCCCCAACCTGGGGCCCTGGATTGAGCAGGTAGGAGCAGATCAAGGAATCGTGGAACTCTTTGGGTTGGAAGGGACATTAAAACTCGTCCTGTTCCACTCCTGCCATGGCAGGGACACCTCCCACTGTGCCAGGCTGCTCCAGCCCCAGTGTCCAGCCTGGCCTTGGGCACTGCCAGGGATCCAGGGGCAGCCCCAGCTGCTCTGGGCACCCTGTGCCAGGGCCTGCCCACCCTGCCAGGGAAGGATTTCTCTTCAATATCCTAGGGTGTCTCAGCTTTTCCCACAGGCTAGAAAGATTCCAAGGGCTTTTCTGGCCTCTGACTGATGGAAGAATTCCTTGTGTCAAGGAATCCACATCTCTGCTGGGGCTGAGACTCCTCTGGGATCAGCTGTGGCTCCCCGTGAGGGGCTGGGGGATCTGGGATGTGGCAGATCTCGCCCTTGACCCCCAAGGGCCCTCCCCAGCATGACTCGGGTGACAGCAGGCTGTGTCCTGGGTCCTGTGTCCTGCAGGCTGACAGCAGCTGGCGTCGGGAGAGGATCCTCCACGTGCCCCTCTGCAGGGAGGACTGCGAGGAGTGGTGGCAGGACTGCAAGGACGCCCTCACCTGCAAGGAGAACTGGCACAAGGGCTGGAACTGGGCTACAGGTGGGTGGGCTCTGGGAGCCTTTCCTCACCCCCCAGGCAGGTCCCTGGCAGTGTCACTGCTGCCAGGACACCTCTGTCCTCTCCAGGCTCAGGTGCGGCCGTGGGCAGGTGACCTCGCAGGGGAAGGACAGGAGGGGAGGGCTGTGCCCTCCCCGGGTTTTGTGCCACGCTGCTCTGCCCCCAGGAACCTCTGCCGGATCGGGCCGTGTCTCACAAACGGGACAGACCCTGACTGGCTGCAGACTGAGGATTTGTTATCTGGCTGTACCAAACAAGCAAAAAGCAAGAGACTTAGGAACAGCCACATCCATGCAAACACAGATCAGAGACAGCATGGCAGCCCATGCAAAGCATTTTTCTACATATTCTCTGAACCAACAGCGTAAAAGAAAAGGTGTAAAGTCATTGTACTCTAACCAATAAGAAAAGGACCCCAGTGGGTTTAACATTAACAAAAGGACTTCTATGAACCTCAAACAATACACAATAATTCATTCTTTAAGATAGAAACTTTTTCTATCTTTGCAAAGCATATATCTAGGACTTTTCACATCTTGAGCTATCAATAAGTTCTTGTTCTTTCCTGTTCCTTATGATAAATATAAATGTATTCACTTGGTTCTTAACTTCCTAGCTTCCCATGAGAAGGTTTAGAAATTTCCCAGCCTTTCTCAGCTTTAATGTCTACTTCCTGGGGCTTTTTTGCACTTTCTAAAGTCTTTTACCTTTTCCTATTCCTCCAGGAACCAACCGCTGTCCCTGGGGCTCCATGTGCAGACCCTTCAGCCAGCTCTTCCCCCGCCCCAAGGACCTGTGTGAGAAGATCTGGTCCAGCTCCTTCCAATACAGCCGCGAGCCCCGGGGCAGCGGGCGCTGCATCCAGATGTGGTTCGACCCTGCCCAGGGCAACCCCAACGTGGCTGTGGCCAAGTTCTACGCCTGGAGAAAGAGATCCTCCCCGGCTCCCGGGAGCGGCCGGGCCGCGCGGGCGCTGCCCTGCTCCGAGCTGCTCCTGCTGCCCCTGGCCCTCGTGCTGCTCCCCGGGGGCTCGGGGCTCCCTGCGACCCCTCTGTGAGGGGCACGGCCTGGGCTGCTCCAGCTGCCCTGCAAGAGGAACCGAACAAGTAACTCTCTCTCTGTGTCTGTCTGTCTGTCTGTCTGTCCCAGCAGCAGAAGCTGTGCTGCTGACCTTGGCACCCCCTCTTGGCTGCTGACCAGAGCAGGGATTTTCTTGCCTCTGGGGGAAGAGCAGTGCAAGCTCTGCTCTGATGTGGGAGCTCCTGCACATCAGTTCCCCCCCACGGCCGTGTGCTGGCCTGGCTGAGCCCTGGTGTCTGGGCTGCTGTGACTCCCTGAAGGGTGGCTTTGACAATAAAGTCTGGCTCTGGATCAGCCTTGTTGTACTGATGTGAAATACGCCTGAGGTGTCTGGGGGTGGCGGTGAGTGTGGGGTCTGTAAATGTAGGAATTGGCCTGGGGGGAGGAAAGATCATAAAATGATAAATGGTTTGGATTGGAAGAGATGTCAAATCTCATTTCTTTCCACTCCCCTGCCACGGCAGGGACACCTCCCACTGTGCCAGGCTGCTCCAGCCCCAGTGTCCAACCTGGCCTTGGGCACTGCCAGGGATCCAGGGGCAGCCCCAGCTGCTCTGGCAATTCCATCCCAGCCCCTGCCCACCCTGCCAGGGAACAATTCCCAATTCCCAATCTCCCATCCAGCCCTGCCCTCTGGCACTGGGAGCCATTCCCTGGCTCCTGTCCCTCCATCCCTTGTCCCCAGTCCCTCTGCAGCTCTCCTGGAGCCCCTTCAGGCCCTGCCAGGGGCTCTGAGCTCTCCCTGGAGCTTCTCCTCTCCAGGTGAGCACCCCCAGCTCTCCCAGCCTGGCTCCAGCCCCGTGGCTCCTCTGGGCTCTCTCCAGCAGCTCCAGGTCCTGGCTGTGCTGGCCCCAGGGTTGGGGCAGAGCAGCAGAAGTGTCCCTGCTGTGCCCCTGGCAGGGGCTGCAGCCCAGGTGAGCTGGCTCAGCCCTGCCCACACCTGCCTTGGGCTAAAGGTGAAGGTTCCCAGACCTGCAGGACCTGGGCAGAGACTTGCTGCTCTTCTTGTTTGGGGTTTTATTTCCTCTGAGGCAGAAACTTCAGCAGAACTTCAGCAACGTCCTGCAGGGAGACACGGGGAGGAGAAGAGCTGGGTGCCCTGCCTGGGGAGAGAGGGACCCTGCTGCTTTTGGGGTGGGACAAAGCAGGAACCAGCCTGGCTCCACACCCTGACTGAGGCGAAGGCGTGGCAGGGCAGGGGAAGCTCCTGAGAAAGGAACCCCCAGGTGATCCCACTGATCCCTTCCCTAAAGCTGCTGGGCTGGCACAGCCCAGAGACACCTGGCTGCCACTCCAGGGGCTTTAGCCTATAAAAGCCCAGCCCCAGCTTTTTTGTCTGGGCATCTTCTAACACCCCCTTTGCCTGAGTGCCTCCTAGGGCTGCCCCTCGAGGTCACGTCTCGAGGCTGGGCCAAGGAGATTTGCCCAGGGGCCTTGGTCTGGGTGAGTGACATCAACCTCTGCTCAGCAATGGGGCTTGCTGGCTTCAACACAACTGCTTCAATCTTGTTTCAAATATCATACTGGTAGTTGCAGCTACCTGTGCTGTGCAGTAAATAATGCTGATTAATCTCTTGGTCTAATCACAATCATAATGAATCATTTATTTATGGAAATGTGTTTGGGTTCCCATCCTCAGTCCCGGAGGTAAAGGTTCAATCACAGCTGTGCAATGCTTTAGACAGCAGCCATTGACCAGGTCTGGGGCTGGGCTTGGACCCAGCCTCACCCAGAGTCCCCTCTGCGAGGAGTTCAGGAGGCCACGGAGTCCAGCTGGGGTGGGGTGGTGGTTTGGGGGTCTGTGGGGAGTGTTGGGGGTCCTTTCTGCTCCTCAGGACTCAGTGGGAGGATCTCATGG
This sequence comes from Vidua chalybeata, assembly GCF_026979565.1. Lineage (NCBI taxonomy): Eukaryota > Metazoa > Chordata > Aves > Passeriformes > Viduidae > Vidua > Vidua chalybeata. The sequence goes on along the minus strand of NC_071531.1, from coordinate 243,598 downwards.
CAAGCTTTGTCTCCCACTGTGCCCATGGGGCAAGGCCAGGGCTGTCTGGGCCAGGCCAAGTCCAGGCTACAGAGCTTTGTAGTACTTCAAATATTTTCAGGAGTTTTTAGATCAGAGCAGCTGTTTCCAGAAGCTTTTCTGGCGCATTTTTATTTTAAAACGTTCCTAATGATGTAGCCTCTGCCACAGCAGATCACTAATTCCGTGCCTTTACATGAAACAGAGAAGCACTTTCCCTCTCTAACTTAAATATGATGCATTTAATCTAATTGCTCTAAATATACTCTCTTGTCTCCAAAATCCAAAGGTGGGGCCCACAGCTGACCAGGGCTTAGAAATGTTTTCTGGCCCCTGTGTGGGGGGTGAGGTTTGCCCTGCCTGCCCCAGGGAGGGACAGGGAAGAGGGAGCACTGGGAGCAAAAGCTCCCAAAACCAGCTCAGAAGGCAGAGCTGCTCGGGTGGAGGGGGGTCTGCTCTGGGCAGCCCCTGCTGCCTGTGGACCTGCTGTGTGTGAGGGTTCTGCTCAGCTCTGCTGCTGGGCCTGGCAGATCTGCAGGTCCTTGTCTCTCAGAATTTGTTGGGGTCCTGCAGAGGAGCAGGGGGATCTGCTCCTGTCCCAAACCCACAGGGGCACCCTGTCTTTAAGGAGATCTGACCTCTGCCTTCCACCCACTGGTGTTTTTTTCCTGTGAAGTGGCTTTGGGGCGAGCTCCAAGGGGTGCTGCAGCCAGCTCCTCCTGAGGCACCCCCAGCTCCCCTCCAAGGGCTGAGTGCTCTCAGCAGTTCCTGGCTTCCCCCAGAAAAGTGGCTTTGTGCAGCTTGGCCAGGAAAGTGTGCCAGGCTGAGGAAGGTGGAGCGGGAAGCAGGGCTCAGGGAGGAGCTGGGGGCTGCTCCGGGGGAGGTGACCAGGGAGTGGGGTCCGAGGGACACTGGCAGCACCGAGGGGAGGGGGCCTGGGCAGGGTCGGCAGAGGCTGGGCCGGAGCACGAGGGGATGCAGAGCTGGGGAGGCACTGCAGGCACAGAGGCAGCACCTGGGAGGAAGAGGAAGATTTACTGTTCAGTCTCACCCTGTCCCAAAATCCTTTCTACCCCCTGGGATATCTGACTGTTGTCTGTCTCATGGGTTTCCCAAACAGGAATATGCAGGAATATGACATTCCCCGAGGTGTCTGTGGTGATTATTTCAAGAAGAGAAGAAATGCCACTGAGCAGGACCTGCACTGCTGCAGATCTTCGTTCTGTGGGGTGTTTTATTTGCTTTTGCTTGTCTGGGTTTTGTAGCTGAAAGCACTGGACCTCAGCAAGGTGGGCTTGGGGATACTGAGGTAGAGATATCTCCTTGTCCCATCCCTGGGATGTCCCAGGCCAGGTTGGACACTGGGGCTGGAGCAGCCTGGCACAGTGGGAGGTGTCCCTGCCATGGCAGGGGTGGCACTGGGTGGGCTCTGAGGTCCCTCCCACCCCAACCACTCCAGAATTGTCACCTTGCACAAGGACAATGCCCAGGAGGTGACATTTCAGGAACCCCTGGGGTTCGTTAGAGATGGAATCAAAATAGCAATTTTTTTTTCCCCCAAACCTCACCAATGCAATGTTAGGCAGGAAGGGCACTAGAAGGGCACCAGGCAAAAATTCCCACCTTTGAGGTGATCCCTGGCATGAGGACAAACCAGAAGTGATGATTTACAGAAGGAAATGGCACAAGCATGGAAAGGAAAGAGAAGGATGGGACACAAGAAGTGATTTGCACTCAGCAAGAGGCAGATTAAAGCACAAGCTGCTCTGTTGTTCAGATGGTGGGGAAGCACAGGCAGTGGTGGATGGTGTGACCAGGCATGGCAGGGACTTGCTTCTTTGTTATAAATTATTTTTCCTGAAGTATCTAATATCAGCAGCAAAGTAAGAAATCAGGGCGAATAGGGGGGAAATTAAAAGCTAATCAAACAGATGGTTTAAAATTATCAGGGCAGGGTAAGGGCAGGGTGACAATTCCCCTGGGAGCACTTACAGAGAAGCAGGGGCAGTCCAAGGGCTGCTGGCAGAGACCTTGGAGCATGAACAGACAATAAATGGGAATGAAAACCAGCGCAGAGTGAGGCAACAGGAGACGTGGAAAAGGGCAAAGAACCAACGGGATTGACATTCAGTTCCTGGAAAACCGTGAGTCAGAGAAGCCCAGTCCTTCCGGAGCAGCGTGGCAGCACAACTGCGGATTTCTGAGGAGCAAATTGTGCCAAAGTGCTGCAATTCCTCCTGCAGTGGGGCAGCACGTCAGGCTGGCAGGGCACAGCCTGGGAATGGGGCTGGGACACAGCTGGGACAGCTGTGGCACGGCTGGGGCATGGCTGGGACAGCTGGGACACAGCTGGGGGATGGCTGGGACAGCTGGGACATGGCTGGGGGACAGCTGGGGCACACCTGGGACAGCTGTGGCACGGCTGGGGCATGGCTGGGACATGGCTGGGACAGCTGGGACACGGCTGGGGCACACCTGGGACAGCTGTGACATGGCTGGGGCACACCTGGGACAGCTGGGGGATGGCTGGGGCACAGCTGGGGCACGGCTCACACAGCACCTTCGGGAACAAGAGAGCAGAGAGGGGCCTGGATGAAAGCACCACAAAAGGGAGGACAGGGCTCATCTGAAGAATGGAGCCATCAGTTACTCGTTGCCGAAGATGAGGACGTGGTCTGACGTTACAGACTGCTCCCACCAGTGAGCTCTTTGGGAAGCAGCCGTTTTTGGGGTGAATGCTGCTGTTGCCACAGGCTGGGGACACAGATCTGATCTGCCCTGGGAGATCTGGCCTTTAACCCTTTAACCCACGTATTCCATGTGAGTGCACCAGCCCCAGTGTGTGTTGTGCTGCCTGACTGCTCCCAGTGCTTGGTGTTAACTCCAGCCTCCCTCCCCTGACAGCACCAAACCATGGAGGCACCTTCCATGAGGGAACACAAGGACCCATTAGCAACAAAATAGTTGAAGTTCCACAGGATGTGAAGCACAAGGGCTGGTGTAGGAATGTGCCCCCTGTTGACAGAGTGACCAAATTATTCTTGGTCTGCTTAAAAAGGAAAAAAGCCCAGAAGTTTCTCTCCTCAGTTTGCTAAAAAGACACCTCATAGGACCTTGGGGACTTCACCTCAGACCTGGGGCTGCCAACTGGACAGAGGCCAAAAGGTCCTACCTAAGTAATCCAATAGAAAAAGAAGAGAACAAAGGAAATAATTGCTTTTGTGGAGTGTTTTAGCAGGAGCAAGAACCTCTTGCCCCTGGCTCGGGTTTTTCTCTGTAAGAGCTTTGTTATTTTGCCTTTTATTAAAACTTTTTCTGTTTCCAATACTGCCTCAGAAGCCATCCTGCTAATTTTATGCCATTCGAGGTAGCTGGGCTATCTCGGGTGTGATAGGTTCTCTGAGAGCTCAGAAGAGTGGCTCGAGGAGAACACAAACCATCAGGCTCCTTTCGGGCACAAGGGTTTTGTGGAGGTGCCATCCAGGAATGTTGGAGCAGATTTCCTGAGCACCCTTCTGGGCTGGTTTGGGTGAGCTGTTGTCTTTCCAGGGGGCAGGTGGACTACGCAATCCCTCAAGGTTCCCTGTATTCCTCCTTTGCGTACTTCCATCAAGAATTTCACGTTAGATGTTTATTTTCCACCCCTGCCCTGCTGTTTGTGCACTTTGAGGTTCCTTGTGAGGGCAGCTTCTCCTCCTGGTGATGGGCTGATCTTCACTACCAGTGACAGGGGGTCTGGAGTCACAGAATCCCAGCAGGTTTTGGGTTGGAAGAGACCTTAAAGATCATCTTGTTCCACCCCCCAGCATGGGCAGGGACCCCTTCCACCAGAAGTGGGTGTTATGTCAGTGATAATAAAGAGCTGGGTCTTGGTGAGGAGCCACCAACCCTTCCTGTATTCTCATCAGCAAATCCCAAGGGCTGGTTGGGTTTCTCAGCTTTAAAAAAAAAATAAATGCTTACCTAAAGCTGAGGGGGAGGTGTGTTTGTTTTTCTTGAGCATCCTGGGTTTAAGCCAGACTTTGCACTCTCTGAGTCTCATCCAGACTTAGTCTGGGGACCTGACTTTGAGCAAAGATGTCACTGCAGGAATGCTGAGTGTTATTAGAAAGTCAGTCCATGAGGAGGGGCTGAGGGAGCTGGGAAGGGGCTGGAGAATCCCTGAGGGAGCTGGGAAGGGGCTGAGCCTGGAGCAAAGGAGGCTCAGGGGGGACCTTGTGGCTCTGCACAGCTCCTGCCAGGAGGGGACAGCCGGGGGGGTCGGGCTCTGCTCCAGGGAACAGGGACAGGAGGAGAGGGAACGGCCTCAGGCTGGGCCAGGGCAGGCTCAGCTTGGCCAGCAGCAGGAATTTCCCCATGGAAAGGCTGCTCAGGCCTTGGCAGGGGCTGCCCAGGGAGCTTTGCAGTGCCCATCCCTGCAGGTGTCCCCTGGAGGTGGCACTCAGAGCTCTGGGCTGGGGACAAGGCAGGGAGTGGTCACAGGTTGGACTTTATGGTCTTGGAGAGCTTTTCCAGCCCCAGGGATTTGGGGATTCTCTGATTGCTGGCTGCACATGGATTTTCCCTTCAGAGCTCTCCATGTAGACAGGGTTTCCCCTCCTGACTCTCCTGTGGGCCACAAGGATCCCTAAAAGCATAGCTGATCAAAGAGAGAGCTACGTGTGACCGGAGGCTGTTTTTTCATCAGCACATTTTATAGAAAGAAGGCTCTTCTGCAAGATTTATCTCCCAGCTCCAGCCTTTGGGCTAATGAAAGAAATTATCTCTCCTGAAAAATAAAAATACAAAATGCAGGGTCAGGCATCTGATAAAATCCCAGTTTTCAGAAAAATGCATCATTAATTGCGGCTGTTTGCTGGAGGGAAAAGTGGCCCAGCATTAAAATTATTTGCTTTTCCAAAATTTATCCGGAACCATTTTCTAACCCTGAATCCATCACTCCCCACAGCAAAACCACATCCCTGTGATGAGTGAGGATGAAATAATTACTGCCCTGCTTCCCAGGGTGAGTCACCTTGATCCGAAGGCTCTCGGTGTCCGGGCCCCTGCAGAGGTCAGCGATGAATGTCACCCCACGAGGCTTTCATTCCCAGAATTTGTGCTATTATGAGATAACTTGGATAATGAAAACCCCCATAAAGCTGACCACTGGGCACAGATCATCCTTCACCTGGATGTTGTTGCAGCGGAAAGGAGGAGCAAAAAGAAGCAGTTCAGCAGTGAAAGTGCCCAGAAGCTGGGTTTTATACCCAAGGAGTGCTGCAGGGACCTCACCCTGCTCTTAGCACAGACCTTCCCATCCACTGATACAGTAAAAACACAGCAGACCTGGCTCAGGGAAGAGGTGCTGATGTCTGCTCCAGATCAGAAGGCTGAAGGAAAGCTTTATTAAAACTATTTATTATTTATTAAAACTATACTATATTACATTAATATACTATTTAAAGAGAGGCTATCCTAATCTACATACTCACTTCTTACTCCCCTCTCTAACTAACTCAAACTGTGACTCTGCTGAGAGCCCAGCACAGCTGGACCCCACTGGGCACTGACCCCAAACAACCTTCACCAGAACCCAGCCCAGCAACCACTGCAGGTGAACAATCTCCACACCACATTCCACATGGGGAAAACAAAGGAGCAGAGAGAAAGATTGCTTTCCCTTCTTCTTCTCTCTCTGTGCTTCTCATGTGGCAGGCACATTCTTCTCTCTCTGCAGGTGACAGGGACCCCGAGGGGGCTCAGCACCTCCTCAGACCCCCGTCCTGCCTGTCCTGCGTGCCTGGCACCCAGGGCAGCCCGGGACAGGGAAAGGGAGCTGTGGCACAGAGCTGGGCATGAGATGTGAGCAGGCACCGGCTCCGGCCCCGCACGGGGCCCTGCAGGTCACGGCAGCACCCTGGTGACACGGGGCCTGCGAGGGGGGAGCTCTGCAGGTGTGCGTCCAGCACGGGGGGGCTGGCACAGGAGTGATGGTTTGGGGTCAGCCGTGGTTTGGGGTCAGTGATGCTTTGGGATCAGCCGTGGCTTGGGAAGCTGCTGGAGCTGGGGGACACTGGCAGCACGGAGGGGAGGTGCACATGGACGAGCACATCCTTGGACGTGCTGGGCCAGCAGCCAGCGAGCTGGGGGGACCCAGCTCAGACCCCGGCCCTCTTGCCACGGCCCCTGCAGCCTGCAGGCCACAGACAGCACTGCCCAGCAGCCAGGGGGTCACCGCTGCCCCCCGCAGCCACCGAGCTGTCCCCGCTGCTGGTGGTGACGCCTTGGGAAGGCTGGCCTGGAGCAGAGGCTGGGCAGAGCTAAAGAATAAAGCAGGGATTTATGGAAAGGATCTCCTCCATGGATCCACCTTGGGCAGCACCAGAGCCCAGCCAGGGCTGCAGCCAAGAGGAACCAAAATGGTCCCAAAATGCCCGAGCGCTCCCGGGGGCTCTCACTGGGATCAGCTCTGCTCCATTTGCACCTTGCAGTTCATTGTCCCATTCCAGCTTTAGCCCAGGCACTCCCATCCTGCTTGTTTTTCTCTCTCCAGCCCACGCTGTTTGTGCTCCTGGGCCTGAGCTTTGGATCTTTTGTCCTTGGTGCCCAGCTGGAGCAGGAATTGTTTTTTCTCCCTGCTCTGTGCACAGAGCTCACCATCCCCTCACGTGAAGCCCAGACCCACACACTAAAGCAGCACAGGATGTGGAAAATAGAAAAGCCAAACCTGAGGCATCACTGGACTGCTGCTGCCACCAGCTCCAGATGCTGCCACCAGCTCCAGCTGGGCTGCTGAATGCAGGGCAGGCTGGATCCCACAGTCTGCTCCAGCATTTGACCTCCCCGTGGCTGCAATCGGCCCTTTGGGTACCTCACCCCTGGATCTCCCCCACCTCTGGCCTCCCAACACCCCTCTCCCACCGCTGCGCCCCCCCCGAGGCTCTCTGAGGGCTCTGCAGAGTCCCACGGGACTCAGACATCCTGGATCCTCGCCTCATGTCCTGCTTTGTCTCAGCCATAAAGGCCAGGCTGCCCCTCTCCAAAGCTGAGCTGGAGTTTCCTAATCGTCCATCAGTGAGTGGCTGAAGAGTTTTAGGCTCTGCTATTGTACCAGAGTTGTGTTGCATCCCTCGCAGTTACTTTCCCTTTCCTTTAAGCCACAAAAGTCTTGACCTGAAAGCTCGATGAAGCAAATGCTCTCACCTTCCACTTGTCCTCTTGGAGGGGTAGAAGGATTTTGGGAGCAGGCAACAAACACAACCAAGAAGCGTAAAATAATTTCCACAGAGGAAGATGTGGGTGAACCCAGAGTCTCCAGCCTGGAAGGGGAGCTGGAGGGTGGAGAAGGGCTCTGTGGTGCCCTGGGTGGCTGGAGGAGGTCACTCGGGTCTAATTGCTTGCTCTCCCTTAATGCAAGCACTAAGCTGCATTAAATAAAATAGCAGGTGGCAAATTTAAAACCAGTTACAGGAGGCCTTTTTGCCTCAGCAGGATTAATCTTTGGAACATTCTGTCAGAGCAAACAGCAAACACCAAAATCCACAGAGGCTTCACCAAGTGGTGGGAGAAATCCTCAGGAAAAACACATCCATTAAAGAATATCCCCACAAAGCAGATCTCCTGGCTCAGGAAGCAGCAGAGGCTCGGATGGATGGAGGCTGGCAGAGCAGCGATGCCCCTGTGCTCTCCAGGTGCTTTTTCCTACCTGAGCACTGCCAGGGCACAGCACAGCCAGCCAAGGGAGCACAGGGCTCCCCGGGGGCTCTTCAGCACGCCGGGGTGACCCCAGCTCCATCCCAGAGCCAGTACAGACAGAGAGGCTCCTGGAGGGGCCCCAGACCTGTGGAGCACCCTGGTGTGAGAGGACAGGAGATGGGAGCCCATGGGGCCAGGAGGGGGGGACTCCTTCACCATCATCTTCACCCAACCACGGTGAAACCACTCCGGAGCTGCTGCAGCCTCCCCCCGGGCAGGAGGGAGTTCTGCCTCGGAAGCTGCTGCTCCGTGGTGGCTCCGGTGCCAGAAGGCACCCAGGCCCTGTGGAGATTCATTCAAAATGCTGTTTATTAGATATAAAACCCAAAAAAATGAGAGAGCAGTACAGACAACCCGATGTCCTTCCAGATGCTGGGAGCCCCAAGCTGTGCTGGGAGCCCCAGGCTGTGCTGGGATGCAGCTCCTGGGGAATCACAGGACCAGGGGCTGGGAAAGATCTCTGCAGCCCAACCATCCACCAGCTCTGCCGCCACGGCCACCACCGTGTGCCCCCAAGTGCCACATCCAGGTTCTTTTGAACACTTCCAGGGATGTGACCCCACCACTGTGCTGGGCAGCTGTGCCAGGGCTGGACAACCCTTTCCATGAAGAAATTCCAGCCCTGTAGCTGATCAGAGCAGTTCTACACACGCGCCTCAGCTGGCCACAACACAGCGATGGACTCTAAATGCCACGAAACGCCCGGGACAGGGACAGGGACAGGGACAGGGACAGGGACAGGGACAGCTCTGAGTTCTGCCCACGCCAGGTTCAGCTCCCAGCACGCAGTACCAAGAGCATCACCCAGCTGCAGCCACCCTTCCACCCACACCAAAGCCAGCCCTCAGCACTCCCCCTGACCACTTGTGGCTGCTTGTGTCTCGCTCAGCCAGGCTTGGCCTTCCTCTCCACAGCCCAAACAGCCTCAGCCTGGCAGGCTTTGGGACATTTCCACAGCACCAGGGCAGAGACCACGGAGCTCCCAATTGGGACATTTCCAAAGCACCAGGGCAGAGACCATGGAGCTCCCAATTGGGGCATTTCCACAGCACCAGGGCAGTGCCAGGAGCTCCCAACTGGGGCATTTCCACAGCACCAGGGCAGAGACCATGGAGCTCCCAATTGGGACATTTCCACAGCACCAGGGCAGTGCCAGGAGGTTTTGTCACTCAGGGGGCACTTGCAGAGCCTGATGTCACTGCTGAGAGGTTTCGCTGATGGGACTCAAGGGCAAAGCATGGAAAGAGCGTTTAGTCCCTGCTCCCCGTTCTAATGAATGTGTTAATTCATGTGGGGTTTGTTCCTGGCTACAGCAGAGTTACAGAATATTAGATCTGGAAGGGATCACTGTGATCTGGTCTGACATCCTGTGCTGCATTTCCAGAGGCATTTCATGACCCATTTACCCACCAAACCCCTGCAATGGGCTTCGGGAAAGGCAGAAGAGCTTCTGTCCTCAGCTTCAGGCTCCCCAAAGACAAAGAATTTGCCATCTGTCTTTTTTCACTTTCAGATTTGCAAAGCAGCAGTGCCTCATTCATCCCATTCTTGTGTAACTGTGTGATGTTAGGCTTGGGGTGGTGCTGGGGAGTCATCACAGCCACCACACGAGACTGGGGACAAGTTTCAGATCAATTCAGCTTTTCTTTTAACTCTCACATTGTCTGAACTAAATAAGTCAGGTCTCTCCCTGGACTTTCTTTCTCTCTGCTGGTATCTTAGGTGAAATTTGCATTCTTCTTTTTTCATATTCTTTTTTATTTTTATTTTATTTTCTTTTTTTTTTTCAATTTTTTCTCAAGATTTTATTCAATCCTTATCTATCAGATGAATAGTTATAAGTTCTTTGGATCAGAACTTTCACAATTACTGTGAAAAAAAAAACCCCAAAACATCCTCAGTAGAGTCATTCTGAGTCATTCACCTGCCCAAGACAAAATCTGGATCAGAGGAACTGGGAAATTCAAACTCACTGCTGGATGGACACATGGGCTTTAATTATGGCTCTAAAATTGTTGTATTTTGAAAAGAAAAAGACAAACATTGCTGGGGGAAACTTCTAAATATTGAGGCAGCTGATAAGTTGACAAATTCCTTAAAGTTTTTGCCTAAATTTGTCTCTTCATGGATATTTTATCCCAGAGACACCAGTGAAAAGAGCCAGTGGAGTGTTCATTATCCACTGCTGTGGACTTGGGCACTTTATGAAATAAAATATGATGGAAGTAATAAAATATAGAGGTGTGTGTACATCTGCTCTCTGCTTTGGGGCAGCACACGGGTTTTCTGAGGGTTGAGAAGGTTGTACTGGGCAGGTCCCAGTCAGGATTGTCAGGGATAGAAATTCAAAATGGAAAACAAGTTTTTGTACTTGTACACCTGTCGTGTCCTTGCAAGCAAACAGCTTCCAGCCTGAAAAAGGAGCTCTGTGTGTATCCAAGTTTTGCATTTCTGAGGACCGAGGTCCCACCCACGCGAGGAAGAATTTTTTCCTTTATTTTCCAACAGAATTTTGCCCTACTGCAACTTTTCCACCCACCCTCTTGTCTTTTCACCCCAGATGAGTCTGGCTCCGTTTTCCCCCTGGATTCTCTGTCTGGAATTGAGACACTCGGTTGGACACTGCTTCTGGCTGCTGTTCTGCTGGCCACAAGCCCAGCTCAGCCTCCCGTGCTCACACCCTTCCCCTCTGCACAGCCGGCAGGTGCAGCCGGACACAGCCTCGGAGAGACGGCAGCCCCGCTGGCCGAGGTCACACCTCCTCCCCGGAGCTGGGGGTGGCCCTGTCCCATAGCCCTGTGGCCACCTGGGACACCCCGAGGAGCCACGTCCTCCTCCAGGCCCTTCCAGCTGCTCCCAGGGCAGGGGCTGCTCTGCCCAGGAGGAACCTGCAGGAGCTGGGGGAGACCTGGGACAGAACCTGGGGCAGAACCTGGGGCAGAACCTGGGGCAGAACCCGCAGGAGCTGGGGCAGAACCTGGGGCAGAACCTGGGGCAGAACCTGCAGGAGCTGGGGCAGAACCTGGGGCAGAACCTGGGGCAGAACCCGCAGCAGCTGGGGCAGCCCCAAAGCCCGCGGGGCTCGGTGTCCCCATCCCAGACCCTGGGGCTGGCGGGGTTTGGCAGCTGCTCTGCGAGCAGAGGCTGTTCCAGGTGTCTCAGACACGTCTGAGTCACCATGACTCACACTTGGTACACAGATGAGCAACTCTTAATTCTGGAAGAAACGGTTCATTAGCATAAGATGATTTTTTATTGCTGCCATGAAAAGGGGGCTCATTAAAAAGCAGGAGAGTGTCTTTTTACATAGACCTGGAGTGCCGGGACAAGGGGCAACAGTGTCAATCTGAGAGCAGAGATTTGGGTGGGCTACTGGGAATTAGGAATTGTTCCCTGGCAGGGTGGGCAGGGGCTGGGATGGAATTCCCAGAGCAGCTGGGGCTGCCCCTGGATCCCTGGCAGTGCCCAAGGCCAGGTTGGACACTGGGGCTGGAGCAGCCTGGGGCAGTGGGAGGTGTCCCTGCCATGGCAGGGGTGGCACTGGGTGGGATTTAGGGTCCCTCCTAACCCAAAGCATCCTGGCATTCTGTGTTGCCTCAAAAGAATGCAACAGGGTCTGTTTCAATGTGTGTTCACTCTCTCTGCACCTGGACTGGGAGGTTCAGCGAGGCCCATTCCGTGGAAGCCAGTGGAATGAAAGGCTTGGCCCCTAAAGTCCATCAAACACCACTGAAAATCCCTGTCTGAAATGCGAAATCCAGCACATCCTTAACTGGTGAGCTCCAGCTCGAAGGGGAAACCTCTCAAGCTCTTGCTTCCAGCTCAGCTAAATTGGTGCTGAAATGAAGGACACGTGGCTGCTTCCCTTGCACGGCCTCTGTGGGGTCAGGAGTGAAACCTTCTCCGTCAGACTGAGGCACCACTGCACCACAGAATCGTGGAGTTATTTAGTGCTGCCTGTCGCTGTTGGACATGAAATGAGTACACAGAAGCTTGGTGAGTTCAAGAGAGAAAAAGAGCCAATTTTATTTCTGACCTCGCAATATATAGAATTCCAGAGGTGACAGTGGATTAGAGGATGAAATTGGCACCTCTTCAACCACACTGGTCAAACCAACAGTCCATCAATTCTCTCCTCCCACAAAGAAGAATGCAAAACAATCATTATTGACATGAACAGTGCGTGAGAACTCCAGTAGAACTCCAGTAGAAATATTAACATTAAACATTAATGTTTTATTAACATTAAACATTAACAGTAAACATTATCAGACGGCTAAAGAAGTTTTATGAGAACTTTAAAACTTTCAAAAGAACTATAAAAGAAAACACTTCTAAAAATCAGGGCAACAGATGTCAGAATATCCAACACCATCGAGTCCAGCCCTTCCCCATCACTGCCAAGGCCACTGCTGACCGTGTCCCCAGGTGCCACCTGCACAGGGCTGTGAAAGCCCTCCAGGGCTGTGACTCCAGCCTGTGCCAGGGCTGAGCAGCCCATTCAGTGATGAAATTGTCCCTAACACCCAGCCTAAGCCTCCTCTGACACAACCTGTGGCTCTTGGCTCTCGTCCTCGTTCCCTGGGAGCAGGGAGCAGCCCCTTGAGAAGCTGTTCTCACGTTGCCTGTCCTGTGCGTGCCCTGGAAGGGGAACTGGGCTGGGGCAGGGACCCCAAACTCTGATTGCCACAGGCTGATGCAAACCTGGCTTTGGTTAGACCTGGCCCAGAGCTGGGAGCAAGATGCTCACAGGCTGCACCACACGAGTGAACTGAAGCACAGCTACAGCTTGGGAACTACTACAGGAAATATTTCTACTAAACAACTGCAGAAAATATTTCTACTAAACTACTACAGGAAATATTTCTACTAAACTACTACAGAAGAGATTTCTACTAAACAACTGCAGAAAATATTTCTACTAAACTACTACAGGAAATATTTAAGGCCTGAGTAAAACAGGGTGTCTGTGGCTTGTGTTCGTGCTCAGGACCTGCCCCTGTGGAGCAGGATTGCCCCCCCACAGGAAGGCCACGGGCTGAGGGGCTGGGGCTGCCATCCCTTCAGGCATCCACAGACCAAACCAGGGCTGAGGATTTGATTTCCCCTCAGTCCTGATCGCTCTCAATCCAGCCCCGGATGAGACGGGAATTAATCTGCATTAATGAGATTGGCATTAATCTGCTGCAGCCGCCCTGGTGAGTGACCCAGGGACCCCAGTGACATTTCATGGGCCCCTCTGGGGACACCCTGCAGGCCATGCCCGTGCCCAGGACAATTCCTGCCGAGCTCTCCGGGGCAGGCTGCTTGGCCAGGCACGTGCTGTGCTGGCAGTGAGAGCACCAGCTGGATTTAAAGGGTTTACTGATCAGCAAGGTGCTGTTCACTCAATTCCCCACACCCAGAAAATCACTCCTTTCTTCTCTAAAGGAGCAATGCTCATCACAGGGCACACTTCCCTAAGGCAGAGCTGCAGCAAAACATCAGCCCGGGTTTGACACACACACACAAAGAGTTATTGCACTTCATGGGCAGAGAGAAGAGTTCCAGTGCAAATTAAACCCAAATGGATGGTTTATAGAACCAGAGAATGGTTGGGGTTGGAAGGGACCATAGAGATCCTCTCTGACCTAATGCAGCTCAAAGACTGGAAACCAAAGCAAAACTTAGGTTTGTTCCTTACCTCAGAACTCTACAGAATCAGTGATTCCTGGCAAAAAGAAATGCAACGGCTCTGCTTTGCAGGGAAATGGTGAAATGCTGTAAATGTGCTGGGTTAGAGTGTTGCAGCACCAGCCTCCTTCTCCCTGGCAGCTTTTCTGCTGTGCTGGAGCCTTTGCACAGAAATCTGTCAAGGTCAAGAGCCAACTGAAACTTGACAGGTTTTGGACCTGAGATAGTTGGGTTTGTTTTGAAATCTGCAATATGTAACAAGACAAGGAATCTCTCTCTGCTTTCTTGCTTTGCACTCCAGCACCTTTCTCATTTTCAAGGCACCGTTTTGGTCACAGTGGTCCCCACCATGGACACGACTGCACCAGCAATTCCCCTGTCTTTAACCCTTTTATTTTGGGGGTGAAAATGAGGCACATCATGAACAAAATGAGGCACTGAGCCAGAGGGGTGAACCTGCTGAGGTCTCAGATTGCAACTGAGGGTCTAGAAAATGAGACTTTTACCATAAAAAAAACCTTAATCCATTTAGCTTCTAAGATGAGGCTTGATACACCTTAGGCAAATCACTGAACTCATTTTTGCTGCTCAGAATGAGAATAAATACCACTCAAAATGGGAATAAATACTGCCTCTGTCCCTCTGCCTTCCTAAACTGGCAGGTCTGGGCACTCTGCAAAGCCTCTGGGTGTCCTGTTGGGTGACTGTGTGGGTGAATTCTGCCTGGAACATTAGGTTGCTGCCATTAGTGATAAATTGATAACAAATCAAATACACGTTGCTGTAGAGAAAACAATGGGTTGCACATGTGGCTACCCTGGAACTGGCCCTGGCTGAAGGCCTTGGAAGGCAGAGTCAGCCTGCGGGTGTCTCACAGCCAGCCTGGAACAGGCACCCCGAGTCACCCTTTAATTATCATTTCTTCACAAAATAACAATGCCATATGTAACCTCCAAGCAACAAGAAATGAAGTCGAGCTACTGAAAGAAAATTCTTGTGTTCCATCTCAGAATGGCATTAGATTTTTTTTTTTTTTTTTTTTTGGCTATTTTTAGAGAGAGTAACGTGCTCAGTCACATGGCTCACTGCACCAGAGCTGCAGCTCTGCTCTGGGGGACGTTGCTCTGATGCCTCCCGTTGCTGTTCCAAACTGATGCCCAGGAGATTTTTAAGCTTCAGGAAGGCAGCTACTCTGCAGCAAGAGCATTTCTAGGATTTGATAACAACAATTTGTTTCAATGCCACTCTGTGATTCTTCTGAGAATGATTTTTCACTGACGTGTTTACTCAAAGTAAGATCAAATGATGCAGTTAAGGAATAAAAACACCCCATGAATGCTGAAGTGCAGCACTTGGTTTTATTTCTGTATTACTCCTATAGGAAATATTTAAATACTATGAATTTTAATGAAGACTAAATCGCTAAGATGAATTTCATTACACATGTGTCATTCAGAAGAACACATTCATTATATGTCTTTCCACCTGAGTCCAGATTTATTGTCACACCACAGTGGAATTCCACCTACCTCCTCCTTGTAGGGGATTTACATGGGAACTTCCAGCTGAAGTGAAGGAACATGAGGGAAAATCCTTTTGCTGCGTGGGCGATCGAGCACTGGAACAGCTGCCCAGGAGGTCGTGGGGACTCCTTCTCTGGAGATGGCCAAAGCCCACCTGGCTGTGATCCTGTGTAGCCCGCTCTGGATGAACCTGCGTGAGCAGGTGAGCTGATCTCTGGAGCTCCCTTCCCACCCCAGCTACTCCATGAGTCTGGGGTTCTGGGATTTCCCAAAGGTGACATGCCTGGGTTAGGTTCTCATTTCTTTGATCACTCTCCTTCCACTGCCAATCTGCCATCCTGATTTTTGCCTTTATCTTGCATTTTGCACAAACCTGGGGATGGTGATGTGAGCGTGTCGGGTGCCCTGTGTTTGCCTGGGGTAGCAGACTCGGGGCGTTGCCTGAAAGAGCTGAAAGGGAATTTGGGGTGGGGAGCTGGAGTCCCGTTTAGGCGTCCATCACCTTCGATCTCGTCTGGGCAGGCGGCTCCGGGGGCGGACGAACACCTTCAGAACCCTGTCCCTGATCTGCCGCGTTCTCACGCCGTACACAACGGGGTTCAGCAGCGGGGGCAGCAGCACGTACAGGTTGGCCAGCAGGATGTGGAGCTCGGGGGGGATGCTGCGGCCGAAGCGCTGCGTCAGGGCGCTGGAGACGGCGGGCGCGTGGAACAGCAGCAGCACGCAGAGGTGGGAGCCGCAGGTGTGCAGGGCCTTGCGGCGCGCGGGGCGGGACGGGAGCCTGGACAGCGCCAGGAGGATGAAGCCGTAGGAGACGGCGATGAGGGCCAGGTCCAGCAGGCCCACGCTGAAAGGCACGGCGAGCCCGTACCAGACGTTGGCGATGTCGGCGCAGGCCAGGCGGGCGACGCCCATGTGCTCGCAGTAGGTGTGCGCGATGACGGTGTGCCCGCAGAACGGCAGCCGCCTCAGCGGGAAGACGCAGGGGAAAATGACGCAGGAACTCCTCAGCAGAGCTGCCAGCCCCGTCTTGGCCACGGCGGACAGGGTCAGCGCTGCGCCGTACCGCAGCGGGAAGCAGATGGCCACAAAGCGGTCGAAGGCCATGGCCAGCAGGATCTTCGACTCCGCCATGGTGGTGAAGTGCAGGAAGAACATCTGGGTCAGGCAGGCGCTGAAGGAAATCTCCCTGGCTCGGAACCAGAACAGGGCCAGCATCTTGGGCACTGCCGTGGTGGAGAGCGTGAGGTCGGCGACGGCCAGCATGGCCAGGAAGAGGTACATGGGCTGGTGGAGGCCGCGCTCCCTCCAGATGGTGAGCAGCAGGACACCATTGCCCAGCAGCGCGGCCACGTACATGAAGCAGAACGGGATGGAGATCCAGACGTGCAGCTGCTCCATGCCAGGGATCCCCGTCAGGATGAATGTGTCTGGGGTCAGGCTGCTCAGGTTGGACGGGGGCATGTTCACCTGAAAGCAAAGGCAGAAGACACTGCAGAACGTTATTTGGGGTGCTTGAGCTCCTCCAGCAGCACCAAATGCCTCGTGTCACCTGCTGTGGTCTGCAGAGAGCCCCAGCCAGAGGCACAAACCCAGGCTGCAAACCCCGTGATCTGCACTGTGCTTACACCCCGCTCGTGTGAAAACCAGCGTCCAGATCTCCTCCTCACTTGGTTTTAACACAACAGTTACACATTTTTCTTCCAAGGGCTTCCACTTTGAGCAGTGACTGGAGACAGAACCAGCTCCTGTTGCATGAATACTGGGATATTTCTGTGTTCTAAGTCCAGAGGAGAAGGAAGAAGTCGGGCAATGAGAGAGGAACGGTCAAGTGTTTGCAGGGGTGAGCAAGATGTTCTCAGGCACTGGGAGTGGGAAGTTCTAGGGCCCCTGGGCTCAGCTAGGGTAGAGAACAAAATTAACTCCAGGTTTGGAGTTGGCTGCCCATGTTCCTTATCTCCAACCTTCTCTTTCCCTCCCCTTTCAGCTCAATTTGCTTCGCGGCATTTTTCAGAGCAAATCTAGCAGCACTAAAATTTAACCAGGCAGTTGGGAAGACCTTTGTGTCAGAGGAAAAAGCCTGTGGGAGAGGGAATCCTCCCTCCAGCCAAAGGAAGGGAGGTGCTGCTGCCCCGGAGAGCCCTGAAGAGCCCCAGAGGCTGAATCAGACCCAGTCACACAAATTAAGATGGAATGTGACTGTTTTCAGCAACTTCTGCATTAACACGCAGGTCTTAAATCTCAAAACTCAAACCATAAGGAATTATCCATAACGCAGGAGGAAGTGGGGTAAGTGCTGAAAAGCTGTGATGTTGTTGCACACCAAAATATTGACTCTGTCTATGAAAAAGCAGCTGTATTTTCAACAGCAGACTGGATTCTCTGCGCACACTCAATTTCATATCTAAAATATCCTGAACCAAGAAAGTGTCCAGGGAAACACAATATGGCAGTGGATCATCTTTAAAAATAAAATTAATCAAAATCATACCTGATTCTATGATAATACAACTACTACTAATAAATAATAGTAATAATAATAATAATAACTATTATATAACAAAAACTACTATTCTCTAATAATTACAACAAATTTCATAATTTTAAAAAGAGATTCAGTATAAATATTGCATCAAACAAAAGCAGATGTGAGGTGTTAACAGAAAAGATATTACTAATGCTGGGAGCTGGCAGCTGTGCTGCCATGCCAACAGCTCAGCTTCTGTGGCAAAATGCAAATATTAAACTGCAAATAAACAGGGATCCAGCGGGAATCTCAGTGCACCCAGGAGCTCTGCACCAAAGGAGTCCCTCAGCTTTAGACCCCTTCTTCCAAATCTATCAGACCCCTTCCTCCACGATGTACCAGGTCCTTTCCCCAGGTCCAGCCTCACTGTAAACTCTATTAATACACTTTTCCGTGCAGCTCCAAGGATGCAGCTCGCACAGCTTTGCCCAAGCCGCTCCGTGGATTCTTCTTCCCTAAAATCTTTTCCTTTTACTTTAAGCTCGAAGCAGTTACCTAAAACACGAGCTCCATCTGCCCCGGGATGACGGGAAGCTCTGAGGGCTCGGGGGATCGCCGCGGGAGGGTTTGTGCTGCGGACGGGACGGGGAGGGGCTGAGAGGGGCAGAGAGGGGCAGAGAGGGGCTGAGAGGGGCTGAGAGGGGCTGAGAGGGGCTGAGAGGGGCAGAGGGGCTGAGAGGGGCTGAGAGGGGCTGAGAGGGGCTGAGAGGGGCCGAGCTGAGAGAGAGGGGCTGAGAGGGGCTGAGAGGGGCTGAGAGGGGCTGAGAGGGGCTGAGAGGGGCCGAGAGGGGCTGAGAGGGGCTGAGAGGGGCCGCCTCCCCCGGGTCCCGGCCTTGGGGAGGAGGCCAGGGCAGCGGAGCGGCGGCGGGGACCGGGGGACCCGGATTCCGGGGGTCCCCGCGGATCCCGGGGGTTCCCGCGGATCCCGGCTCTCCTTTAGGACGGAAGGAAACCGCAGGCGCGTTTCTTTTGCACGGAGGGCGCGTCCGCGGCTCCGGGCGTGGGCGAGCGTGCAGTGCTGGGCCGGTGGTCCAGCCCAGCCGGCATCGGCCCCCGAGCATCGCCCGCGCGCGGGTCCCTCTGCCCGGTCACCGGCAGCCCGGTGGCCGCGGCTGTCAGGGACGCTCTGTCCCTGTCCCCGTCGCGGCGCGGCGGCTCTCCCCGCTCAGCACGGAGGGCTCTGCCCCTGTTTCCCGTTCAGGGGAATTCGGCAGCTCTGCGCCAGCCTCTCAGCGCCGCGGAGATCCCCCCGGCCCCGAATCCCCAGCGCGAGCAGCGCCGCGGCTCCGGGGATGGAAGGGAGCAGCGGTCCCTCCGCGGGTGCCAGCGGCTGGGGACGCTCCGGTCCCGCTCGGCAGCCCCGGCTGCTCCGGGGTGAATCCCCGGTGCTTCCCCGGTGCCTCACCCGCCCCGCACAGCGGGAGCTGCCGCTCGCTGCGGCTTCTGACGGCTCCGTGTGCTCCCAGCCCACCGAGGGCCCCCCCGTCCTCGGGACCCTCCGGCACCGACGGGCGGAGCCCGGGCGATGGCAAACGCGACCGGGCTTCGGGAAAACGGGCGGGCGTGAGGAGCGCTGCCAGCCGCTCTGCCACGGGGGGCGCCGAGCAGCCGGGCGCGCTCGGGATGCGTTCTGCGAACAGCAGCGCGCCTCTATAAATAGCAGCCCCCGATTTGAATAATTATTGTTATGCAGATCGCTCTTGGTGATTAATTGGGTAGAAGGAATTTGGAAGAGTTTCCCCGTGGGAATGCGGGGGGAGGTCTGTGGGCTCGGCCGCTCCAGGGGATGGGATGAAGAGTTCGGGGCTCGGGATCGTTCCCGGGATTGACGGAGCGGGGTGGCATCCTGCCCATGGCAGGGCTGAAACGCCCTTTAGGGCGCCTCCCAAACCCAGGCCGCTCTGCGACTCGATCCCGTTAATGCCTGGACCCGCAGCCTGGGTCGGCGGGTGGCCACCCCTCCCTGCAGCCCCCAGGGATGCCCCCGTTCCGGTGTCGGAACCCACCCCTCTGCAGACAGATCTGCAGGCTGGGTCCTTCCAGCGCTCCAGCCATCAGCAGTGGGGCTCTCACCCCCACGGGAGAAACACAGGCAGGTTTTGACCATAATAAAGCCAATAACTGCACAAGAGCAGCGGTGCCACTGAGCATCCAACAGCCCTAAAGCCCCGAGGCAGGAGTGCCACCCTGCTAAGTCTTGGTGAGGCCTGCAGGTACTGCAGGAATCATGGAATCGCAGCATCACAAAACCATGGAGCACGCTGGGCTGGAAGGGACCTTCAAGTTCATCTCTTTCCAACCTCCTGACACCTCCCACTGTCCCAGGCTGCTCCAAGCCCAATGTCCAACCTGGCCTTGGGCACTGCCAGGGATCCAGGGGCAGCCCCAGCTGCTCTGGGCACCCTGTGCCAGGGCCTGCCCGCCCTGCCAGGTGACAGCATCTGACATCCCTTGGTGTAAACCATTCCCTGTGTCCCATCACTCTCTGCTCCGGTAAAAAAAATCACTCTCCACTTGGACTGCTAATCCAAGTAAATCCAAAATTCAGGTGATGCCTGTCCTCTGTGGCACTCAGGGCTGGCACAGAGGGCCCAGGGAGCTGCAGCTTCGCTGCTGCAGCAGGATCAGCGAGCAGTTAGTGCTCTCCAGGGGGAACTGTGGGCAGAGGGTATCTGCTGTCCTGGCCAGGCTAGAAACGTGTGCCTGGAAGTGTCCAAGGCTGCTGCCCATGCCAGGGAATGTGGGTGGACACTGAAGCCCAGCCACTGCACAAAGGAACAGATGGCAAAGGTTGGCTCCCAGGTCACCTCATCTGTGGGGAGAGCAGAACCATGACATGGGAGATGGGGGCTCAGGGGACTCCAGGACCATTTCCACTTGGGACAGTCACCTCACCCAGCCACTTGCAATCTGCCCTGGCCAAGTCCCCTGAAAAGCCTCAGGGACCCTCCCTTCCTGCTCCAGACCCTTCTTTCCTGGTTCAGTAAACCCCGCCCCCCCCCATCCTGTTGTTTGCTTCGGGGATGTAAAACACCCTGGCACTTCACACCCCAGCCAGCCTTTGGGTCCTCCCGGGGTTCTGCTGCCAGCCCTGCGTCCCCACACCTGGGCTCAGCCCCTCTCCTCTCACGGGCTCCCAGCAATGGCATATTTTGGCAGCATCCATGTTCAATTCCCCTGCTCCCAGAGCAGACACCGTCCAGCACCATCAGCAGAACAAATATTGACCCAGCTGAGAAAAAGTGTGTTTGTTTCAAAAGAAAACCAAAAGGAAGCAAATGTGTCTCAGCAACCCATGGTTCATTTCTTGTTTGTGTGCTGCCTGGAAAGAAGTCCCCACAGTCCCCAGGTCACTGCTCAATTTCATCTGCAAAATCCACAAACCAACGCTCACAGAGGGACCAGAGAAACCCAGCTGCAGAGGCAAACTGCTCCCTTTGTTCAGGCATCCTCACAGCTCTAAGGATATTTGGTGCTGACGTCAATTTTCTAAATTACAAAAGTTTTCTTTCCATCAGAAATCTCCTGATCGGTTCCCAGAGAGCCTGGCTCGTGTCTCTGACTCGTGGCCCAGACGGCTCCCGAGGGCCGTGGCTGGTGGCCGTGCCCTGAGCACGCCAGGGGCCGGTGCCCCAAAGCCCAGGTCCTGTTTGCAGCCCCAGAGCTGCTCCGCGCTGGGCAGAGCCCCTGCCATGCACACCCAGGACAGGACACTGATGCCAGGTCCCTCCCTGTCCCCACAACTGCCACTGTGTCCCCCTCGCTGCCACCAACAGCCCTGCTGCTGCTGGGGACAGCAGTGGCACTGTCCCCACCAGCCTCCCATCACTGCCGGCCTGAGCTCTGCCTCCACATCTGTGAGAAGTGATGGGATGGCATAAGGAGAAAGTTTTAAACTAAAATAGAGAAGATTTAGATGGGATCTTGGGAATTGGGAATTGTTCCCTGGCAGGATGGGCAGGCCCTGGCACAGGTGCCCAGAGCAGCTGGGGCTGCCCCTGGATCCCTGGCAGTGCCCAAGGCCAGGCTGGACACTGGGGCTGGAGCAGCCTGGCACAGTGGGAGGTGTCCCTGCCATGGCAGGGCTGGCACTGGGTGGGATTTAAGGTCCCTTCCAATCCAAACCATTCCATGATTCTAAGCCAGAACATCCCCAGTCCTTGAGGAGCTGTAGAGAAACCTCCCCAGTCCAACAGCCACAACTGCTGGCTCTGCAAGGGGCTGGGGGCCCAGCGATGAGGCTCCCCCATGCCAGAGGGGACACAGGTGACAGCAGGGGGGCAGTGCCATTGCCAGCTGCCAGGACTGCCTGCTCCTTGCACCTCCTGTGACTAAAAAAGGACAAAAGTTCAGTGTCAGATGTCTTGGACACGCGTGGCACAGCCTGGCCCACAGCAACAGCTCCCAGCACAGAGCTGTGGGGCTGGACAGCAGCCAGGGGTGTCCCGGGCCTGAAAGTTGTGCAGTGTCAGCCAAGGGCTGGGGCTCAGCTGTCTCCAAGGAGGGAACACTCGAGCTCTCCAGGACCCTGCTCTGGGGCAGGGAATCAGACAGCCCTGTGCCAGCCCTACCCCCCCAAGGGATGTGTGGATGCACTGGAGGTGGGAGCAGGGCACCCCCTCCTCACCTCAACAGGGGTGAGCCTTGGAAAGATGCCCTAGAGCAGGGGCTGGGCAGAATCACAGAATAAACAGGGATTTATGGAAAGGATCTCCTCCATGGATCCACCCTGGGCAGCAGCAGAGCCCAGCCAGGGCTGCACCCAAGAGGAACCAAAATGGTCCCAAAATGCACAAGCGCTCCCGGGGGCTCTCACTGGGATCAGCTCTGCTCCATTTGCACCTTGCAGTTCATTGTCCCATTCCAGCTTTAGCCCAGGCACTCCCATCCTGCTTGTTTTTCTCTCTCCAGCCCACGCTGTTTGTGCTCCTGGGCCTGAGCTTTGGATCATTTGTCCTTGGTGCCCAGCTGGAGCAGGAATTGTTTTGTCTCCCTGCTCTGTGCACAGAGCTCACCATCCCCTGATACGAAGCCCAGACCCGCACACTAAAGCAGCACAGAACCTGAAAAATAGAAAAGCCAAACCTGAGGCATCATTTCCCCCCTTTGGAGGCTCAACAAGGCGTTTACCTTGCCAAGTCTCTATTCTAAATATCTACTACTAATAGGTATTTAATAACAGACAAGTATCTAAGAAAGTAAGCAACTACCAATATAAACATCTAATAATAACCATCCAATAACAGATAAATATCTAACAGTAAATAAACATCTAATACTAGGTAAATATCTAATAACAGTAAATATCTAACAGTAAATGTCTAATAAGAGCCTGTTTTCCTCTTCTCCCCAGCTCAATTTGCCTCCCTCCATCCCCACACCATTTCAAAATGTAAGCATTGACTGAAGAAACAGAAAATTGATGCTTTGTTCCCGTTGCAGCTGGTAATTTACACTGTCCAGAGAGAGCTGGGATTCCAGGCAGGTGCTTCAGACTCCTCCTTTGCTCTGATGCCAGAGAACTCTCCAGATGCTGCTCACAATCCAGAGATGTCTGGGACTCAAAGCAGGGCTTTGCTCTCCTTGCCTCAGCAGCCACAGGGAAGGGCTGGGGGCAGAAGGGTATTTAATGCTGAATAAAATAAATAAATGAATGAATGCTGAAATAGATCTCAGGAGAAAGCTCCCCACTTCCTACCCCAGCCCGGGGGCAAGGCCACCCTGCTTAGGTCAGGGCAGCACCCACGGCTCACCTGAAGTCACCCGGTGGCCTCCCATCCCCCCAGCAGATGCTCAAGGAGCTTGTCCTGATTTCCAGCAGTTCTGGGACCAAAGTCTCATTTTTCACAAGGGACTTGTGGGACCACCCAGTTCTGCTGCTGTGTGACACCAAGAAGCTTCTGCAAGGGGCTTTGCTCTCAGTTCTGTTCAGAGGGGCTGGGGAGCCCAGACAGGACAGCAAGAGGTGGCCCACAGGGACCAGGCAGGGCTGGAATCTGCTGGGCAGGAGCAAACCTCTTCTGGAGCCAGGAGCAAACCTCTCCTGGACACAGGAGCACAGCTCTCCTGGAGCACAGGAGCAGACCTCTCCTGGAGAACAGGAGCAAACCTCTCCTGGAGCCAGGAGCAGACCTCTCCTGGAGAACAGGAGCAAAGCTCTCCTGGAGCACAGGAGCAAACCTCTCCTGGAGCCATGAGCAGACCTCTCCTGGAGAACAGGAGAAAGCTCTCCTAGAGAACAGGAGCAAAGCTCTCCTGGAGAACAGGAACAGACCTCTCCTGGAGAACAGGAGCAGACCTCTCCTGGAGAACAGGAGCAAACCTCTCCTGGAGCCATGAGCAAACCTCTCCTGGAGAACAGGAGCAAAGCTCTCCTGGAGAACAGGAGCACAGCTCTCCTGGAGAACAGGAGCAAAGCTCTCCTGGAGAACAGGAGCACAGCTCTCCTGGAGAACAGGAGCAAAGCTCTCCTGGAGAACAGGAGCACAGCTCTCCTGGAGAACAGGAGCACAGCTCTCCTGGAGAACAGGAGCAGACCTCTCCTGGAGAACAGGAGCAAACCTCTCCTGGAGCCATGAGCAAACCTCTCCTGGAGAACAGGAGCAAAGCTCTCCTGGAGAACAGGAGCACAGCTCTCCTGGAGAACAGGAGCAAAGCTCTCCTGGAGAACAGGAGCACAGCTCTCCTGGAGAACAGGAGCAAAGCTCTCCTGGAGAACAGGAGCACAGCTCTCCTGGAGAACAGGAGCAAAGCTCTCCTGGTGCCATGAGCAGACCTCTCCTGGAGAACAGGAGCAGACCTCTCCTGGAGAACAGGAGCAAAGCTCTCCTGGAGAACAGGAGCAGACCTCTCCTGGAGAACAGGAGCAAAGCTCTCCTGGAGAACAGGAGCACAGCTCTCCTGGAGAACAGGAGCAAAGCTCTCCTGGTGCCATGAGCAGACCTCTCCTGGAGAACAGGAGCAAAGCTCTCCTGGAGAACAGGAGCAAAGCTCTCCTGGAGCCATGAGCAGACCTCTCCTGGAGGACAGGAGCACAGCTCTCCTGGAGAACAGGAGCAGACCTCTCCTGGAGGCCAGCACAGCTCCAGCCCTGCTGGTCCCCACCCACATCCAGACCTGCCGCCCTGGGGGCCGGTGAAGAGTTTGGGAGCCAGCCCAGGGACACTGCCCCGTGCTGCCACCGTGCCCCTCGCTGGCTGCAGGGACCCTCGCTGGGGCCAAGCATCCCCCAGGAGCCCCCACCTCCTTCCCTCAGAGCCCTGAGCTCCCCTCACTGGGGCTGGGGCTGGGGCTGGGCCCCTCCTGGGGGGACTGCACTCCCCTCGATTAAATTAGCAAACGAGTGTCTCTGCATCAGCCAGAAACCTCATTAGCAATGATTTTGTACTTGTGTTTACACAACTGATACCAATCACACGACATCAGATGCAGCATCTGGCCAATCCCTGCAGGCCCTCTCCAGGAGCACACAGAAAATGAGACCTATATTGGAGAGAGGTTTTGCAGTTGGCCAAAGTCCACCAGCAGCTGCTTTACTTAAGATTTATTAATTTGTTTGTATGGCATAATGAGCTCTATATCACAATGTTGTGAATATACATATACTCAGGTTGCATCAAGCCTTGGGGTAACTTTTTTCAGGCTTGGGGTAACTTTATCGGCCCATGTGGATGCATCAGAAAATGGAATTCCATGTCTCCACGGAAGCTGAATGCCCAAACAAGCACTGATTGCTGTTAATTACATTCCTGCCCTTTTTCACTTTATTGATCAAGTCTCATATTCACTTTGCTATTATTTTATTTGAATCTAAAGGCAAATGAAGCTGTTTCAGATTTCTCTGATAATCCCATTTCTCTGTTAAATTTAAGCACATGAACTTATGGTTTTCCTGACTTAAGTCAGAAACTTTTTTCTTTTTCCCTTTTCACCTAGTTTGGCTGAGCCAGAGATACCTGAGGAAGGCTTGCTTGGCATCTGCACCAGGCAAACAGTGAAAGAGAAGAGGGTGGGCAGAGAGCAGAGAACACCAGGGGTTTGGGGCAGTGGCAGGGTGCAGGGAAAGGGGCTGGGGGCTGCCCTCCCTCCCTGCAGCGAGCAGCAGGACCCAGCTCCCAGCAGTGCACCCAACACGGACCAGCATGGAGAGCCCTCTCCAGCCCAGGTATCCCCCCAGGGTGGAGGGCAGGGCTGGCATCCTGCCTGGCTGGCTGCTGGCGTGTCCCCATGCAGCACAGCACAGCATTCCTCAGCTGCAGGAGCTGGGGAATCACAGAATCACAGAATTACACGGGGTTTGGGCTGGGGGGGACCTTAGAGCATATTTCATTGCACCCCCTGCCATGGCAGGGACACCTTCCACTGTCCCAGGCTGCTCCAAGCCCCATCCAGCCTGGCCCTGGGCACTGCCAGGGCTGGCGAGTCCAGAGGCTCTCTGGGCAGCCTGTGCCAGGTGAGGGTGTGAGGAAAAGGCTCAGGAGCAGCTGAATGAGCCCAGGGCTGGCTCAGGGCAGGTGGTTCACGGCCAGCATTGCTCCTGGCACAGACACCTGAACTCCTGGGACACCTTTTAACTGGGAATAGTAAATAGTGGGCAGTTTGCTTTATCAGGGTGCCCCGCCACTGTCCTGGCTCCTTCATCCTGGCTGGGACTGGCATTTCTGCTGCTGCAGCCTTTGAGACAGGAGCATCTCCTGCCTGCAGCTGCTGGAGCCAGAGCAAAGCCCAGAATCAGAGCCACTGAGGCTGGAAAAGCCTCTCAGCCCACAGGGTCCAACCATTCACCAGCAGTGCCAAGGCCACCAGCGACCCGTGTCCCCAAGTGCCACATCCACAGGGCTGTGAAATCCCTCCAGGGATGGGAACTCCACCTCTGTCCCAGGGCTGGACAGCACTTCTGGGAAGGAACTGTCCCAAAATCCACCCTGCCCCTGCCCTGGCCCAGCCTGAGGCCGTTCCCTCTCCTCCTGTCCCTGTTCCCTGGAGCAGAGCCTGACCCCCCTGGCTGTCGCCTCCTGGCAGGAGCTGTGCAGAGCCACGAGGTCCCCCCTGAGCCTCCTTTGCTCCAGGCTCAGCCCCTTCCCAGCTCCCTCAGGGATTCTCCAGCCCCTTCCCAGCTCCCTTCCCTGCCCTGGACACGCTCCAGTAGATCCACTCTGGATTTGCAAGGAGGCAAAATTAAAAGCCTGAAAAGGCTGAAGCAGCAGTGCCAGGTGCCAGCCCGGTTCTGTCCCCCAGCCGCTGACCCAGCCCGTGTTTGTAGCCAGCCCAGGAGTGCCCCGGGGCACTCAGGGTGGGGAGGGGGCTGTGCTCACACCTGAGCTGCGGCGAGGGGCACAGGGATCTCACCTTCCCCTGGAAATTTCCTACAACTGCACTAATGACCTGCACTGACTGCAGGAGCCCTGCAGACCCTCGGGCGGCCCCAGAGGAAGCTCAGTGAGGCCTCACCACCCATGGCTCACGGTCCTGTGCCACAGCCACTCCTGCACCATTCATTGCCTGCCCCTGGATCACACAGAGGTGCCCAGGGCTGTGCCCGTGCCAGCCTGGGCTGGCAGGGACCTGCCCAGCAGGGGTGAGCTCTGCCCCTGTGTCGCCCTGGTTATCAAGAGTTTTCTAAAGCCTTCTGATTTTACATTCTTGTAGAAAACTTTCTCACACAACTTTCTGTAAACAACCTATTGTTTTGCATTCCTTCATAGAGGCGGAGAAATTTGATGTACAGGTAGTTTGTCCAGTGTTGTTGGAGAAGTGGCACGTTCACCCTCCAATCCACTGGCACCTTTTGAGAACTATAAATGATTGGAGTCAGAGGAAGTAAATTAGGCTCCTCATCATGACCATAGCTGTGGTGAGTTGTTTTCGCTTGTGTCATCTGGTGACACCCCTGCTCTTGCCCCAGGCTCGAAGTGCTTTAGGACACAGAACTGTTTTAACTTTTTGGGAACCACAGTGGAGAGGAAACTGGGAGCTCTGAGCTGGACATCAGCAGACATTCCTGCTAAAAACCTCTTAGGTGATTTCGTCCCCATTTCTGATGTTTTGGACCACTAGAATCGGACCTCCTAGAAACCTGCAGAGAGCCTCAGCAGGGAAATTGCAGTCAGCAGCTTCCTGACTGCCACGACCCTTCAGGGAGCTGTTAGGGACCTTTGGGACCAGCAGGAATCTCTAATCCATGAGATCAAACCAGTCACCCAAAACTTCCCCCCGAAGGCTGAGCTACCGTCTCATTTCAGGCAAGGAGGTGGTGCTGTTTGTTATCTGCCTGTCTGTGAAGTGGGGTTTTGTTGCAGTAAGGTAGAAAAATCATAAAGAAAGGCTTCATAGAACCAAGCCTGCTCTCCTGGAATCAGTGGCTGGCCTCGTCAAAGCCAGCCCTTTGCAAGCTCCCATGTGGAAGCAATCCTGGTGTGAGCAGTTCGTTAGCATAACAATCTGTTCCTGGGTGAAAAACAACCAGCACTTGTATAAACTGTTTTTACACTGTCAGATAGAAAAATGAAAACTCTCTCTCACAAACAACTGTCCCTGCACGTACACACCGGGGGTTGAATGACCAATCAATACAGAATAACAACTTGTTATTAACCAATAAAGTAATTGGCAAAGAAGCTACTGACCAACTGGAGTCACCCACGAGGTCTGTAAAAATTATATAAAAGCAAGTTGCTTTGAATAAAGAGGTTTTTTCCACCATGAAGGAAATGGAGTCCGTGTGATTCATTCCCATATGATTTTATTATTATATATAATAAATATAACATTTAATGTTTATTAACATTTAATGTTAATAAATTAACATTTCACAGAATGATGGAATCATCCTGGTTCTCCCCCTGCCATGGGCAGGGACACCTTTCACTAGACCAGGCTGCTCCAAGCTCCATCCAGCCTGGCCTGGAGCACTTCCAGGGATGGGCATGCTGACCTGAGAGCTCCCAGTCGGCTCCTCACCCATCCCAGGTGGGCTCCACGCCCCCAGCTGCTCGCTGGCACTGAGGAGACCCTCCCCTCTGCCCATCCATCCTTTCCCAGGAGCCTCTGTCCTGCCCTTTGCCAGGACAGCGATGAGAGAAGAGGGAGAACTCGAACCACGGAGCTTGGCTGCTCTGAATGAAGGACAGTTTCCAAGCACCATTGTCTGTGCAGAGCAATAAAGCTGAGTGGAAATGAG
This sequence comes from Vidua chalybeata, assembly GCF_026979565.1. Lineage (NCBI taxonomy): Eukaryota > Metazoa > Chordata > Aves > Passeriformes > Viduidae > Vidua > Vidua chalybeata. Next base: position 214,941 of record NC_071531.1, on the reverse strand, counting down.
GCACCTGAGCCTGGCACACGCCGAGCTGTGCCCATGCTGAAAGCCGAGCCTGTCCCTATCCCTGTCCTTGTCCCTGTCCTGCCCCTGCCTCTGTCCTTGTCCCTGTCCCTATCCCTGTCACTGCCCCTGTCCCTATCCCTGTCCTTGTCCCTGTCCTGCCCCTGTCTCTGTCCTTGTCCCTGTCCCTATCCCTGTCACTGCCCCTGTCCCTATCCCTGCCCCTGTCCCTGCCCCTGTCCTTGTCCCTATCCCTGTCCCTGCCTCTGTCCTTGTCCCTGTCCCTATCCCTGTCACTGCCCCTGTCCCTATCCTTGTCCCTATCCCTGTCCCTGCCTCTGTCCTTGTCCCTGTCCCTATCCCTGTCACTGCCCCTGTCCCTATCCCTGCCCCTGCCCTTGTCCCTGCCCCTGTCCTTGTCCCTGTCCCTATCCCTGTCACTGCCCCTGTCCCTATCCCTGTCCTTGTCCCTATCCCTGTCCCTGCCTCTGTCCTTGTCCCTGTCCCTGCCCCTGTCCCTATCCCTGCCCATGTCCCTGTCCCTATCCCTGCCCCTGTCCCTATCCCTGCCCCTGCCCCTGTCCTTGTCCCTATCCCTGTCCCTGTCCCTGCAGCACAGCAATCCCGCCCGGAGAGCGTTTCCTTTCAGACACACAAGAGCCTGACTCACACAGCCCAGGCTCCATCTCCACTCCAGCTGCAGGCTCAGCTCCTTCTCCACCTACAGAAACATTCACCGAGGGCACAGGAGGGTTTCTCGGTGACTTGCACTTATTTCCCAAAGAATTCTGAGATCCCATTTACTTCCTTCATGTGCTATCTGGGAAAAACACCAGTTGAATTTATAGAATAATGGGATGGTGGGATGGTTGGGGAGGGACCTTAAAGCTCACCTCGTTCTAACTCTGTGCCACAGGCAGGGAGCCTTCCTCCTTCCCCTGCTTCCTACCAGGCAAAGATCCCTGGAATCCAAACACACTTACAAAAGCCATGAACTGAGCTAAAAACACAATGGGTGTCTCCAGATTTGAAAAAAAATATGAAGTGAAGGAGCTGTGGTTCCCACCCTGTGTGAGTTATTAAGCTGACATTTTAACCACCTTGAAATATAAATCTCCCTGCTCGGCTGGCTAATGCCCCATTAGGCACGGGCCCCTGGCCAGGAATGGCCCAGCTGGTGATTCATTGACTTGGGGACATTTCCCTGGGCAGTTTGCTCCTGACCTGGCCACCACATCCAGCCAAGGAGCAGAGCAGAGAGTTCAAACCTGCCTCCTCCACCGTGTAACACCATTCTGGGAAACCCCCAGGAGCAGACAGATCCACAGAGCCATGGAGTCACAGAACAGTTTGGGCTGGAAAGGACCTTAAATCCCATCTCATCCCACCCCTGCCGTGGCAGAGTCACCTTCCACTGTCCCAGGCTGCTCCAAGCCCCACATATTGACAAATCCAGGCAGCAGCTCAATTGTTCTTTGAGCTGCCCACAGCAACGTGCTCTCCTGACACATTTTCCTTCTCACAGCTCCATCTCCTATCGAAAATTACATGGCTGCTCTGCACAAACACTCTTTTTTTCTTTTTGCTAAGAAAGCCAACGCAAACACGAACGCTCTGAGGACATTAAAAAGCCCAGCGACACGAGCAGCTTTTGTACCAGCTCCGTTATCTCCGCTGGTAGACAAACAGCCTTTAATGAACAGACTTTCATTTCCCCTGTGCCTGTCGCAGGGTGCCACCTTTGATCAAATCAGAGGAAAATAAAGAAAAGAAGACTTGTGTTGCAAAAGTGAAAAACTTTTGGGGGGTTTGATCTGAAATCATGAATCCGTCTCTTCCCCTTCTCTTTTGAAGTCGTGGTAGCATTACTGGTGTGGCTGGAGCAGGGTTGGCTGGTTGGGTTGCTGGGTTGGTCTCAGCTCCTGTGCATTCAGGTCTGAGCACACCCGGTGTGCCCTCGGCTCCTGCCCTCCATCAGGAACGTGGGGTTGATCAGCCCCAAGCAGGATGGTCCCACAGCTCCCGCCCTGATGCAGGGTACAGCACTTCATGGAGCATTTCCTGGAGCTCAGACCCTGGCAGAGCCGTTCCCAGGGGTCACCACCCCCTCCCAGTGAGACACCTGCGAGGTCCAGGTGTGCAGCAGTGCTTTCCCCGCCCTGGGCAGTCTGAGAGAGCTTTGCAGCCCAGGCAGGCTGTGGGATTGGCAAGTGCTGGCTGCCCTCACAGCCAGGGCAAAGGGACATTCTGCAGACATGGCTGACCTACTCCATGTCAGGAGTAACATCAGGAGCACACCGGACCCTTCGTGGGGCCTCACAGGTGACACAGGGCAGACCACCCCACTCCTGGCATTGCTGTGTGGAGCTTCCAGAAAGGGCTCCCTAACCACCACAGCCAAAACCCTGGCTGCTGCCTGGATGAGGCAGAGCTGTACTGGCCAAGACAGAAAGCATCCCTGTGGGATGTGGTGGGTGTAGGAAACCACTGTCCCTTTGCACACCACTCTAAAGGCTGGAATTGCATTTGGGAGTCATGGTTCAAGGGAAATGTTTCCCTCAAACACAGGGCAATAAAGCCTTTCCCAGGCTCTCAGGGCACTTCAGCAGGGAAACTCCTTCAGCAGCAGGCAGTGCCAGGGTCCCTCAGCAATGAGAGCAGGAGGACGTACCCCTCTGTGCCATGGTGAGCAGCGTGGTGCCCACGCAGCCGTGCTTGGTGTGCCATGCTTCAGTCTGGCAACCAGCAAGGTGTTCGTGGTCTGGACACTGCTGGAAAGGTGAAGGAACAGGCAGAAATGAAGCTGTAGGACAGCAAACATGAGCTGTAGCAGGTGACAGTGAGTCAGCAGGTGTAAGTGCCTTGTTGCTTCTCAGCTGAACCTACCCGGTCTCTGCCAATGAAGGAAGCTCAGGGGAAGCAGCTCCAGGAGAAACCAGCAGCAGTGAAGATGCTGATGAGCCAAGCCCACGTTTCCAGAAATCACACCACCTTCAGCTTCCCTTGAAGCCCTTGGGCAAAGCGGTTCCTCCAGGCCAAGAAGCGCTGCAGCCTTCAGTGCTGCTCTCTGGAGCCCATCCCGCATCCCCCTGCCCTGCTCAGCACCTGCCCCCCCCGCTGGGGCAGGGACACTCCCCCGTGGGGCAGAGGAGGCGGGTGACACGCTCCCGGATCTGCCTGGTCCTCACCCCGTAGACAATGGGGTTGAGCATGGGCGGCACCACGACGTAGAGGTTGGCCAGCAGGATGTGGACGTGGCTGGGGATTTGGTGGCCGAAGCGATGCGTGAGGAAGGAGAAGAAGGCCGGCACGTAGAACATGAGGATCACGCAGAGGTGGGAGCCGCAGGTGCTGAGGGTTTTGAGGCGAGCCTCGGGAGACGGGAGGCGGAACACCGCCCTGAGGATCAGCGCGTAGGAGACGGCGATGAGCACGACGTCCAGGCCCGAGGAGAGCAGCGCCGTGGTCAGCCCGTACCAGACGTTGGCCCTGATGTCGGCGCAGGCCAGGCGGGCGATGCCCATGTGCTCGCAGTAGGTGTGGGGCATCACGTTGTGCCCGCAGTAGGGCAGCCGCTTCAGGAGGAAGATGGGCGGGAACATGATGCAGAAGCCGCGGGCCACGGCGGCCGCGGCGATCTTGCCGATGGCCGAGGGGGTCAGGATGGACGCGTAGCGCAGGGGGTCGCACACGGCCACGTAGCGGTCGAAGGCCATGGCCAGCAGCACCGAGGACTCCACGATGAAGCTGAAATGGGTGAAGAACATCTGTGTGACGCAGGCGTCGAAGGAAATCTCCCTGGCGCTGAACCAGAAGATCGCCAGCATTTTGGGCACGGTGGTGGTGGACAGCAGGAGGTCAGAGAGGGCCAGCATGGCCAGGAAGAGGTACATGGGCTCGTGGAGGCTGCGGTCCGTGGCGATGGCCAAGAGAAGCAGCAGGTTGCCGAGCACGGCGGTGAGGTACATCAGGCAGAAGGGGACGGAGATCCAGATGTGGGACTCCTCCATGCCCGGGATGCCCGTCAGGACAAAGGTGATGGGGTCGAAGCTGCTCTCGTTGAGCTCGTACATGGTGCTCCCGTGCTCGGGGTCGGCCTGACTCAGCTCTGTGCAGGAAGGAGAAGGGATAAACCACCCCTGTGAGCCTGCAGTTGCCCGTGACACCTGACAGATGCTGCAAATCAGGACACAAGTGACAAGGCTCCTGCCTTCCACCCCCAGGGGTTCCCTCACTGTGTTTTGTACAAAGGACCCTGTTTGTTCTGCCAGTCTTACAAAGTGTGTCTGGAAGGAAAAGATCTCTGTTCTCCCACTGCCACTGCCAGACAGGTCAGGCCTTTTTCCAGCTCTGTTTTATCCACTGCCACAAAAACCTTGTAAAAGTCATAGAAATAGTCATAAAGTCACCCTCAGCCTTGTCACAGTCAGTGGCTCCATCTGTGAGCACACACACAGAGCTGTGTCTGTGCTGGGACTCCACGTTCCTCCAGGGAGGTGAAATGACCCAGTTTCTCACCCTGCTCAGACCAAAGTTCCTTGTAAAATCCCAAATATAGGAATAAATCCTTCCCCAGTATCGATGCTGGGCAGTGTCTGGGGTGTGACTGACATCCAGCTGGCATCTGAGGGCTGTGGCCACCCATCACATTTCTCACTTGGAACCCCTGCAGGCACTGGAAGGGGCTCCAAGGTCACCTTGGTGCCTTCTGTTCTCCAGCCTGACTCTAGAGCAGAGGGAGCCCTTTCTTTTCCTGCCTTTTGCCTCATTCCTTTTCTACTCCTTCTTTAAGAGGGGCAAAGACCTGGTGGACTGCACAGAGTGATCCTTGGACAAAGAAATTGTGGCCCAAAGCAGAAATACCCCAGAGAGACAGCCCAAATGCAGAGTTCTGCACTGATGCTGGGCCCTGGCACTGTTCCAGCCTCTGAGCTCAGTTTTCCCCGTTGTTCCTGAAGTGCTGGGGCAGCCTGAGCTGGGAGCACCGTCCCATGACTGATCGGCCTGAGGGGATCTGTGAAGATTTGAACAGTGCAAGCCAGCCAAGCTGCAAATCCTCCACAAAAGCTTTGCCATGAGAAGGCTTTGAGGAGAAGGAGCACTGCAGGACTGCTGGGTTTGTGTGCTTCCCCCATCTTACCCCCAGCTCCCATTCCCTGTGTAGACTCCATCATACATTAGGAAAGCTCCAGGCCAGGGCTGGGATGGAGGAAAAGCAGTTGGATTCGGACCAAAGATAAACCTTCCCTGCTCACAGCCTGATTTGTTGCAAACAGCAGGTACCCAAGCCAGACGTGTTTGCATTTCTAAGTGCTTCCATTAAGGACTCTCAGCTCCCTGAACCAAAAGTCCGCAGTTAAAATATGGCTCAGGACAGAAAAGACCTTCAGCTCATCGCAAATATTTGTCCAGTCGCCTCTTCCACTTGCAGACCCACATCACCCAGGTGAATCAAGCCAGGATGGGTCTAGAGCAGGGGATTAAATCTGCCTGGGAGCATTCCCAGGCTCCAACACCAGCCAGTGCTACTGTGTGTGGGCTACAAAGCAGCTCAGCAAGGCTTTCCACCTCCACTTCCCAGAAATATGGAAATCTATTCCTCTCACACACCACTGTGCTTCCCTTCAGTCTTTTCAACAGAATCACTGCCCCAAACCCCAGCGTTTGACAGAAAATGACTCACCAAGGGCCAGCCCCGCACTGGGAAAAGGAACCGCAGCCCCGCGTGGGGGGAGCCCAAAGCCCCCTGTGCTGCCAGGGCAGGTGATATCGATCCTTCCCCCTCCACACCTCAGAAGAAGCATCAGTCCTTGCACCTGGGGAGGTTTAAATCGCCGGTGCATTAACCATTAACAGCAGTTAACACTCCCGGGTGAGGCATTTCCTGCTTTTCCAGCATTTGCATTGCAAGTGATTTTCCTCTCTCCCTGCAGCGCCGGACCCTGGGCCGGGCAGGTGAAGAGCTGAGCAGGAGATGGGCACAGCCTGAGCACTCCTGGGATCCAGAGCATCATGGATGTCCGAGAGTTTTATCCGCAGCGGGTGAAAATTGTCTCATTCCACTGCTGGAACCTCCCATTCCACAGCTGGTCCCCTCCAGCTGCCAGCTCCCCTCTGCCACCCAACCCCAGCCCATGGGCAGTGATCTACCGTGGTCATTGTAATTATCGTGAGGATCATTGATCAAATCAACAATCTACAAAATCATCATTAGGAAGGAATTGTTCCCTGGCAGGGTGGGCAGGCCCTGGCACAGGGTGCCCAGAGCAGCTGTGGCTGCCCCTGGATCCCTGGCAGTGCCCAAGGCCAGGCTGGACACTGGGGCTGGAGCAGCCTGGCACAGTGGGAGGTGTCCCTGCCATGGCAGGGGTGGCACTGGGTGGGATTTGAGGTCCCTCCCATCCCAACCCAGTTGAGATTCTGTGATTCTGTGACCTCTAGGACCATCAAGTACAAAAAGTATTGTCAGAAAGTCAATACTGAGCGTCCTGCCCCACCCAGCGACTCAGTCCCAACCCCTCCTTCCCCATCCCTCCTTCACCCTGGGACACATCTCCCTCCTCCCCCAAAGACACAGCTCCTGGAGCATCGAGGAGCGGGAGGTTCTGGTCCTGCAGAGGGATCCTGGATCCAGGAAAGGCTCTGACAAGGCACCATCACTCCTGCAGCTGCTGTGGAAACGATCAACAGGAGCCTCGCAATTACAGATATTGGTGTTGTCTCTCCTCTGCTGCCTCATGCATCTTGAAATGCAGCACTTGGATTGGATTCCCCTGGCTCCAGGAAGGGTTTGGGTGATGCCGTGAGCTGTCCGGGGCTGGAGCTGGAGCTGGGCTCCCTCCAGGGCGGGCTGGCTCCTCCTGCGGCAGAGCCGTGCCCAGCCCCGCTGCCAGCACCAGCCTCGGCGTGCGGCAGGGCAGGAGTTGCACAGGAAATCTGTCGGTTCAAGGCTGATGACTCGGGAGATGTGAAAAATTCATACTTTATGATTGGCTTTTCGCAAATATTACAATGAATACTATATGTGTAATGTTAGAAAGTTATGCTGTGTTAATTCTCTTAAGTAGTGTGTTAAATATAGTTTTAGGTTATAACATAATGTTAAAATAGGAACTCTGCAATGTAAGATATCTTTTGCTAACTTAAGAAAAGGGATAAGATAATGAAGAAACTCTTCACCCAGAGATAACAGCGACAGGGCACATAAAGAGTTACTGCCTCCTTATCAAAAAAGACAAACATCCTTCCACCTCCTCTCCGTCTTTATAGAACCACCAGGATTAAGAGGAAGAAGTTGACAAAAACCAGGAAAATTCTTAATTTGCAAGGAATTTATGCATCATGTATGAGATGTATGAATATGCAGCAGGCTGTTGCTTTTAAGGGTTATTCCTTTGTTCACAAGGCATGGTTTCGGCAGCTTAGTGCCCAAAAACATCCGGACATCCGAAATTATTTGCTTTTTATTGTCTTGTAATTGTCCTAACTCTAAATTTTCATTACTCTATTTGTGTTACTATTTTTATAACCATTTTATTATTATTAAACTTCTAAAAATTCTAAAATCAAGTGATTGGCGTTTTTTGCAGGGGGTTTTCTCCAAGCTTGGTGATTCTGTCATTCTGTGGAGCAGAACGTGCTGCTGCTGTGCCGCCAGCGCAGGGCTCGCACAAGGAGCTCCGGGCTCCCTTCCTGCCACAGGCTCTTCCCCCCGGGCTGGCTTCAGCTCCTCCCTGCCCCGAACACCCCAGAGTGGCCCAGAGACACCCTGCACAGCCCTGCCCACCGTGAGCCACATCCCAGCCCGCAGCAGCGCCCTTCAGGGGGTGCAAAAGGACCCCGGGTCCAGCCTGGCACAAGGATGGAGCCCCAGAGGTGTGTCGGGGTCCAGGACACCCCTCTGGCTGCCCTGGCTGGCTCCAGACCCTGGCAGGGGCTCAGGGACCTTGGCAAGAAGTCAAAACCACCTGTGGCTTCGATTTTAGCCCGTGGAAAAATCTGTCAACTCTGTGTGAGGAATTACAAGGCACAAGGGTTTGAGTGGTGTGATATTTGAACTAACACAGGGTGGAAAAGCAGAATTTGGGGGATTTTAGAATGTGATTCAGGGGTACAAGATGGAGTAATCTGGGCGTGTCCTGGCCTTCTTTTCGCTCGTCTTGTCCTCCATGTCTTGGTGTGATGGTGGCACTTTTCTCTTGGTTCAGGGTAGAGATTCACAGTCTAACACGGGTGATGGGAATTGGTAACAAATTGTAAACATGCACACGTAGTTTTGAGTATATAAGGTGGGAGCCACCCAAGGCTCGAGGTCAGACTGCCATGGCCTCCCTGCTAGCCAGAGCTCAGCAGGTCAGAGAGAGAACATATAGATAAGGAGAAATAAACAACCTTGAGAAGCTGATCCTACGCATTCAGACTTCTTTGGCTGCTTGGGCTGGGAGAAAAAGGACTTTTACAATCTTGGGGTCATCCCAACACCCAGACCCCAAGACCCCACCAGACCCCACCACTCTGAACCCCCCAGGACCTCCGAGGGTGGAAAAGACCTTCTCAGTCACCAAGTCCAACCTTTGGTCACCCCCTGTGAGAGCACTGAGCCCAGCTGCTGCCCCAGCACTGCCAGGGCCACCATGGACCGTGTCCCCAGGGGTCACACACATAAAGGGGGTGAGGGGGACCTGAAGGTCTCCAGGTCCAGCCACAGCAAGGGAAGGAATTCCAATGGGAAAGTCCCTGGCTGGGGAAAGGCTGACTCAGCACAGCGAATATTGTCACCAAAATGGCAAAGAATTGCATGGAATGACATGAAATTACACATAATTGCAGATGATGACATGTAATTACCCTCCTGACTCACGCTGCAGTGACAGCTGTCCTGCTCTGCCTGGCACAGGGCTGGGCAGCAGCTCCCCAGAGCTCCAAAAACAGCAATTCCACCCAGGAAACTCCCCCGGCTCTGGGCTGGGCAGCCTGCACCTGGGAGGGAGCTCCTGCCTGGCACAGGGACCCTCCAGCTGGGCAGAGGAGCTCAGCATTGGGTGAAAATGGGGCCAGGTCTGCTCTGCCCCATCAAAACAATCCACCGGGGACTGGGGGTGCCCCAGGAGTGTGGCTCACACAGGCAGGGAACAGCCAGACCCTGGAGCTGACCGAGGGCACGTGGGACAGGGACATCAAACCTGAGCTCGGGCTCCTGGGTGGGCGCTGGCACGCCCTGAGGAGCCCCATGGAGCCACAGACCCCCCCACTGGTTTTACCTGTGCCGCTCTCTGATGAGGGAATTGTCCAAGCACATCCTCGTTTTGGATGAGCGCAGCTCCTCACCTGCCCTGCTCCGTGGAGGGGCACAGCAGCCCTGGCAGCACCCTCCAACCCCTGGTGCTCCTGGTGCCCGGCTGGTGACACCAGAGCTGCCACTTTTGGTGCTGTGTCTCTTGCAAAGCCACAGATCTCCTCAGCACAGTGGCCATCTCCTCAGTCCATTTGCCATCTCCTCAGCACATCAGTCCATCTGCCAGGACATCTGCAGCAGCTCCTCCCCAGCTTTGGATCCGGTGTCTCCGCTGCCCAGTGCCACCCCTGCTCTGTCCTGTGCCTGTCCCTGAGGGTCCCAGGCTCCTCCCTGCCCCAGTCAGGACCCAAAGGCTCATTTCCCTGGCAGGTTCTGCTGGAGTCTCCATCGCTCCGTGTCTGATCCCACACGGGCACTGTGCCAGCCCTGGTCCCTGCACTCCTGGAGCTGAAACAGCCCCACAGGGCAGGGATGGAGCAGGACAAACAGCCTGCGGAAATTCTGGGGAAATTCTGGGGAAATAGGGAGTGATGGAGACTCTGACTGGCCATGGGGCCATGATGTGGTGTGGGACAGGGCTGGACAGCCACAGCCCAGGCAGGGACAGGGATTTCCAGCCAGGAGGCAGCTCCAGGAGGGAGCCCAGCACATTGTCACTGCCACAGGCTGGGCATTAAGTACCTGGAGCTGGGCTTGGGAGCAGCTCTCCGTGGGACCCTGCAGCTCTGGGCATACACAGGCTGGGACAGGTTCGGGTGCTGCCCTCGGGTCCATCCAGTGGAGCACGGGTCTGGAAACAGCCTTAGCTGGAGCCAGGTGCTCCATCCCATGGCCTGGTGGTGAGGGAGGAGCTCAAGGGGACCTCAGCAGGTGCCCTCCCATCCCGAGGGCTGAGGCTCTGTCAGATGCAGCAGAGCAGGATGCTGTGGGATGAAGGAAAAACCCCTTGAGGACCCGACCCTGCTGCGCTGCCTTGAGCAGTAGCTGAGGGATGATAGATGTGGTCCCAGGAGATGATGGACGTTGTCCCCAAAAGATGATGAGTATTGTCCCCAAAAGATGATGTGTATTGTCCCCTCTCTGCCCCGGGAAGCATTTAGCAATTCCCATCGTGGGACCTGAAGTGCCCTAATCCCAGAATCACAGAACAATTTGGGTTGGGAGGGACCTCAAAGCCCATCCAGTCCCAGAGTTGCCAAGGTCAGTCCAAGGGTGGCCAATTCCCACTTTGAGGCAGGGAGAGCATGTGGAGCCCCTTCAGCAGTGGGAGCAAAAGCAATCAGAGGAATTGAGCTGCCTGGCAGGGGGATTCATTCCAAAATGTGCCAGCCTGGAGATGAGCTGATGATGTGAACCCTCAGGTAATGGAATGGGGGCTTTGTTCCATGCTGGCAAGTCGGGGCTGGCTGAGGACCACGGCCAGGGCACAGCCACCAGCTCCTGGGCCGTGGATCATGCCAGGATGGCTCTTCTGTGCCAGGCTGAAGCTCTCTGGAGCCATAGATCGTGCCAGGCTGTCTCTCCCATGCCAGCCAGGGCTCCAGGGACATGGATTGTGCCAGGCTGGCCCTATGCCAGAGCATCCTCCCATCCCCACAGCCCCAAAGGCAGCAGTTCCTGCTCTGGAGCAAAGGAGAAAAAGGAGAAAGTGCCCCACGCCTGCCACAGGAAGGGGGTTGGTCCCTCAGCTCTGACACAGAAGTTTCTGTGATCTTTTGGCAGAAGGTAAAACCCAGGAGTGGGGAAATGGGAGTCCCCAAGGGGACACAGATCACTGCCCTCACCATTGCTGGGAGCTGCTTCCCCGAAAAAACCCAAATCCAGCAGCTCTGGGCATGTCATGAGGGTTTAGGAGGGATTAGGAAGGGATTAAGAGGGAAAGCTTCTAACATGAGCTGTCCCTGTGCCAGTTCTGCAGGTGCAGCAGGGTCATCTCCGGGACCCACCGCTCCCAGCAGGGCTCAGGGCAGGGGAACACAGGCCACCCCCAGCTCAGACAGCCAGTAAAATCAGTTTGGGGTTAAAAACAGGCTTGTTGGGACCATTCATAGGGGAGGCATATTAGCCAAATAAATCTGCTTAGGGGAGTGAAGGAGGACTAATCACTTCGGGATGAAGACCTGGGATAATCTCCCAAGGAGCAGATAATTGGGCATTAAGGTGTGGGGGATGTGGGCTCCAAGCAGCCTGTGGTTTGGTCCTGGCCCTTCCCCATGGGAACTGTGGGGGCAAACACCACAACCCTCAGTGCTGCAGGGCCCGTGGGGCTCCCCTGCACCGGACCCTGGCTCCACCTGGCAATGGGCACTGAAGCTTTGGGAAGTCTCAGCCACACGCTGGCCCTGCCACAGCTGTCCCAGAGACACCCAGCACCACCAGGGCAGCCCTAGACAGGTGGGAACGAGGGGAGGTGGGACAGGGACCGTGAGGATGGGCCACCAACGCGAGACTGCACAGAGCAGCCTGAGCACCACTCACCTGCCTCTGACGCCAGGTAAAGGCGTCCCTGGGCTGGAGTCAGGGACCCAGCACCCCCAATGTCCCAGAGAAATGTCCCAGTGGCATTTGGCCCCACGAAGGGTCAGCCCAGAACAGCTGAAGGTGCGGAGGGCACAGGAGCTGCCATAGCCCAGGGCACAGCCCTGTCACAGAAATCACCATAGACGTGGGTCTGTCATGGCCAGTGCCCCCAAACCCCCCCCAGTGCTGACCGAGGGTGCAGCTGGGCAGTGCAGGGGGATCCTGCACCCTCCTGGAGCCCCCCAGGACACCAGGCTCAGGTAACCCAGGTGCAGCACACTGCTGCTGCCCACAGCCCTGCCCCGGCCTGGAGCACACAGACTTGGGAAGGAGCTGGGTGTGGACCTTGTCCCCTGCTGCAGGACACACAGGGCTGGTGGCACCTCCAGTCTGGGGGGTTTCAGTGCTGGCATGGCCCACAGGGCGGTGTTGGGGGCAGTCAGCTGCCCCCACTCAGGAGCTGGGGGTCTCACACAGGCAGGCTCCCAGGGAATGGCTGATGGATGCCCTGTTCGTGTCCCCTTTTCCCCCACACCATGTGCTCCCCTTTAATCCCAGCTGGAGGGCAGTGACATCACCCCAGGCTAAAGCTGGGAGTTGTTCCCAAGACCAGGGTGGCTGGTAGGGCACAGGGCTCCAACAGTCCCCGTGTGTCCCTTCCAACTCAGGTGGTTCCATGGATGAACCCCAGTGCACTCACAGCACCTCCTGGCACTGGACACCATTAAGGTCCCCCCAGCCAACTGGAAATTCTCCTGTTGTTATCCCTGGACACCAGCTCCCACATCCTGCACTGCTCCCTGTGCAAACATGTGACAGTGCCATGGTTCTGGCAGGACCAGGAACCAAGGCAGGGATGCCACCATGCCCCAAAAATCTGAATTTACTTGGAATTGTGTGAACTTACCTCAAACGCTGAGCTTTCCTTCAGGAGTCTGAGCACAAAGAGCAGCTACAGTTCAACCCTGGAGCTACAGCTCCAGCCCACAGCCAAAGGTGCGGGGCTCACTGGAGCAGGTGGAGGCAGCCAGAGGTCATGGAATCAGTTTGGGTTGAGGGACCTTTAAAGCTCATCCAGTTCCACCCCCCTGCATGGGCAGGGACACCTCCCACTAGACCAGGGTGCTTCAAGTGGCATCCAACCTGGCCTTGGGCACTTCGAGGTGAAGGTGACACCGCCAGAGCTGGCCCCAGATGCTGCCACCAGTGCTGAACCACTCATTCCTGCTGAGAAGGACCCTCAGGGCCACACCTGCCCCTGTCACCACCAGGTGACTTCAGGGTCTGAATTATTACCAAACCCACACCCAGCACCTGCTGCAGCAGCACTGGGTAGGCAGTCACAGCCCAGAACAAACCACACTGACCTGGGACACAGCAGGTGACAAGAGCAGCTGCAGTGTCCCCCTTCTGCCATTACCTGTGCCCGGAGCACCACACACCAGAGCTGACACGTCACTGGTGCCAGTCTGCCCTGCACACAACTCATTTCAGCTACAACACAAGGAGCTCCACTCTCCCAACATTTATTCCTCCCACACCTGGCTCCACAGGTGTCAGAACTTCTGGAACTGTTTCTTGGTGCCTGCAGCTTTGGTCACCTTGAGCACGTTGAAGCGCACGGTCTTGCTGAGCGGGCGGCACTCGCCCACTGTCACGATGTCCCCAATCTGCACATCCCTGCAATGACACCTGGGCATCAGGGCGCTCCTAGGGCTCACCTGTCCCTCAGAGCCGCCCAACCTGGCTGTCCCTGCTGGGACGGGCCGTGCCTGGAACCTGCCCCGTGGTTCAGTAATGCCAGTGGCATTGTCAGCAGCCCCGCAGCCGGGGACTCTGCAGACCATCGTGAGTTTGAACATCATGACCCGTGAGCAGGCTCCAGGCGAGGACGGGCCTTGCAGCCAGCCACGTCCTGCCCAGGCGCGGGGACAGCCGAGGGACGCAGGCACACACCTGAAGCAGGGGGACAGGTGCACCGACATGTTCTTGTGGCGCTTCTCGAAGCGGTTGTACTTGCGGATGTAGTGCAGGTAATCGCGCCGGATGACGATCGTGCGCTGCATCTTCATCTTGGTCACCACACCTGCACCAGGGCACACGCACCTGAGACACGAGGGGCTGGGGGGTCCGAGGGGCTGGCAGGGATCGCTGTGGCACCGGGCAGCAACACGGCCCAGCTCCAGGAATCTCTCCTCATTCACCGGCCGCTCCGTGCCAGCCGCGGCCTCCCCGTGTCTGGTACAAACCCCATTCCGGCTCTTCTCCGGGCCCTCCCAACACACTTCCTAACGCCCCCCACACCACCAGCTCCCGTCCCACCCCCAGCACACCTGGTCCTGTCACCTGCATCAGGAAAGCCGTGAGGCAGTGTCGTCAGGCCCGCGTGGGCTCGGCAGACCATCGTGAGATTGGCATCATTTGCGGCTCCAGGACCGGGGCAGCTTACAGGGGCCTCGGGGGCTTGGTTACCTGGGTTACCTGCCCCACGTCTCCCACGGGACCCCTCTGGGGATGTTCCAGCTCACCTGAGAGTATGCGGCCCCGGATGGAGACGTTGCCAGTGAAGGGACACTTCTTGTCGATGTAGGTGCCCTCGATGGCCTGCAGGGACAGGCGGGCGTCAGGAGGCACACGCAGCCCCTGAGCCCCCAGAGCCCAGAGAACGCTCGCACACCCAGGTGGGGACAAGCCACCAGAGGCCTCGAGTGCAAGCAGCGCTGCCAAGGCCAGCACTGACCCCGTCCCAAAGTGCCACATCCACACCAGGACCACCAGGGCCCCCAGCCCTGAGCCCACGCCCCCTCACCTCCTTTGGGGTCTTGAAGCCCAGCCCCACATTGCGGTAGTAGCGGGGCAACTTCTCCTTGCCCCCCTCGCCCAGCAGCACTCGCTTCTTATTCTGGAAGATCGTCGGCTGCTTCTGGTAGGCGCGTTCCGTCTGGGGCGGGGACAGCGGGGGGTCAGCGCGGGGCGCGGCACCGGGGGAGCCGGGCCCCGAGACCCCCGGCGAGGGCGACTCAGCACCGAGTGAGCCCGGCCCGGGGCACCGAGACCCTGCAAAGCCCCGGGCACCCAGACCCCACAGGGCCCCGGAGCACCCAGACCCTTCCCCCCAGCCCTGGACACTGGACCCTCTGCCCTCCCCCAGACCTCGGGGCACCGAGGCCCGTCCCGAGCTCCGGGCACGGAACGCTCCGCTCGCCCCCCCCGTGCCTGCCGGCACCGAGATTCCGCCCGCGCCCTCCTCCCACCTGCCCGACACACGGCACCGCCCCGCAAGCACTAAAACCCCGGGGCACCGAGCTTTCCACTGCCCCAAAGCCTCAGAGCACGGCACCCTCTGTCCTCCACCGCAACCCCGGCGGACCGAGAGCCGCCCCCGCCGCTCCCTCCCCAATATCCCGGCGAATCGAGACACCCCCCCCTCCGAAATGCCGCACTCCCTTCGCTCCACCGACCCCGGGGAACGGGTCCCCCGCGGGGAACGGGCCTCCCCTCCCACACCCAGATCACCCCCACCGCCCCTCATCATCCTTCCCCACTCCCTTAAGGCACCGCGCGCCCCTCCCGCACGCCGCCCCACCGCCTCTCCCGGGTCCGGGCCGCCTCCCCCGCGCCCCCCCACCACCGCTGGGCCGGTATCACCCCCTCAGGGGTCCCCCCGGGGCTGTCCCGGGGCCGTCCCGCGGGCCCCGCGCGGCGCCCACCTGCGTGTCCGCCATCTTGGCGAGCGCGGCCGGAAAGAGACCGCGGAGCGCGCGGGGCGCGGGTTAACCCAGGGGCGGGGCCAGGGGCAGGAAGTGACGCCACGCGGTCGGTGTGACGGAGCGGGGGGAGGGGCCGGAACAGCGGGAACGGCTCCGGAATTCCGGAGGAAACCGGGAACGGAACGGCGCAAAACCGGGAACGGAACGGCGCAAAACCGGGAACGGAACGGCGCAAAACCGGGAACGGAACGGCACAAAACCGGGAACGGACAGCCCCGTGCAAAACCGGGAACGGAACTGCGCTCCCAGCCCAGGCAGTGCCAGCTGTGCCCCGTGCCCACCTTGTCCCCAGCCCAGAGCTCTGAGTGCCACCTCCAGGGGACACCTGCAGGGATGGGCACTGCAAAGCTCCCTGGGCAGCCCCTGCCAAGGCCTGAGCAGCCTTTCCATGGGGAAATTCCTGCTGCTGGCCAAGCTGAGCCTGCCCTGGCCCAGCCTGAGGCCGTTCCCTCTCCTCCTGTCCCTTTTTCTGAGCCCTGTCCTGGCTGTCCCCTCCTGGCAGGAGCTGTGCAGAGCCACAAGGTCCCCCCTGAGCCTCCTTTGCTCCAGGCTCAGCCCCTTCCCAGCTCCCTCAGGAATTCTCCAGCTCCTTCCCAGCTCCCTCAGGGATTCTCCAGCCCTTCCCAGCTCCCTCAGGAATTCTCCAGCCCCTTCCCTGCCCTGGACACGCTCTGGGAGCCCCTCCCTGTCCTTCCTGAATTGAGAGACCCAGAACTGGACACAGCCCTCGAGGTCCAGCTGTGCCAGCACTTCCCTGCCTTGCCGGCCCCACCGTTTCTGATGCAAACATGACCTCCTCTGGGGCAAAACCCCAAAGAGAGGAGCGGCAGCTGGTCACAGATCACTCGGCAATTGTGAAAAAGGCTGGAACTGCAGGTGACACAGGCTGCACCCCCAGTTCCAGCCTGGGCTGGCTCCAGGTCCCTTTGCTGGCTGGCTGACGTTGCACACTGCTAGGGACAAGGCTGGAATGCAGCTGACCCCACACTGCTCCCCAGAGTTCCTGCACCTGCACCGGGGTCAGCTTCATGCAGCTGGAGGAAAGCTGAAGACACTGACTGGAATAAACACGTGAACTCCTGGCTCAGGAAATCCAGACCTTCTCCAGTCACTGTTCCTGCAGGTCACAGAGCCAGGGGGTGCTTGGGACAGAGAGTGGAGTCGTGGCCCAGACGGCTCGGTGCCCCCAGAACCCCCAGCAGCCCAGGAGACACCACCACTGGGTATCTCCAGCACTGGGGCTCCATCCCCTTCAACCTCATCCCATCCCATCCTAATTACCTGCAGCTCCACCCTCAGCCCAGCAGCAGCAGGAAACCTCTGGGTGAGTGTAGGAATATAAAAAGGTAAAAGACACTTTCTAAAGCTGAGAAAGGCTGGAAAATTTCTAAACCTTCTCACGGGAAGCTAGGAAGAACCAAGTGAATACATTTATATTTATCATAAGGAACAGGAAAGAACAAGAACTTATTGATAGCTCAAGATGTGAAAAGTCCTAGATATATGCTTTGCAAAGATAGAAAAAGTTTCTATCTTAAAGAATGAATTATTGTGTATTGTTTGAGGTTCATAGAAGTCCTTTTGTTAATGTTAAACCCACTGGGTCCTTTTCTTATTGATTAGAGTAAAATGACTTTACACCTTTTCTTTTACGCTGTTGGTTCAGAGAATATGTAGAAAAATGCTTTGCATGGGCTGCCATGCTGTCTCTGATCTGTGTTTGCATGGATGTGGCTGTTCCTGAGTCTCTTGCTTTTTGCTTGTTTGGTACAGCCAGATAACAAATCCTCAGTCTGCAGCCAGTCAGGGTCTGTCCCGTTTGTGAGACACGGCCCGATCCGGCAGAGGTGAGGGCCATGAGCAGGGTCCTGGGGGAGTCCCTGGGGGCGTCCCTGGTCGGTGCTGGACGGGAACTGTGGTGGCACCTGGGGGCCAGGGCACCCCACACCCGGGGGACCAAAGCTGGCACCTGCTCCACGAGCCGCCTGCTGTCCCCGACAGTCACAGCTGCACCCCAGGGCCCGTGGCTGCCCACAGAGCCCCGGAGCCCTCCAGAGCTGAGCGGGGAGCAGAGCCGGGGTGTGTCAGGCAGCAGCAGATGCAATCCCGGCCGTGCAGGGCTGCCCTGGCCAGCCCCGCACCCCGAGAGCTGCACAGACGGAGGAGGCGCTGCCCTCAATCAGGCCCTTTATTCCCAAGGGTTCTACACAGCACAGACACACATCCCCTCCCCATGCACAGCCCCCCCAGCCCCTCGCCCCGGGGGTTGCATAGAGAGCGGCCGGGCGGGCACCAGGAACCCCCGGGGGGCCGAGGGGGGCAGAGCCAGCCCGCCCCGCGACCCCCGCCCCGCCAGCCCCGGGGACCCCAGGGTCCTGCCCTGCTGCCCCGGGGGGCGCGGGGCGAGGGCGGCCGCTCGCGTCCGAAGTGCGGCCCGGCCTCGGCCCGGCTCCGCCCCAATAAATTAAAAAGGTCCGAGTCCGGGTCAGAAAGGGGGCCCGGGGGTCACTCCTCGGGGGGCTCGGTGAGGAAGGGGGAGGTGACGGCGTGGGCCTGGGCGATGGCCGCCAGCTCCTTGAGGAACTCGCTGAAGATGACGGCGCAGTAGACGGCGTTGCGCACGCGCAGGGCCTCGCCGTGCCGCGCCGGGGGGGCCAGGGGGTGCAGCCCCCCGTCCCGCAGCCCCTGCAGCGCCAGCTGCGCCGCGTGCCGCGCGCGGGT
This sequence comes from Vidua chalybeata, assembly GCF_026979565.1. Classification (NCBI taxonomy): domain Eukaryota; kingdom Metazoa; phylum Chordata; class Aves; order Passeriformes; family Viduidae; genus Vidua; species Vidua chalybeata. The sequence continues at coordinate 196,638 of NC_071531.1, read as the reverse complement.
CGGGCTGTTGGCGTGGCGCAGCAGCAGCTCCCCCAGGGACGGCTTCCGGCTGCGGGCTGCGGCACGCGGGGAGCGTCAGGGACACGGGGCCGGGAGGACGGGGGGCACCCGGCCCCCAGTGCAGCCCCCAGCCCAGCCCCCGGCCCCCAGCTCATCCCCTGGCCCCCAGCTCATCCCCCAGCCCAGCCCCCAGTGCAGCCCCCAGCCCCCAGCCCGGGCCCAAGGGACAGCTCGTGGCGAGCACAGGCGATGGCATCCAGGCCTCTGTGCAGCCCTCAGCTCCCCCACACCATCTCCAAGCCTCCTTATCACACAACACACAACCCCCAGGCCCCCTCCCCAGTCCCTGCATAGACCCCACAGCCCACCCAGACACCAGACTCCCAAAGCAAGCCCCAGCCCACCACACACATCCAGCCCCTTGTACAATGCAGCCTGCTGCAGAGCCCCCAGCCCCCCGTGCAGCCCCCAGCCCCCCCGGCAGCCCCCACCCCCTGCACAACACACTGTCCAGCCCCCAGACCCTGGGCAACACACAGGGCAGCCCCCAGCTCTTTATTCAACACATCATGCAGCCCCCAGCCCTTCACACAGCCCCCAGCCCCATGTGCCACTCCCAGCTGCCTGCAGAACCGCCAGCCCCCCAGGCAGACCCCAGCCCCCCGGGCAAGGCCCTGTCCTCACCCAGGGTGTCGGTGCGCCGCAGAGCAGGGACAGCCCCTGGCCCCTCAGCCCAGTCCAGCCGCCCCCGAGCAATCAGGTACTTCTTGGCCTTGAAGAGCAGCGCTGGGAAATCCTCTTGAGTGGCAGCAAAGCTCTCGATCTTGTTCTTCACCGAGCCCAGCACCTGCAGGACCACAGCACGGGGGTCCCCAGAGGAACAGGGGTCCCAATCAGATGGGGTATTCCCCTGAGCACAGGGTACCCCAACAGGAAAGGGGGGATCCAGAGGGGGTTACAGCCATGTGCCTGTGGCACTTGGGACATGGGGCAGGGGTGCGCTGGGCAGCACAGGGCGAACTCAGTGGTCTTGGGGTTAAAACCCTTTCCAATGGCTTCCCATGAGGGCAGGGGTTCCCCAGGGGCCATACCTGGAGCAGGGACTTGACACTGGGCTGGAAGACCATGTTGGTGTTGAGCAGGAAGGAGCGGAGCAGAGGCTGGGGGTAGCAGGCCAGCTGGGCCACCAGCCCCGTCAGCAGGAAGTTGACATACAGAGAGTTGTGGGGCATGTTCTCCAGCTTCCCAAACAGCACCGACACGAAGGGGCCTGGGGACATGGGGGGGTCAGACAGGGCCCCGCAGCGAGCCGGGACCCTCCCTGTCCCCCCGTGCCCACCTGTGAAGGGCTGGCTGGGGGGTGGCCCCACCGCCCGCGGCGGGCTGGCCACCACCTGCGCCAGGGGGTCTGGGGGCCGTGGCGGCGCCCGCCCGCTGCCCGCGTCCCCCTCGGGCAATGCAGAGAAGCTGGCAAAGGCCTCCTCCTCCTCGTGGGACAAGGGCGGCTCAGGGGCTTCCGTGGGGGTGGCTGGGGCTCCCCCCACGCCCCCGTTCTGCATCTCGGCCTCAATCTCACGCAGCTCCTCGGTGAAGGTCTCGATGGAGACACCGGCCCCAGGGGGCTCGGCGGGCACGCGGGCCAGCAGCTCCTCCAAGAGCGAGTCCACCGAGGGCAGAGGCTCCCAGCCAGGGGGCTGCGCCCGAGGGGCCCCGTTCGGAGCCCCCCCCTTGCCCTCCCCCTCGCCCTGGGGGCTCCGACGGACCTTCTTCACCACCACATCCCCCTCCGGCCGCCCTGGCTCAGCCGCCCCGTGCGCCCCGTTCACCAGCGTCCCCCCATCCCGGGGCTCGGGGCCAGGCCCCCCGGCCCTGGGCTCGTCGCCCCCGAGGGGTCCCCCCGGTGCCTCCCGCGCCCCCTCCTCGGGCAGCCCCCGCTTCTTAGTCCGTGGGGTGGGGGGTCCCGGGGGCCGCCCCGAGGGGCTGTCGGGGTCGGGCGTGGGGCCGGGGGCGCGGGGGTCCTCGCCGTCGTAGGGCGCCGACCAGACGCGGCAGGCCCAGGCGCAGCGGTCGATGCTGCGCCGCGCGTCCCGCAGGTATTCCAGGTAGTTCCTGTCCAGCTCCGCCACCTCGTCCCGAGGGCCGGGCCGGGGGGGGCTGCCCGCGGGGGGCCCGGGGGAGCGGGGGGCAGCGGCCTCGGCGGGGGCCGCGCTGGCCTGGCGCATGAAGAAGGAGAGGCGGGACGGCGTGGAGGGCTTCGGAGCCGGGGGGGCGTCTGCGCCGGGGCTGCCGTGGCCTGCAGGGGACACGGGGTCAGCACCGGGCTCAGCACCAGGCCCAGCACCAGGGGGTCAGCACCGGGCCCAGCACCGGGCTCAGCACCGGGCTCAGCACCAGGGGGGCAGCACCGGGCTCAGCACCGGGCTCAGCAGCGAGCCGGGGCTGGGGGAATTCCAGGTGCCACGGATGGTGGCACGAGGCTCAGCACTGAGCAGGCGGAGGAACGGGGTCCCAGCGGCTGCAGGGATGGCACGGGGGAGCGCAGTGCCAGGACAGGGCTCACGTACGTGGGGATCATGTGGCACGGGGGACTGTGCCAGGTGGGGTGGGGATGGGGCTCAGGTTGCCACAGGAATGGCACCAGGGGCTCAGCGCTGAGCTGGGACAGGGTCCAAGGGGACAGCAAGGCAGAGCTCAGCAATGGGACAGGATGGGGCCAAGGCATGAGGGGGCCACAGGGATGGCACAGCTGGGACTCATCAACAGCTTGGAGCAGGGGTGGGTTACAAGTGGCCATGGAGACCCCAGGAGAAGGCTCCACATCAAGCCAGAAGGGGGACAGGGCCTAAGGGGCCACAGGGATAGCGTGGGACAGCTCAGTGCCAAGCCAGGGTAGGAAAGGAGGCTGAGGGGCTGCGGGGATCCAGGGAGAGGGCTCAGTGTTGGGACAGGGTCCAAGGGGCCATGGGGATGGTGGGGTGAGGTTCAGCAGCAAGCTGGGAGGTGGAGGGGCTCTGAGGGGCCGCAGTGGCATACCCCTGGCCCGGGAGGGGGGCTCCTCGTCCCGGTCGCGGGGTGGTGGGGGGCTCTCGGGCCGGCAGCAGCGCGGGATGAGGGACAGGAACTTCGCCGCTGTCTTGCCGTAGATGTCCAGGTCCCGCACCGCCCGCTTCTGGCTCAGCATCACGTGGCTGCAGGGCAGCAGGTACCTGCGGGCAGGGTGGCACAGGGCAGCTGCAGGGGACACACGGGGACAGGGACCCTCCACAGGACCCCAGCCCCTTCACAGGGGGGCAAATGATGTGGCTGCTTCACATCCACACACCCACCTGGGAGCAACTCCCCAGGCCCATCCCAGAGGAGCCCCCAGAGTGGGCCAGCAGCAGGTGATCCCCGGCCCCCCTCACCTGAGCACCAGCTGCAGCATCACATCCTCACAGTTGAGGCTGAGCAGGGTCCGGAAGAGGCTCAGGGACACCATGCACAGCTGGGGACAGCGCAGGGCATCAGAGGGGCAGCGGAGCGGGCAGGGGCAGTGCCACCCACCCCATGGCAGGACAGGGGAAGGGGATGGGAATGGGACGGGACAAGGATGGGGACACTGGAGACGGGACAAAGATGAGGATGGGGACGTTGGGGGGCCGTGGGGGCCCCGGGGCTCACCCGGGAGTTGCTGTTGATGCGGCCCACCAGTGTGTCCAGGATGGTGGTGTTGTCGTGCCGGTGCAGCAGCACGAAGCGCAGGAAGGTTTTCAGCAGCGCCGTCTCGCTGACGCTGCGCAGGAACAGGTCCAGGTACGCCGTGCTCGCAATCATCTCCTCCACCGAGGTCTGCAGGAGGGGCACGTGCAGCTGGGAGCCACAGGGACAGGCACAACAGGCCCCTGCCCACCCGCACGGGCAGTGGTACGGGCAGGAGACCCCCAAGAGACCCCCATCCCACAGCTGCTGCCAGGGGTCCCTCACCTTGTGCAGCGCCGGCCCCATGACGGGCACAAGGAACCCGTTGTGGACGTAATCCACCAACTGCTTCTGCACCAGTGGGTGGGCGACCTGAGGGGTCGCAGAGGGGTCAGGCAGCCCCCTATGGGGCTGGGAGCCCATCACAGCTCCTCGCAGCCCCTCAGCCCCACCTGGATGACAGCATTGCAGAACTCAAGCGAGTTCATGAAGAGGACGAGGGAGGAGACGCCGATCCAGTCCTCCCGCCGCAGGAAGTGCCAGTCGTCTCCTCGCACCTCGATCTTGCGGGGCAGGGAGGAGTACAGGGCGCTCAGGCCCGTGGCCAGCACCTGGGAACACATGTACTCGGCTGCCCCGCAGCCCCTCGGACCTCCAGCTGCTGGACCCAGCTGGCCTTCCCCAAAGCCCAGGAACCTGCCCCCCACAAACCTGCCCCGCTCCAGCGCTGCAGGCAGGGCAGCTGGGCTGGGCCCTGCATCCACCGCTGACCCCAGGGAGCGGCCCCCTCATCCCCAGCCCAGCGCTGGGCCCTCCACCATCTCCAAGCCTCCAAGCCTCCATCATCACCAAGTCCCCTCACCATCTCCAAGCACCCTGTTCCCAGGCCCCTCATCCCCAAGCTCTCCATCATTTCCAGGCTACTCTGTCACCTCCAAGACCCCCATCACTTGCAGACCTTCCATCATCCCCACATTCCCCATCACCTCCAAGCCCTCTATCCCAAAGCTCTCCATCATTTGCAACCTCTCCATCGCCTAGCTTCCATCATTCCCAAGCCCCCCATAATCTCCAGCCCTGCCCTCCACCATCCCCAAGCCAGGGCAGGACTTCTCCCTCTAGGGCTGTCCACGGCTCTTGCCCCAGCTGGGCCAGCTCTGTGCCAGCAGTGCAGGGTGCCAGCACTGTCCCAGTGGACAGCGGACAGGAAGGCTGCCCCGAGGAGGGGGATGCCCCGCGGGGATCCGTACCGGGCAGAAGTAGGAGTTGTCGGTGATGGACTGGGCCACGGCGCGGTTGCTGGCCGACATGGCCATGATGAGCAGCAGCGCGTCCCGTGCCTGCTGGCCCCGTGCGCCCTCGTGGTGGATGAAGGGGATGAGGAGCGAGAAGATGATGAGGTTGGCGGGGCCCTGGTCCGTGTGGCTGTGGAAGAAGAGCTCCAGGATGGCCGGCTCGCGTGCCACGGAGACGCAGAGCTGGTTGAGCAGCAGCACCAGGCTGTTCTCCAGCGGGGCCGAGGCGGGCTCGGCGCACACGCTCAGCAGGCGCAGCAGCGGCGTCAGCACCGGCTTGTGCCGCAGCAGGGGCTGCCGGGCCTGGCTGATCAGCATCTCGTACAGCTTCAGCTGCTCCACCTGGCAACGAGGACACGGAGGAAAGGTACAGGGACCACCCGGTCCTGCTGTTCCTCCAGTACAACCCTGCCCACTCAACCACCGTCCCCAGGTGCCACATCCACATGGCCGTGAAATCCCCCCGGGGCTGGGGATTCCAGCACTGCCCTGGGCCATCTGTGACAGGGCTGGAGGAAATTCCTTCCATGAGGAATTTCCTCCAGCGTCACAGAGTTTTCAGGATGGCTCGGGTAGTCTCAACCCCAGTTCAACCTGAACATGCCATGGGACAGTGCCCTACCCTTGGCCTGACTGACCCTCAACCCAGCACCTTCACCCTTTGGCTCCAGCCTGTCCCAGCCTCCCCACAAACCCCCCAGAGACCCCCTCCGCTCCCCTCACTCAGACCTTCCTCTCCTCGGTGAAGTCGCCCTGCAGATGCCAGCACAGGAGCCGCTCCAGCAGGTTCTCAGCAGCCACAAACTCCAGGATGGGCCCGCAGGCCATGTCCCCGTCCCCCTGTGACCTGTCCTTGTCCCCGTCCCCCCAGGGCCGGTCCTCAGCCAGCAGGTTCAGCATCTGGTAGGTGTTGTTGCGGACGGCGCTGAGGTCATCGGGGGCTGGTTTGCTCCCGCGCCGCTCCAGGATCCGCAGCACCTGTGGGAGGGGGCCTGGCAGTGGGGGCCGGGGGCTGCAGGGCCGGGGGACGCTCGCTGTCCCCCCGCCCCACTCACCTGTGCCCAGTGGTTCTTGAAGACCATGAGGCAGGTCTCGGGGTCAGCGGTGACGGGGGGCTGCAGGCTGGCGCTGCGGGGGGCTCGCTGCCCGCCCGCCCGTGGGGTCAGCTTGCTCAGCCAGCTCATCCTCTCCATCGGCACGGGGTCACAGACAGCACCGGGGCACCCCAGCCGGCCTGGGGGCGGCCTGGCACCACCGTGGGGGCACAGGGCAGCGGGCGGGATGCCAGGGTCCTTTCTCCATGCTGCTGCCAGCGGGCTGCAGGGAGAGGGGCCGTCAGAGACCCCCAGGGAGGGAGGCAGAAGGGAAAGGAGGAGGGAAGCCAGGAAGGAAGAAAGTCAGGAGGAAGAGACTGCTATCAAGAGGAAAGGCAGGCAGGAGAGACAGAGCAGTGGGAACTGGGTCGGGCAAGCATGGAGGACTCTGGATCCCAGCCCTGCTCACACCCCGTACTGGACTTTACACCAGGAACCAGCCCAGCATGGGTGTGGGGAGTACCCAGCAGCCACAGGGACACCAGGACAGCTGGGACAGCTGCCCACCCCCATGCTCAGCAGCACCCACGGCCAGTGCAGCACGACGGCGCTGCCAGGATATTTTTAGGGCCCCGTGCCCTAGCACCACCACTGCCACTGCAGGCACCAGCACGGGACTGAGCACTAAGGCCCCAGAGCCGGCAGCACCGCTGTGCCTGGGGACAAAGAGACACCGCAGGGGCCCCCCAGTCCCCCAGCAGCATGTGGGGAGGGCAGCGGCTTTGAGAGCCAGTGCCACAGCCCTTGCATGGCGCTTGGGGAAGTGGAAGTGCCATTAAAGACACCCCAAACCACAGCAGCAGGAAGGGAAAGTGGCTGAAGCTGGGGCAGTGGGACACAGCAGGGGCAGGGCCTGTCTATTTATACCCGGCTCAGCCCATCCCACCCACAGCCAGCTCGTGTGGCTGCTAAAGTTAGAGCCACTGAATGCCGGGGCAGTGCCAGCCCTGCCACCCAGCACTGCGGCCCCAGCAGCAGGAACCAAAGGCCACAGTGTGGCACACCGGGACACCTAGGGCAGGGACCCGTGTGACACACGGCCAGAGCCACGCTGGTGGGACAGGGACACCAGCTGTCACCACTTCTGTCCTGGTACCAGTGCCCCCTCACCCCAAGCTGGCTGTGCCTGTCACATGCCAAAGGACCCAGCCACTGGGGCAAAGCACGGGGCTGTAGCACCACGCCAGTGTCACCCCAGTGTCACCCCAGTGTCACCCAGACGGGCTGCGGTGGGGGAGCGCCCTCCGCCTGGGCAGCAAGTAGCCGAGCACTGGGGGGGGAACAGGTGCCACCAGACCAGGGAAAGGGACACTGCAGGCAGGGACACCGAGGGCACAGGGACACCAGGTGCCATCAGGGCAAGGACAGGGACCCCGGGGCACGGCCACCACGGGCAGAGGATGGCACCCAGTGCCAGGAGGTCGTGGGTGATGAGCACTGGCCCCTCCGATGCAACCGGGAACCGAAGCACCGTGTGGTCACCGAGGGGTCGGCAGGGCGGTGGCCGGTAGGCGCCGGTGGTCCGGGTGAGGCGAGGGGCGGTCACAGCCCAGGGCTGCCCCCAGCCGGGGCCGCGGTCCCCCAGCCCGCGGAGGCTGCTGCTCACTTGGGCATCCTCAATCCCGGAGCCACGGAGACACCGGGACCGGGACGCCCTCAGGCTCCGGGGTCACGCATAACCGGGACCCTAGGATGCCGCGGGGCCGGGCCGCCTACCTGGGTCAAGGTCGCGGCGGTCCCGTCCCGTCAGCGCCGCACCTGGGCAGGGCAGAGGCGGCGTTGGACGCGGGGCCGGGAAGCCCCCGGGACCCCGCGGGCCTCGGCGGGACTGGGCCCCTCGCCCCACGGCACCGCGGCCCGCTCGGACCCGCCCCCGCCGCGGCCCCCTCACCCCGGACACCGCCCGGGCCGGGCCGGTCCCTCCGGCCCCGCGCGGCCAAGGGCGGGCGGCGGCCCGGGCACCCCGGCACCGCGGCAGAAGGGCGGCTGGACCTGCCCCGAGGCCCGCCCCGCTGCCCGCAGCCCCCGCTCCCGCTGTCCCCGCTAGCGGGGCCCCCATTGCCGGTGTTCCGGTGCCCCCCGGCCGCTCCCGGTCCGCCCCGGTGCCGCCGCTCACCGCCCGCCCCCGCCACGGGCCCCGCGCTCCCGACGCCATCTTCCCGCCGCGCCCGACGCACCGCGCGCGCTGGCCACGCCCACCGCCGGCTGGGCCACGCCCGCCGCGGCGCAGGGACACGCCCACACCTCTTGGTGGGCGTGGCCTCTCCGAGAAAGCCCGAGCGCTCATTGGCTAGGCTGTGAGTGGGGCGGGGCTGGGCGGGGCCGGGGCGCGTGGGGACCGGGACAGCCCGGGAGCAGGGACAGGCGGAACCGGGACAGACCGGGACAGCCCGGCACCGGGACAGCCCGGGACAGCCCGGGAGCAGGGACAGGCGGAACCGGGACAGACCGGGACAGCCCGGCACCGGGACAGCCCGGGAGCAGGGACAGGCGGAACCGGGACAGACCGGGACAGCCCGGCACCGGGACAGCCCGGGAGCAGGGACAGGCGCAACCGGGACAGACCGGGACCGGAACAGCCCGGGACAGCCCGGGAGCAGGGACAGCCCGGAACCGGGACAGCCCGGGAGCAGGGACAGGCGGAACCGGGACAGACCGGGACAGCCCGGCACCGGGACAGCCCGGGAGCAGGGACAGGCGGAACCGGGACAGCCCGGCACCGGAACAGCCCGGGACAGCCCGGGAGCAGGGACAGCCCGGGACAGCCCGGAACCGGGACAGCCCGGGAGCAGGGACAGGCGGAACCGGGACAGACCGGGACAGCCCGGCACCGGGACAGCCCGGGAGCAGGGACAGGCGGAACCGGGACAGACCGGGACAGCCCGGCACCGGGACAGCCCGGGAGCAGGGACAGCCCGGGACAGCCCGGAACCGGGACAGCCCGGGAGCAGGGACAGGCGGAACCGGGACAGACCGGGACCGGGACAGCCCGGAACAGCCCGGGAGCAGGGACAGGCGGAACCGGGACAGACCGGGACCGGGACAGCCCGGCACCGGGACAGCCCGGGACAGCCCGGGAGCAGGGACAGCCCGGGACAGCCCGGGATAGCCCGGAACCGGGACAGACCGGGACAGCCCGGCACCGGGACAGCCCGGGAGCAGGGACAGGCGGAACCGGGACAGACCGGGACAGCCCGGCACCGGGACAGCCCGGGAGCAGGGACGGGCGGAACCGGGACAGCCCGGGAGCAGGGACAGCCCGGGAGCAGGGACAGGCGGAACCGGGACAGACCGGGACCGGGACAGCCCGGCACCGGGACAGCCCGGGACAGCCCGGGAGCAGGGACAGGCGGAACCGGGACAGCCCGGGACAGCCCGGGAGCAGGGACAGGCAGAACCGGGACAGACCGGGACAGCCCGGGAGCAGGGACAGGCGGAACCGGGACAGCCCGGGACAGCCCGGGAGCAGGGACAGGCGGAACCGGGACAGCCCGGCACCGGGACAGCCCGGGAGCAGGGACAGGCGGAACCGGGACAGCCCGGGACAGCCCGGGAGCAGGGACAGGCGGAACCGGGACATCCCGGGACTGGAACAGCCCGGGACAGCCCGGCACCGGGACAGCCCGGGAGCAGGGACAGGCGGAACCAGGACAGCCCGGGACCGGAACAGCCCGGGACAGCCCGGGAGCAGGGACAGGCGGAACCGGGACAGCCCGGGACCGGAACAGCCCGGGACAGCCCGGGACCGGGACAGCCCGGGACAGCCCGGGACAGCCCGGCACCGGGACAGCCCGGGACCCGGACAGCCCCGCACCGGACACCCTATACGAGCGCGCCCCGGAGCGGGGCATGCCCAGAAACCGGGAAACCCTCTGAGCCGGGCAGCGTAACCGGGTACCCAGGGGCTGGCACTCCCGGCACCGAGAGCCCCAGCACGGGCGCCACTCGGAACTGGGCAGCCCGCTGGCCCAGCCGCCCCTGTACTGGGAACCCTCGTATCTGCCACCCCAGTACCGGGTAACCCTGCAACGGACAACCCCTGCACAGTGCACCTACCGGAACTGAGCACCTCAGAGTCGGGCACCCCGGTACCGGGACCCCCCAGAACCCCAGAAACGGGCCCTCCCTGGCCCTGGGCACCCTCGTGCCAGATTACCTTGTACCGAGCACCCTGTGCCAGGCAGCCCCGTACCAGGCGCTGGGAGCTGCCGCCGCCTCTGCACGGGCACGGCCTGGCACCGGCCGCTGTTCCTGGAGGCTCACCTGAGCCCCGGCACACCTGGCCACGGCTCCGTGCCCCAGCGCGCCCGGTGGACCTGGCACGGTGGCTGTCTCAGCCCAGGCGTCCCGGGGGCCGGTGGGTACCCCGGGGACGCCTCGTTGCCAGGACACGGCCGGTGCCGCAGGAGCCGCGCGGCTGCGTCCCCTCGAGGCACCGCGCCTGGCACCGGGGCAGGCAGCACCCGGCAGTGCTCAGGTGCTCAGGACCCCCGGCTAGCGGGACGCACAGGATCCCCGCCGTGAAGGATCCCACCGGGACCCTCGGCTCCCTCCTGTCCTGCCGCTGGGCCGGCTCCAGCCCGGCAGCCCCTCTGGAGCCATGGCCACAGCCAGGGCTGGCACCGGCGCCGGACGTTCCACGGGGTGAGCGGGGCACGGCGGCCGCCGGTGGGGTGGGGGGGGGGGGGGTAGGGTCACCGCAGGGACCCCCTCAGTCCCACAGCTGCCGGGGGGGCTGGCTGAGCCTTAGGGCCACCAGCAGCTGGGGCTGAGCGCGGGCAGAGGGACCCCACATGAGGACGGAGTGACCCCGGGTCCCCCTGCGCCCCCAGGTGCACTGCCACCCCCCGGAACTGGAGCCTGGACCCCGCCGGGGACTGGCACTACAGGTGGATCAGCCTCATGGTGCTGCCCATCCTTTACAACTGGGTCGTCCTCATCCTCAGGTGCCAGGCAGGAGGGCTGGGTGGGGGTGTGGGGTGTCCTGGCCCCATCCCAGTGATGCCTCATGATGCCACTCGTACCCAGGTGCTGCTTCCCCGAGGTGCAGGAGGCACACGTGGGGCTGTGGCAGGCCCTGGACGGGCTCAGCGACACACTGTACCTGCTGGACATGGCCGTGCGCCTCCACACAGGTGTGTACACGCACACAGACAGACAGACAGGTGCACACAGACAGACACACACACAGAGACACACAGGTGTGTACACAGACACTCAGGTACACACAGACACAGACACACAGGTGTGTACGCACACACAGACAGACAGGTGCACAGAGACAGAGACACACACACACAGAGACACACAGGTGTGTACACAGACACACAGACGCACAGGTACACACACACAAACAGACAGACAGGTGCACACAGACACAGACACACACACACAGAGACACACAGGTGTGTACACAGACACACAGACGCACAGGTACACACACACAAACAGACAGACAGGTGCACACAGACACAGACAGAGAGACAGGTGCACACACACAGAGACAGAGACAAGGTGTGTACACAGACACACAGACACACAGGTACATACAGACACACAGATGCACAGGTGTGTACACACACAGAGATACAGGTGTGTACACACACGCAGACACACAGGTACACACAGACACACAGGTGTGTACACACACAGACACACACAGACACATGGGTACACACACACAGACAGACAGGTACACACAGACACACAGGTGTGTACACACACAGACACACACAGACACATGGGTACACACACACAGACAGACAGGTACACACAGACACAGGTGTGTACACAGACACACACACAGGTACACACACACACAGACAGGTACACACAGACACACAGGTGTGTACACACACAGACACACAGGTGTGTACACAGACACACACACAGGTACACACACACACAGACAGACAGGTACACACAGACACACAGGTGTGTACACACACAGACACAGACACACAGGTGTGTACACAGACACACACACAGGTACACACACACACAGACACAGACGTACACATGTGTACAAACACACACGCAGATGTATACATACACACACACACGCGCAGGTGTGTACATGCACATACATGAAGGTGTGTACAAACACATACACACATATGCAAGCATGTATACACACACACACACACATGTACGTGTACAGGTGTGCACATGCACACACACACACACATGCAGGTGTGTACAGGTACGTACACACATGTGCACTCCCACCCCGTACAGCCACCACCCAGCCCTACCCAGAGGATGTCTGGGTGGGTGGTCTGGAGTCCCGGCACCCACCGCTCACCCCCTCAGCCCCATGGCAGCGCAGGGGCCGCCAGTGACATCCCGCAGGGTGCCCATCCAGGGGTCCTGTGCCCCATGCTGGGCACCGGCGTGGTCCCCGCTGCGAGCCCTCTGCCCGCACGGGGAGGTGAGCAGCCCCTGCCCCTCCAGGGCCGGGTGCCCTGTAGTGCCGTGGCTACCCTGGCTGCCCACTCAGGTTTCCTGGAGGACGGCATCCTGGTGCGGGACGTCAGGCGGACGCGGCGGCGCTATCTGGGCTCCTGGACCTTCCCCTGGGATGTGATGGCCGTGCTGCCCACCGAGCTGCTCTGTCTGCTCCCCGGGGTCCCGAGGGTCCCGGGGGTGCCAGCGGCACGTGCCAACCGCTGCCTACGGGTGCCGCGACTCTTGGAGGCCTTCGACCGGTGCGAGACGCGCACGGGACGGCCCAACGTGTTCCGCATGGCCAAGCTGATGCTGTACCTGCTGCTGGGCATCCACTGGCATGGATGCCTCTACTTCGCGCTGTCGGCACGCCTGGGGCTGGGCGTCGACCCCTGGGTCTGCCCCAGCTTCACCCGACTGCTGCGCCGCTACTTGCACAGCTTCTACTTCTCCACGCTGGTCCTGGCCACAGTGGGCGACACGCCGGCACCGCAGCGCGAGGAGGAGTTCCTCTTCCTCACCGCCGGCTTCCTCCTGGCCGTGCTGGGCTTCGCCACCATCACCGGCAGCATCAGCACCGTCATTGTCAACCTCAGCTCAGCCGCCACCGCCTTCTACCCCGACGCGGGGCCGGTGCGGCGCTACCTGCGGGCGTGGGGCGTGGGCGGGCGGCTGGCGGGACGCGTGGCGCGCTGGCACCAGCACCTGCGGGCGCAGCGCAAGCTGCCGGCCGAGTGGGAGGTGCTGCAGCACCTGCCGCAGGGCCTGCGGGCCGAGGTGGCCGCCGGCGTGCACCTGGCGGCCCTGCGGCGCGTGGGGCTGTTCCGCAGCTGGGAGCACGGCGTGCTGCGGCAGCTGGTGCTGCGCCTGCGGCCGCAGGTCTTCTGCCCCGGCGAGTTCGTGTGCCGGCGCGGGGACGTGGGCCGCGAGATGTACTTCATCCGCGAGGGCCGCCTGGCCGTGGTGGCCGAGGACGGCGTCACGCAGCTGGCCGTGCTGGGCGAGGGGCTCTACTTCGGGGAGATCAGCCTCATCAACATCAAGGGTGAGCTCCGCACTGCGCCCTGATGCTGCCCTGTGGCCCCCTCGGGCTCGTGGCCCCCTCGGGCTCACGGCCCCCTGCCCCACAGGCAACATGGCCGGGAACCGGCGCACGGCCAACATCCTGAGCATCGGGTACTCAGACCTGTTCTGCCTGGGCAAGGAGGACCTGGCAGAGGTGCTGGCCGAGTTCCCCTGTGCCCGTGCTGCCATGGAGGCCAAGGGCCGGGAGCTGCTGCTGCGCATGGGCCAGCTCGACACCAGAGCTGAGGCGGCAGCACTGGCGGCCGAGGCCAAGGCGGAGCAGCGGCTGCAGGGGCTGGAGGTGGCCCTGGAGGGGCTCCAGACGCGGGCAGCACGGCTGCTGGCACAGCTGGAGGCCGGTGCCCTGCGCATGGCCCTGCGCGTCCGGCGCCTCGAGGGACGGCTGCAGCTGCGGGGCAGAGCAGAGCGGGCGGATGGGGCGGCAGGAACGGCAGGAACGGCCTCACCGCAGCGGCCTGCCAGCCCACGGGGTGCTACCGGGGGACAGGGCCCCCCCAGAGAGCAGGCTTCAACCAAGGCACAGGCTGTCCTCAGGGCACACGGTCCCCTCGGGGAGCAGGGTCCCTCCAAGGTGCAGGGTGCCCCCAGGGCAGAGGGTCCTGCCCAGGAACCAGGTTCTGCAGGTGGGCAGGGTCCCACTGGGGTGCAGGGCCCCTCCAAGGCACGGAGTCCCCACAGGGCACACAGTCCCCATAGAGCACAAGGGCCCAGCAACATGCAAGGTCCTCCCAAAGCACACGATACCCCCACGGTGCAGGGGCCCCTCAGGGCACGGGGTCACATTGGGGCACGGGGTCCTCGTGGCATGCGTGGCCCCAGCGGGGCACAGGCTCCCCTCAAGCCTGGTACCCCCATGTTACAGGGTCCCCTCAGGGCACAGGGGCAGACTGGGGCACGAGGTCCCAGCGGCGTGTATGGTCCCCACAGGGCACGGGCTCTCCCCAGGGCACGGGGTCCCTCTGGGTCACAGAGATCCACGGGGGCGCATGATGTCTCCGGGGCTCAGGGGCTCGCGGTCCCACGAGGGGTGGGGGTGCCGCGGGACTAGTTCCACGGTGCTGAGGGGTGACCTGGAGGGGGACACAGCAGCGACCACTGTTGTCGGGTGACACCGACAGCTGCTGCTGCGGGACGGGGACAGGGACGAGGAAGGAGCCGGGATGGGGACGGGTCAGGGTCACGGAGTTTCGGAGCCGTGAACAGCTCGGGACCCCCAGCCCCGCCGGGCCGTCCCGGGGCAGCCGCAGGGACGCGGTGACAGACATCGCGGTGACGGCCGTCGCCGTCGCCCGGTGCCTCACGAGCGCTCCCGGCGAGCCCCCCCGAAGCTGCCCGACCCGCCCGGGACTCCGGCTGCAGCCCGGTACTCCCCGAGACGCGCTCCCGGTACTCTCCATGGCCCCGCCCGTCCCCCACCGTCCCGGGCTCCCCCTGTTCCCGCCTCCACCGCGCCCCCCAGCACCCCCCGGGCTCCCCCCGCCGCCGCCACCGCCCCCCGCCCCCGGCCCGCCCCGCGCCGGGCGCCGCCCCCGCTTATCCACCGGCGGCTCCGAGCGGATCGGAGCCTCGTCCCTCCCGGAGCCTCCCGGTGCCTGATCCTTCCCGGTGCCTCCTGCCGGAGGAGGGGCGGGGGAAGGCGGGGGGTCCCCGCCATGGACCCCCGGCCCCTCAACGAATCGCTGCAGGAGATGCTCTGCCGCTCCGGGAACGGCACCGGCAACGGACCCGGCACCGGCAACGGGACCAACGGCTCGGTCTGCGACCTCCTCCGCAGGGGCCTCCGCGGGCCCCCGGCGCCCAGAGGTGAGAGCGGGGGCGGGGGGAAGGAGCGGGATGGACCCGGGAAGGAACCCCCGCTTCGTGCCCGGCCCTGTGCCCCCCGGCACGCCGGCACCCCGCTTCGTCCCGCCGTGCCACCCCGGTGCCCGCCGCCCTGCGCTCCGGTTCTCCCGGTCCCCGACCGCTGCCGCTCCCGTTCCCCGCCGTGCCCCCCATCGCACCCGTCATCCCCGATCCCCGCGCCCCGGCCGCGGGCTCGGGGGCCCCGGCACTGCCCAGGGATTCCGATGCGGATCTCGGCGCTGCCTGGGGGAACACGCCGGGCTGTGCCGGTGGCAGCAGGAGGGCGGAGGGGACTCCAACAGGGACTCCACGGACACAGACAGCGCCCGCCCCGCACCCCTTCCCCACTGCCGGGGCCGGGACCTCCAGCTGGACCCTCGACTGGGACGCCCACATCCCACCCTCCGCCAGAACCAAGAGCCCGAACCTCATCCCAGCCCCCGCCTGGGGCCCCTGCTCCGACTTGTCACTCCGCTCTCCGGGCAGGACGTCCCCGGTCCCCGCGCCGGCGGGGGAGCCGTAGCTCAGCACCGAGGCGGAGGGTGGGCAGGATGGGGGCACCCACCTGGATGAGGGTCCCTCAGCCTCAAGGAATTGAGCCGAGGATCGTGGGGTTCACCCCAAATCCCGGCGGCTGCCACACGGGGGGTGGGAAACGATGCACTCATCTGATGGGTCTCCAGCGAGCTTGCGCTGGTCACGTCGGACCCCCGGTGTCCCAGTGCCCGGGCCTGTGCTGGGGCGCCTGTGGGGTGCCTTCAGAGCGTGTCTGGGGGGCCACCGAGCTACCCTTGGGGTGCCGTGGGAGAGTCTCTGTGGTGGCCTCGGGAGTGCTTTCAGAGTGCCTCTGGGGTGCCACCTGGGCGCCTCTGGGGTGCACCGGGGTGCCTCTGGGGTGAACCCGCAGTGCCTCTGGGGTGAACCCGCAGTGCCTCTGGGGTGAACCCGCAGTGCCTCTGGGGTGAACCGGGGTGCCTCTGGGATGAACCCGCAGTGCCTCTGGGGTGCACCCGGAGTGCCTCTGGGGTGAACCCGGAGCGCCTCTGGGGTGAACCGGGGTGCCTCTGGGATGAACCCGCAGTGCCTCTGGGGTGCACCCGGAGTGCCTCTGGGGTGAACCCGGAGCGCCTCTGGGGTGCCCGCGGGGTGCCAGTGCAGCGCCGTGCCCCGCTGCCCGCAGAGCTGGACGTGGCGGTGCGCGTGGTGCTGTACGTGCTGATCTTCGTGCTGAGCGTCGGGGGCAACGCGCTGGTGGTGGCCGTGCTGGCGCTGAACCGGCGGCTGCGCACCGTCACCAACTGCTTCCTGCTGTCCCTGGCCCTGAGTGACCTGCTCCTGGCGCTGTGCTGCATGCCCTTCACCCTGCTGCCCGGCCTCATGGGCGCCTTCATCTTCGGCGACGTCGTCTGCAAGCTCGTCGCCTACCTCATGGGTAGGGTGGGGCACGGCGGGGGCTTGTCCCTCCCTCGTGGGTGGGGTGGGGACGGCGGGGGGGGCCTCATCCCGGCCTTGTCGGTACCTGGGGGCGCAGGGAGGGGCTCGTCCCTCCCCCGTGGGTACGCGGAGGGTTATCCCCGCCTCATGGGTGCATGGAATACAGCGGGGGGGCCTCAGGAGGAGGCGGGGACCGCAGTGTCACGCCATGCCCACTGACGCCCCCCGCCACCCGCAGGGGTCTCGGTGGCCGTGTCCACCTTCAGCCTGGTGGCCATCGCCATCGAGCGCTACAGTGCCATCTGCAACCCGCTGCAGTCGCGCGCCTGGCAGACGCGGTCCCACGCGTGCCGCGTCATCGCGGGCACCTGGGCGCTGGCGGCGCTGCTGATGCTGCCCTACGCCGTGTACAGCACCACGCGGCCCGCGGCCCCGCGCCCGCCCCCCGCGCAGTGCACGCACCACTGGCCCAGCGAGCGCGTCCGGCAGGTCTGGTGAGTCCCGGGGAGGGAGGGGGGACGCGGGCGTGAGGGGACGCCAGGTGACGGGGGCCACCTGTCCCAGGTACGTCCTGCTGCTCCTCGTGCTCTTCTTCATCCCGGGCGTGGTGATGACGGTGGCGTACGGGCTCATCTCCCGCGAGCTCTACCGCGGCATCCACTTCGAGCTGGACGTCAAGAGGGAGGTGGCAGGTGAGGGGAAGGGGCGGGGGTGACGCTGGGGGCGACTCCTGCTCGGCGTGACTCCTGTGTGGGCAGAGTGCCCACCCTAGCAGGAGAGGCAGGGCTGAGCCCTCACCCCTGCTCCCCACAGCAGTGTGCTCCTCAGGGACACCCCCCTTTCCCGGGGACCTCCTTGTAGCCGTGGGATGCAGCATGTCCCCACGGTGCCATTGCCATTTCCATGTCCCCTGCACCCCATCCCATTCTCCTGGAGGATGCTCCCGCGGTGCTGGGATGCAGCGTGTCCCTGCAGTGCCGTGGCCGTGACCATGCCTCCTCACTCCGCAGGCCAGCGTGGCATCGGGGGGGACTCGGCGCCCACGTGCGATGAGGGTGACGGGTGCTACCTGCAGCTGTCGCGTCCGGGCGCAGCGCTGGAGCTGCGGGCGCTGGGGGCGGCCGCGCAGCACGACCGAGCCCGCATCAACAGCTCGGGGGCCCAGCTGGCGGCCAAGCGGCGCGTGATCCGCATGCTGGTGGTCATCGTGGCCATGTTCTTCCTCTGCTGGCTGCCCATCTTCGCCGCCAACACCTGGCGTGCCTTTGCCCCGCGGGCAGCCCAGCGGGCGCTCTCGGGCACCCCCATCGCCTTCATCCACCTGCTGTCCTACACCTCCGCCTGCGCCAACCCCCTCATCTACTGCTTCATGAACCGCCGCTTCCGCAAGGCCTTCGGGGCCACCTGCGCAGGCTGGGGGTGCCGCCGCGCCTGCCCCCGCCGCCCGCCCGAGGACGAGCCCCCCATGGCCAGCGCCTCGCTCTCCAAGTTCAGCTACACCACCGTCAGCAGCCTGGGACCCCCCTGAGCCGGCACCCCCGAGCTGGAGCCCCCTAAGCCCTCCAACACCAGTGCCTGGGGCCCACGCCAGCTGGACCCCCACCAGCCCCCAAGGCCAACACCTTTCTGTCCAAGTTCAGCTACAGCATCCTCAGCAGCCTGGGACCCCTGAGCTAGCCCCCCTTAGGTGCCCTGACAGCAGTGCCTGGCCGCCCCCGAGCTGGACACCCCCAGCAGATCGCCCCTGAGCATGAACCCCTGCCCTGCCAGCACCTCCGTGCCCCCCTCCGGTGCCCCCCCAGCCGCCCGCCCTCCCGGGACACCCTTGCCCACCCACTCCCCGCTCAATCCCAGTGGCCCCGAGCCCCGGCTGGGTGGGGGCGAGGGGCGCGCCGGAGGACCCTTGGGGCCGGGCAGGTCGGAGGCTGAGGGAGGTCGAGGAACCCCCAGCCCAGCTCAGCCCGGGGTCTCCCCGCGCTGCTCCCCGGCTACGGTCACAATAAACTGACCCCGTGCCCACCTACGCCGCTGCTCCCAGCGCTCCTGCCCCGCCGGCACGGAGGCTCCGCGGGGCAGCTCCGGGCGGGACGTGGGGGCGGCACCGCGCGGGGCTCGGGGGGCTGCGGGCTGGGACCCTCCTCTGCGGGAACCGCCGAGCCCGGCGGCGGCGGCTGGGGGCATGGACCCCCGGGCCCGGTGCGCCCAGTGCCGCCCCGGGGGGGGACCGTGCGCGGAGGAGGGGACCCCAGCGGAGGGGCACCCCGGGGAGCGCCGGCGGCCCCAGGACTCCATCTCCCATCATGCCTCGCGCTCTTTGCGTCGGCCCGGCTCCTGCATTTGCATACGGCTCCCCGCCCCGGGTGGCCACGCCCAGCCCCGCGGGCATTGGTCACGCCCCCTTTATGGCCACGCCCCCAGCCCCTCGGCCATTGCGCCGGGGGCGGGCCCACGCCCCGCCTGACCTTGGCCCCGCCCCTTCTCCGTCCTTGCCCCGCCCCCTCACCCATAAATGGCGGCACTCGGCCCCGCCCCCGAGCCGGCCCCGCCCCTCGCTCGGCCATGGCCGCCGGGGTTCGGGCCCCGCTGCCACCGCGGCCACCGCGGCCACCGCGGCCACCGCTGCCGCTGGCCCTGGCCGCGCTGGCGCTGCTGGCGCTGCCCGTGACCGCGGGGTCGCCGCCCGGGCCCGAGGAGCAGCTGGTGGCGGCGGCGCCGCGCTGGGGCTGGCGGAACGTGTCGTGCCCGGCCTGCCGGGTGCTCTTCGGGGCGCTGGACCTGGCGCTGCAGGTGGGCACGGGGGACCGGCGAGTGCCGGGACACAGGGGGCACCGGCTGGCACCGGGGGGACGCCGGAACACCGGGCGAGGCACAGGGATGGATGGGTGGACACCGGGACACCAGGACGGGAAGAGCGGGGGCGACAGGAATGGGACGGGAACGGGGACAGAGGGGACGGGGCGGGACAGGACAGGGACAGGACAGGGACGGACGGGACAGGGATGGGACAGAACAGGGACAGGCACAGGACAGGGACGGGACAGGACAGGGACAGGCCGGGCCAGTCCCTCGTGACGGGCCGGGGCAGGTCGGGGCTTGTGACAGGCACGAGACCGGGTTGGGAATGGGGACAGGGACGGGTTGGGATCAGGACGGGCGAGGACGGGGAGAATGACAGGCTGGGACGGCTGAAAGAGCAACAGGGACGGAGGCGGAGATGGGCGGGGTCGTGCCAGCGGCTCCGCTCGGGGGAACGGGGACGGGCGGGGACAGGAACAGGAGCGGGGACAGGCTGGGGCGGGGACGGGAAGGGAGGGAGGAGGGCACCGGGCTGGGGAGCAGAGGGGCTGGGGGACCCTGTGGGTCCCTTCTGGCCTCGGGATATCCAGCTGAGTGGGCGGGGGTGGCCGGCGGGTGTGGGACAGTGACAGGAGCCGGGGGGCCATACCGGGGAGCCGCTGGGTGCGGCACAGTGATGGCAGCTGGGGTGCCGTGCGCCTCCCGGGCGGTGCCGTGCCCCTCCCGGTGTAGCCGTTCCCCTCCCGGCGATGCCGACGGGCACGGGCCAGTGGCAGCAGCTGAGTTCAGCGTGCAGGGTCTGTCCTGGGCAGCCGGTGGGTGGAGGGCAGCGGGGATGGCAGGAGGTGCCGGGACCATGCCGGTGTCCATCCCCCTGCAGCTGGAGCCGAACGTGGCCCGCGTGGGGCGCGTGGCGTCGCGGCTGTGCCAGGAGCTGCGGCTGGCGCGGCCGCCCGTGTGCCGCCAGGCCGTCCAGCTCTTCCAGGGCGACGTGGTGGCCGCCTGGGCTCGCTCCGTGCTGCGCCCGCCCGAGGCCTGCGGGCTCTTGCTGGGCCCCCGCTGCGGCCACTGGGACATCCTGGGCGCCTGGAACCTGTCCCTGCCTGCCGCCCCCAAGCCACCCGTGCGGCCCCCCGCGCCGCCGCCGCCCGGAGCGCCCACGGCCCGCATCCTCTTCCTCACGGACCTGCACTGGGACCGTCAGTACGTGCCGGGCAGCGCTGCCGCCTGCCCCGACCCGCTGTGCTGCCGCGGGGCGCCCCGCGAGGGGCCGGGGGCGGCGGGCTTCTGGGGCTCCTACAGCAAGTGCGACCTGCCCCTGCGCACCATCGACGTGCTGCTGGCCCAGCTCCCCAACAGCACCGGGAACGGCACCGGCGGCTTCGCGGCGGCGTACTGGACCGGGGACATCCCCGCGCACGACGTGTGGCAGCAGAGCCGCGGGGACCAGCTGCGGGCGCTGCGCACGGTGACGGCCCTGCTGCGCGCCCGCCTCGGGGGGCTGCGCGTCTTCCCCGCCGTGGGCAACCACGAGGCCACGCCGGTGAACGCCTTCCCGCCGCCCTACGTGCGGGGCAACCGCTCGGCCGCGTGGCTGTACGACGCCATGGCCGAGGCCTGGCAGCACTGGCTGCCCCCCGGTGCCCTGCACACCCTGCGGTGGGCAAGAGGCTGGGGGGAGGGCTCCATCCATTCAGGGTCTGGGGATGGACAGTTTGTGGGGGTAGGAGGGCACAGGGGCGGGCGTTCTAGGCTACTGGGGGCCGGGGTCTGTGGCATTTGGGGTACCAGGGATCAGGGGACACAGTGCTGGCAGGCTTCAGACTGGGGGGGCTCTGGGCTGTCAGGTGCTCTGGGAGCTGCAGTAGCACAGACTGGAGGCTCAGAGCAGGGGACTCTGGGCTACTGGGGGTTCAGGACTAGCAGGACACAGCACGGTCTCCACGTTTGAGGGCCAGTGGGGGTACCAGGTTAGCTGGGGCCGGCTGCAGATTTCTCAGCTTCGTGGCGGGGAGAGGTGCAAGGAGGGGCGTCATGGCTGGCTGGGATACAGAGAGGGCTGTGGGGTAACAGGAACTCCAGGCTGGGGGCTGTAGGAGGGTGGGCAGTGCAGGTGGCAGAGAGCTGGGGGTCTGTGGGATGGGTGCAGGGTCTGTGTCTCAGGGGACGCAGCACTGACCTCCCTTTTCCACACAGGGCTGGTGGGTTCTACACAGCACAGGTCTGGCCTGGGCTGCGCCTCGTCTCCCTCAACATGAACTTCTGCTCCCAGGCCAACTTCTGGCTTCTCATCAACGCCACTGACCCTGCAGGGCAGCTCCAGTGGCTCATGGGGGTCCTGGCAGATGCTGAGCGTGATGGGGAGAAGGTGTGGGGGGGTTCTGTGGGGACATGGGGGGTCCCAGTGGGCCCTGGGCAAACCCCCAGCCCTGGCTCCCTGCCCACAGGTGCACATCATCGGGCACATCCCCCCAGCCCACTGTCTGCACAGCTGGAGCTGGAACTACTACCGCATCGTCAGCAGGTCAGTGCCTGACCCCTGCCCAGACCCCACCCCACGTGCCAGACCCCCATTCCATGCCCTGGCCTCCAACCCCGTGTGCTAGACCCCTGTCTGTGTGCCCTCGACCCCCACACCAGACCCCCCACCCCACAAGCCAGAGCCTGAACTCCCATCCCACACGTGGTCCCCCTGCCCTACGCAACAGACCCCTGCCCCATATGCTGGACCTCTACACCAGACTTCACCCGCCACCCTGGGCTCTCTCTCCGTGTGCCATCCCATGCGCCAGACTCCCACCCCATGTATCCTGCACCCCCACCCCACATACCAGACCTCAGGGCCAGGCTCGGGTTGGGGTTCCAGGGTGGGGCTCTGGGGATGCCACCCCCCGCTCACCCACCCTGGCAGGTTCGAGGGCACCATCGCGGCGCAGTTTTTCGGGCACACACACCTGGATGAGTTCGAGTTGTTCTACGATGAGGAGACGCTGTCACGTCCCGTCTCCATCGCTTTCATCGCACCAAGCGTCACCACCTACATCAACCTCAATCCCGGTGCGCCCCAAGCCCCCACCGTGTGTCCCCCCAAAGCCGCCCCGATTCCCCGGTGCTGACCGTCCCTCCCGCTGCAGGGTACCGCGTGTACGAGGTGGCCGGCTCCTACCCTGGCAGCTCCCACGCGGTCCTGGACCACGAGACCTTCATCCTAAACCTGACGGAGGCCAACGCGGCGCCCCCGGGGACCGCCCCACGCTGGCGGCGGCTCTACGGCGCGCGCGAGGCCTACGGGCTGCCCGCGGCCTTCCCGGCCGACTGGGACCGGCTGGTGCGGCGCATGCAGGACGACGAGCCGCTCTTCCAGCTCTTCTGGTTCCACCTGCACAAGGGGCACCCGCCCCGCGAGCCCTGCGGCAGCCCCTGCAAGGCCGCTCTGCTCTGCGCCCTGCGCTCCGGCCGCGCTGCCGACCCTGCGCTCTGCCGGCCCTTGCGCCCCGCGCTGCCCTTCCCGCGCATCCAGGAGCTCTGGCACCAGCGGCGGCTCTGCTGAGCCAGGACCGGCAGGAGTAGGGGCTGGGACGTGGTGACACCGGGAGCTCCCGGGACATGGTGACACCGGGAGCTCCTGGGACGTGGTGACACCGGGAGCTCCTGGGACATGGTGACACCGGGAGCTCCTGGGACGTGGTCACGCTGGGAGCAGGGTCAGCAGTGGCCTCACTGGAAGCAGGGCAGGGACACGGTTACACAGGGAGCAGGATTGTAGCCAGCACAGGTCACACCAGGAGTGGGGCTGGGAGCGGGATTGGTACAAGGTCACTGGGAGTGAGGCTGGGATTGGCACGTGGTCCCCATGTCCCACCAGTTACACAATAAAGGCACAATGGACACCACCACCCCTCCTAATCCTCTCCACGAGGACTGGAACTGGGATCAGGATCAGCACATAGTCCTTATGCTCCCATCACCCCCCCCCCATATAGGTGTGATGGACCACACTGTCCTTCATCCTCCTTACTGCAATTCTCAGCCACAACAATTTAGGGAGACCCAAATCAGGGATGCTGGGGCCCCACAGCCCCGCCTCCTTGTCCTGATTCTCACCCACTGGGATCACAATTGGGATCAGCCTGTGATCCCTGTACTCCCTTCGCCCCCCTAATAAGGCATGGATAGACCCCACTGCCTCTCTTCTGTCACATCTTAAGAAAACCCAAACCAGACCCAACACCCTCATCCTTCCTCCTCTTGCTGCTCCTCCCTGTGTGAGGCCAAACGCAGCCAAGCCGGGCTGGTGGAATGGGTTTATTAATTAATGATTTAGTACAACACAGACCCTCGTTACGCCACATGCATTGGGGACCTTGGGGGGGGCGTGACCCACCGCGGGGGCAGTGGTGCGGACAGGACCCCCGACCCAACACCCTGGGTAACTCTGTGCCCCGGAGCGTTGGGTCCGTGGTCCTGCCCCCCGACGCTGCCTTGCCCAGCCACATGCCCCCCATGCCCTCGCCCCACTCACGGGGTCTGCGCCCCTCCCCGCCGCGGTTTGAGGGTCCCCAGGAGGGTCTGCACCCCTCGGCGCACGGAGGAGCCCACCCGCCGCGCCACCGAGTCGGCCGGAGGGGCCGGCAGGCAGGAGCTGGAGGCCTGGGGCCGCGCGTCCAGGCACTTCTGGTAGCGGAGCTGTGGGGAGCGAGGGGGTCAGCGGGGCCGGGGGCAGCCCGGGGGGGGTCGGGGGTGCCACTCACCACGCAGGCGGCCTGCAGCGCCTCACTGAGCCCCGCGGCGTTGGGCTCGCACCACACCATGTGGCAGCGGAAGGTGCCGGGGGCGCTGGCCATGATGAAGGCGAAGGCGCGGACGTCGCGTCCCACCCCCATGAAGGACAGGAACCGCACGCGGCACTCGCACAGCACCGCCTCTGTCTGGGGGCACGGGGGTCACCGGGGCACCCACAGCTCGGGCACCACAGGAGGAGAAGCAGCGGGCATT
This sequence comes from Vidua chalybeata, assembly GCF_026979565.1. NCBI lineage: Eukaryota > Metazoa > Chordata > Aves > Passeriformes > Viduidae > Vidua > Vidua chalybeata. The sequence continues at coordinate 171,971 of NC_071531.1, read as the reverse complement.
GGGGCACCCACGGCAAGGGGAAGGGGTCACCAGGGCACCCACATGATGGCGAGGGGGGCGTCGAGACACCCCCAGGATGGGGACAGGGTCAGCAGGGCACTCACAGGAGTGTCACTAAGGCACCCACCAGGAAGGGTGGGGGGGGGTCACTGTGAATCCCTGGGGTGGGGAGGGTTCAGCACACTCCCCAGGGTGGGAGGGGGCTCCCCAAGGCCCCATGGGATGTGGAGGGATGGGGACACAATGGAAGCAGCCATGGTGGCTCCCTGCTACAAGGGGGGAGTCTCTGCAGCCCCTCTGGCACGTGACAGGGTCACTCAGACCCCAGAACAAGAAGGGGTCACCAGTGAGGATGGGGGTCAACAGATTTCCCCAGAGGGGGACAGGGTCGCCCCAGGGTGGTGGTCCAAGCTGGGGATGCACCTGGTGAGAGTGAGCGTGGGTGGGGGTACCAGGGCAGGGGGTCCGAGGAGGGCACACACCTGGCGGTGAGCAATGGTGAGGGTGGCGGGGGCCACACTGACCACCACGGGGGTGGGCGCAGGGGGCTCCCCTGAGCCAGGGGCCAGCGCCGCCTCCAGTGCCGCGTTGATCACATCCATGCCTGGGGGGCACAGGGAGGCTCAGGGCAACCCTGGGGGTGCCCTCGCCCCACAGCTGCTGCACATGGGCCGGAGGAGCCCCCCGAGACACTTCCCCCTTCCCCTCGAGTCCCCCACTCACCCACTGGCTTGGCCACGGGGACACAGCCCAGGTAACACACGGGGAAGCGCTGAACCACCTCACTCTTGGGGGCTGGGAACTCCACTGTGGGGGAGGCGCTGTCAGACACCCCCAGAGCCCCCCAAAACACCCCAGAGCCCAAACATCCCTCCAGAACCCCTCCCACCCCTCAGTGCTCACCCAGCACCCAAACCCCCCAAGACCTCTTGGACGCTGGCAGACTTCCCCAGAGCCCTTCAAGTACCCCCCAGAGCACCCCAACACTCCCTCAGAGCACCCCCAGAACTCCCAACACCCTCAATTGTACTGCCTTACTCTTGGGGGCCAGGAGCCCTACTGTGGTGGAGGACATTGTCAGACACCCCCCAAACCTCCCTAAAAGCCACCCTCCCTTCCAACTGCCCTCCCCCAGAGAATGCAACCTCCAGACCCACAGGCCCCCTCCCCTGCAGTCGTCCTATCCCCCAGCAGTCCTCCAGCCCTTCCTAGTTACCCCCAGACTCCCCATGCCCTCCGGGGTACCCCCAGATGCCCTCCCAGAGCCCCCCCAGTTCTCTCACAGGTACCCCCTAACCCCGTACCCTGCAGGGGAGGCTCCCCCAGCCGGGGGGGGTCTGTCCCCAGGCCGTTGCCTGCTGCCCGGGCACTTCGCCGCTCCGCCGTCAGCTGGGGGACAGGGGGACAGGGCCCTCCCAGGTGTCACACCACAGTGACCTCCAGGGACCCCCACGGTGACCCACAGTCCCCCAGATGTCACACAAGGGGCACCCCCAGCCCTCCTGGCTGTCACACCCTGGGCACCTGCAGGGACCCCCAGGGATCCCTGGGCCCTGTGGCAGGTCTGTGGGGACACTGGGGTGGGCAGGGGCTCACCCCTAGGGGCCGGCTGGAGGGGCCTGGAGGTCTCACCTGTGTGCAGATGTGCAGGCTAGGGCAAGTCCTGGCGGGTTTCTGGGGGTCTCACCTGGGCACAGATGTGGTGCAGACCAAGGAAGGGATTTTGGAGTGGGTTACCTGGGCCTGGGGGGTCTTGGGGGTGTCTCACCTGGGCCCAGACCTGGTGCAGGTCAGGTGGGGGGTTCTCAGGGGCTTTTTGGGGGTCTCATCTAGGCAGAGACTCAGCTCAGGCCAAGGTGGCAGTCTGGGGGGAAGCCCAGCAGAGGGTTGGGAGGGTTTTACCTGGACACAGAACCAGTGCCGGCAAGAGTGGGGGGTCCCAGGCGAATTTTGGGGGGGGGTCTCACTTAGACACAGACGTGGTGCAGGCCACGGTTTGAGGGGTCCTGGGGAGGTCTGGGGTTCTCACCTGAGCACAGACCCGGTGCAGCCCAGCAGCGATGGCGCTGGCGGGCCCCTCGCAGCGGAACACGTGGCACTTCAGCACCTGCGTCAGGGGGTCCCGGGCCACGTATGCAAAGTCCCTGAGGGGGAGGAGGGGGATGCTCAGGACCATCTCGGTCCCCTCCCCACCCAGTCTGGGCCGGGACTGGGGGTACTGGGGGTCTGGGGGCAGGTTGGAGCCATACCTCTCCCTGTGTCCCCGGCAGCACAGCGGGACAGAGCAGGGTTAGGGGGTGCCAGGGCGGGCATGGGCCCCCCTCCCCCCCACCCCCAGTACCCAGCCCACACCCCCGAGCAGCAGATCTGTTCCCTTCTCTGCGGGGGGCTCACTGCTGGGACCCCATGGCCCCTGCCTGCCCAACCCATGGGACCACATCCGCATGTGGGACCTCCCAGCCCTGTGCACACGTGACCCCCGCAGCCCCACACCTCACCCATGTGGGGACCCCAGCCCCACGGCCCCCAGCCCCACATACATGGGATTCCAGAGCCCCCAGCCCACACCGTGTGGGACCTCCAAGTCCCATGGGGGGCCCACACACCAGATCTCCCCATTCCTGCAGCCCACGTACACGGGATCCCCAGCCCTGTATGTACCGAGTCCCCTGCAGACCCCAGAACCCCGTGCCGTCCACACGGGACACCAGTGCCACCTCAATCTCCACACACGTGGGCATCCCCGTGCCCCAGCCCCACACGTGCCCCCCACCTGCTGCCGTGCCGCCCCACGCCCCACACGCGGATGCCGCCCACGGGCTGCGCGTGCAGCAGGGCCCGGTCCTGGGGGTCCACCAGCTTCAGCGTGCGCTCCTCCAGCAGCAGCAGCGCCCGTGCCTGGGGGCACGGGAGGGTCAGGAGGGTATTTTGCTCCCCTAGGGGCCAGGGGGGCAGCGGGGAGGGTGTGGGATGGATGTGGGGCACGGGGTGGGTCTGGGGTCACTCACTTCCCCCCAGGGGCCAGGGGGGCAGCAGGGAGGGTGTGGGATGGATGTGGGGCACGGGGGGGTCTGGGGTCACTCACCTCCCCCCAGGTGCCGGGGGGGCCCTCACGAGGCCCCGAGAGCTGCCGGATGCAGGCGCTGACAGCGCTGCTGCTGCGGCCGGGACCCAGCTCCTCCTCCCGCAGCTGTACCCAGCCCAGAGAGCGCACCGGGAGGCCCTGGGGGCAAGGGGGGAATGGAAGTCAGCGGGGCATGTGTGGGGCTGGCTGTGGGGCAAGGATGGCACGGGCTGGGGGCAGTGGAGAAGGGAGTGACGCGCAGCAGGAAAGGCACGGAGCATGAGGCAGGGGTGGTGTGGGGCAGGGGCTGTGGGGCAGAGATGGCGAGGGGCAGGGGGACAGTGGGGTGCAGCCTCAGCCCCCCAGCAGTAACCCGGCCCCGCAGCGCCCCAGTCTGTACAGCCCCGGGCCCTCGGGGCAGGGCGGAGCCCACAGAGGGGCAGGGCCGAGCCCCTGCCATGCAGTGACACAGCCTGGGGCATCCCTGCGGTGGGTGCCTCAGCCCCCTGCAGTGCACCAGACCCCACGGGAGCGGGAAGGGGCCCTGTGGGCTGGGAGGGTCAGGAGAGACTGGCCCTACCTTGGAGTCCAGCACATCCTCCTCGCTCAGGGCCATGCTGCAGGGGAAGGGTAGGGGCATCAGTGACTGCACCCTGACGCTCGGGCCTCTTCACTCCCAAACCCTGTTCCTGCAAGCCCCCTGGGATCCCTCGCATCCTATACCTGAGTCATTGCACCCCGAGTACCTCAGACTTTCCCCCCCAAACCCCTGCCTTGAGATCCTGGGAGTCCCTCAAGCCCAACCCCCATCCTGAGACCCCATTTCCCTGCCCCACACCTGGGTCCCTGCCCCACACCTGGGTCCCTGCCCCCCTCAGCTCCCACTTCACACCGGACACCCTCTCTCCGTTCTGTTGCTTGTCACCCAGTGTCCCACATCCCGACAGGGCCCAGGCACAGCTCTGCCCATGAGTCCCCCCAGTCCCTGTGCCCCCCACCGCACCCCTCTCCTGGTGATCCTGGGCCTGGTGACAGCATCTCCAGGTCTGACACTCCTGGCTCCTCATCTTCCTCTTCCTCCTCCTCCTCCTCCTCAGCTGTGGGGTCCTAGGGGCAAGAGGGCTCTGTGGGGTTGGGGGGCACTGACCCCCCCACCCCTTCCCATCCACTAGCCCCTCTCACCTTCCACAAGTCCCCATCGTTGAAGGTCTCGGCCGGGGCAAAGCTCGTCCAGGAAAGCTGCAGGGGGCTGGGTCAGGGTGCTCCATAGGGCAGCCCCCAGTCACCCCACAAGTGCCCCATGGTTCCCCCCAGTCACCCCACAGCACACTATGAGAGCCCCATGGTAACCCCAAGAGCCCGCACCACGGGTGCCCTGCGCCCCCCACAACCACCGCACCATCATGTCCTGGCCACCCCATGCCCTGTAGCCACTCCCGTGGCCCCACAGCCACCTCCCAGTCCAAGCCCAGTCCTCTCAGTCCCGACTCACGGTGGGCCCCTCGGTGGGGGTGCTGCCATCGGAAGGGCTCTCGTGGGGCCCGCCGGGGGGCTCCCACTGCGTGGTCCCAGTGGGGACATGCCAGTAGTAGGTGCCCGAGGTGTCCTGCACCCGCAGCCAGCCGGGGGGCAGGTCCCCGTGTGCTCCCGCGCCACACGGCCACAGCGACTCTGCAGGGCAGGGGGCCAGAGGGGTCAGCCCCAGCCCCGCACAGCCCCCCCGCCCAGGGACATGGGGATGCCCCAGGAGGGCTCCGCAGGGACAAGGGAGCATGGAACTAATGGGGGCTGGGGACACAGAACAGTGCCCAGGAGCTGGGGGAGCAGGAATGGCACCCGGGGGCTGGGAGTGTAGGAGTGGGCACACAGCCAGGGACTGGGGAGATGTGGAGCTGATAGGAGCAGGGGGGCACGGCGGGAAAGAGCAGGTGGGGGCAGCCATCGGGCTCTGTGGGGCAGCCAAAGATTGTCAGAAGTCAGAAGCCTCCATGGGGCAGCTGTGGGACAGCCAGAGCTCACCGTGGGGCTCCACAGGGCAGCCATAAGTCACTGGGGCTCCGCCGGTGCCCACCTGGCTCATCGGGGGAGCTGCCGGGGCTGCCCTGGCTCAACGTGGCCCAGCTCGAGTCCTCGTCGCTGCCGGGGCCGGGCCCCCCGAAGAGGCGGCTGGCGCTGCGCCCCGGGGGCTCCCGCAGGGCCCGCTCCGTGCCCAGAGCCGGCGGAGAGACCCCGGCGCCGTCCTCCTCCTCCTCGTCCTCCTCCTCATCTTCATCCTCCTCCTCCTCCTCCGAGGCGCCGATCAGCAGAGCCCGCGGGTTCCCGGCGGCGTTCCGGGCATTGCGGGCCCGGACCCCCGGCTCGAGGGCTCCGGGGGACTCCCCGTGCGCCCCGGGAGACCGCCCCGGCCCCGGCCCCGGCTCGAGCTCGTTGCGGTTCTGGTCCTGCCCGGCCTTCGCCCACCCGGCGCCGGGCAGCTCCTCGGCCGGGGCCCCCCCGGGGCCGGTGCGGGGGTCGGGGGCCGCCGCCAGCCCCAGGCTCAGCCCCGGGCACCGGTTGTCGTTGGCCAGGTCGCTGCGCTTGCTCAGGGCCCCCGACATGGCGCGAGGACGCGGGGACCGGCGGGACCCCCGGCACGGCGGGAGCCCGGCCCGGCCCGGCCGCGGCTGCCGGTGCTGGGGTGGGGAGGGCGGGGGGGGGGGGGTCCTACAGCCCCCGGGGCGCCTCCGCGTCCATCGGGCCTGTGGGGAGCGGCGGTAGCACGGGGACCCCCGGCCGCGGACGCTCCGCGGCCCTGGGTCCTCCCAAGGACTCGGCACCCTCCCCCCGCAGCCCTCTCCCGGCCCCGGGCAGCCTTCCGCAGCACCGGCATCCCCCCACGGCCCCCCCCACCCCGGGACGCGGGGACTCCCCCGACACCGGCATCCCCCTCGGCCCCGGCATCCCGCACTGCCCCCGCCGCACGGCCCCGGGTCCGCCCGCCGTCCCCTCCACGAGCACAACCCCCGGGGCGGCCCCGTCACTCCCGCGGACCGGGGTCCCTCCGCATCCGCCCCAAGGCCCTGCCCGGGGAGATCCCACCGGGACCCCGCACCCACGGAGCTCCCCGCTGCCCCCGGCCCGGCCCTCGGGGGTCTGCACGGGCCCCGGCCCGCCCGCCCCCGTCCCTGCCCGCAGCGCGGCGGGGCCGGCCCGAGCCCCCCGTTCTCTGCCCCCGGTGCCGGTACCTGCGGCGGCCGCTCCGCTGCCGGGGGTCGCGGGGGGGAGGGTGGGGGGCTCGGGGCCGCGTCACTTCCGCTTCCGGCCGGGGGGGACAGCGCCGCCTCCCGCACCGGCACCGGCACCGGCACCGGCACCGGCCGGGACCTCTCCGGACCCTGCCCGGCACGCACCACCGGATACCCCCGAGTACCCCCCGGGACCGGGAGCCCCAGGCCTTGCCGGCAGCGGGAACCGGGCGGAACGGGGAACCTTCCCCCCGGTGATACTCCCGGGGCCGGTGACCCGGACACTGCCCGTGCCCGCCCCAGTGTTCCGGCTGTTCCGGGCGGGCAGCGGGATCCCCGGTGCCACGGACCAGTTCAGCCCAGCTGAACCCCCGGTTACGCCTAGCGGCATCCGCCAAGGCGCCGGCACCGCCGGTTTCCGACCCGCTGCCCTCACACCGGCACCGGACAGGGCCGGGGGCAGCCCTGGGACTCCCTGCGGCTGCCGTGCCCCCGGAACCCCCAAACCCCCGGCTGGACCGGGAGGGCCTCGAGGCTCCCGGCTTTTACCAGCCCCGGAGGGGAGCGGGGGTCCGGCCGGGAGCAGCGATGGTGACTCGGTGTTCGGGGTGCCAGCACCCTGCGGGCGCCGGTCTGATCCTGTGCACGATCACAGCCTTTCCGTTTGATGGGACCTCCAAGGCTGAGTCCAACCCGTGACTGATGCCCACCTTGTCCCCAGCCCAGAGCACTGAGTGCCACCTCCAGGGATGGGCACTCCAAACCTCCCTGGACAGCCCCTTCCAGGATGTGGCAGCCCTTTCCATGAAGAAATTCCTCCTGATGTCCAACCTGAACCTCCCCAAGTACAGCTTGTGGCCATTTCCTCTTGTCCTGTCACTTGTTTCCTGGGAAGGTCCCCCCTGAGCCTCCTTTGCTCCAGGCTCAGCCCCTTCCCAGCTCCCTCAGGAATTCTCCAGCCCCTTCCCACCTCCCTTCCCTACCCTGGACACACTCCAGCCCCTCCAGGTCTCTCCTGCAGGAGCAGAACTGGACACAGTCCTCGAGGTGTCACCCAGTGTCCAGCACAGGGGACAATCACTGCCCTGAGGGACAATCCCTGCCCTGGGGCTGGCACAGCCCAGGTGCCATCGGCCTCTTGCCCACCTGGGCACACCTGGGCTCGTGTCCAGTCACTGTGACCAGCACCCCCAGGGCCGTTTCCCAGCCCCTCTGCCCAGCCTGGGGTGTTGCGGGGGTTTTGGTGACCCGAGCAGAAGACCCAGCACGGGCCCTCGTTGACCCTCACGCTGTTGGCCTTGGCCCATCAGTCCAGCCTGGCCAGACCCCTCTGGGATCCTTCCTGCCCTCCACATCCCAACCAACCGTGTGCAGTCCGTGGACTCAGTGAGGACACGCTCCACGCTCCACCCAGATCACTGACAGCTCTGTGGGACAGCGCTGGCCCCAGCACCGAGCCCTGGGGAGCCCAGCAGTGCCTGCCCCCCCTGGATGTGACCCCATTCCCACCCCTCCCTGGGCCTGGCCCTCAGCTAGCTGCTCCCAGCAAGGAGCACCTGTCCCAGCCAGGCTGCAGGTGCTCTGTCAGGTGTCAGGGAGACAGAGATGGTGCCAAAGGCTTTGCTGAGCTTCAAGCACGCACACCCACACCTGTCCCGCAGCCACCAGGTCACTCTGTCCCAGCAGGAGACCGAGTGGGTGAGGCAGGACCTGCCATTCCCCAGCCCCAGCTGGATCTGATGCCCTGGCTGTCCTGCCCATGCTGTGGGACCCACAGGTGATCTGTTCTAGGGCCTTCCCAGCATCAGGACCAGGAACAGGCGTGGGTCCCTGGATCCTCCCTCCAGCCCTGCTTGGGAATAGGGTCACTGGCCACCTCTGGGGCCTGGGAGCCCCCAGGGGAGGGGGCTGGTGGGGGATGATGAGTAGGGTCTGGGTGAGCTCTGCTGCCATCCAGAACCCCCCACGGATGGCCAGAGTTGGTGAGGACCAGGCGGAGCAGCTCCGTGACCCCTGGTAGCCCCTGTGGTAGCCCCGGGGATCCACTGGCCCCAGGGGTCTGTGCAGCTCAGCAGGTCATTGACCACTTTCTCCTAGGTACACAGACCAGTATGGACCAGTTCCTACTCCTAGAACAGACCAGTCTGACCCAGTCTCCATGCCAGTATAGCTCAGTCTGACCCAGCATAAGTACGGACCAGTCCAACCCAAACCCTGCTGCCAGCAGAGACTAGTCTGACCCAACACAGATCAGTCTAACCCTGTCCCCACTCCCAGTCCCTCCCTGGCCCTGCAGATGGGTCAGTGCTGGCAGAACGCCCAGGCCAGGCAGACACCCATGGTGCCACTGAGCTCCAGGCACCGTTCCTGTCCCTGCTTGGCCTGGCACTGTCTGGGGGTGTCCAGCGCAGCTGGCAGGGCCCACAGGCCACGGGGGCTGTAGGGCAGGGTGTGTGAAGGACAGGCAGGGCTATGGGGCAGCACGGGGCCAGGGTACTTCCAGAATACTTTATTTTGTACATACAGTTTTGTCAGCGTGCGGCAGCTGCCCCACAACCCCCGGAGCCCCCCAGAGCTGTGGAGCAGCAGTGCAGTGGGGCAGCAGGCACACACAGTCACCCCACAGCTGGGGAGGGGAGCTGGGGAGGTGGGGGGCAGCCCTCAAGGGGCATGGGGCTCTGGACTGGCCACCCCACAGCCCCCCACAAGCCCTTCTAGCAGCTCCCCCTGCCCCTCACACCCCCCACTCCTTGGGAACCCTGTCAGCAGGGGCAGTGTGATGCTGGGCCTGCTGTGGGTGAGGGGCCAGACCATGACCCCCAGGCAGCCCCCACCCCACGGGACCCATCCTCACCCCCCCCCCAGGCCCGGCTGCCCCCTGGGATAAAGTGCACATGAAGCCAGGATGGCGCTTGGGGGGCAGGCGAGGCTGTGGGGCAGCCGTCACCCCACGCGCCGCACTGCAGCTGCAGGTCCCTCCTGCCCGCAGCCGTGCCCGCGTGTCCTGCCCGTCACTGCAGGTAGCGATAGGCCTTGAAGCAGTGGTTGCCCGAGTCGGCCACAACAACGTGGCCGTCGGAGGTGAGGGCCAGCCCCTGTGGCCCGTACAGCGGGTCAGCCGCCGTGTTGATGTAGGACAGGAATGAGCCCGCGCTGTCAAACACCTGCAGGAGGTGTGTACAGTGTGCCCAGTAGCCCTAAGGCCAGGAACCCCCAGCCCTGATAGCCCCTGGACCTGCAGGATGCACTCCCTGTGGGGACATGTGGTCACGATCCCTCCTAGTAGGATAGGGATCCTCCCCTATTCCAGTTAACTCAAGACCCTTCTCAGTTGCTCCCAGGTGACCCCACACCCCTTCCCAGTCCATCCCAGTTCCTCTCAGTGCAAAACTCTTCCCAGTTCCTCCCAGTTGATCCTAGGCCCCCATGGACCATTCCCAGTTGACCAGAGACCCTTCTTTGTTGATCCCAGTTGTCTCCAGTTGCTCACAGTTGTCCCTAGACCCCTCCCAGCTGACTGCAGACCCTGCACAGACCCTTCCCAGTTGCTCTCACTTAAACTGAGTTGTGTCCTGGTTCCTGCAGGTGCCCCACAGCACCCACAGCACACACCTGGGCTGGGGGTCAGGGATGGCATGGAGAGGGGACAGTGCTGAGCCCCCCTGGGGGGATGTGTGCAGGTGTCTGTGCAGGCACAGGTGTGCAGGTACAGGTATGCAGGTGCACGCACAGGTGTCTGTCTGTACTGGTACAGGTGTCTGAGCAGGCACAGGTGTCTGTGTGTCCGTGCATGCACAGGTGTGCAGGCACAGGTGTGCAGGCACAGGTGCGGTACCTGGATGCGGCTGTTGCCCCAGTCAGCCACGATGATGTTGCCATTGCTGTCCACGGCCACCCCTGTGGGTGCGTTGAACTGCCCGTTGCCCTCCCCGTGCGACCCGAACTTGAACAGGAACTCGCCCTCAGCGTTGTACACCTGGTGGGCACGGGGGGGACAACACGCAGGAGTCATGGGGGGTCGCTGCAGCCCCCCAGCCCTGAGAGCACCAGGGGGTTCTCAGCACCTGCCTGTGGCTGCGCTCACCTTCACAGAGTGGTTGTGGAAGTCAGTCACCACGATCTCGTTCTTGTTGTTGACAGCCACAAAATGGGGTCCTGAGGAGACAAAGGGGCTCAGCCCAAATGGGTCACAGGGAACTCATCCCCAGGACTGGGGTCCCAGCCCTGAGGGGAATGGTGGGGTTCAGCCCTGGCCCCATAGCAGGACCAGGATGGACCCAGAGCCCTGAGATCTGGACAGAGCCCAGAACTCAGAGCCCCCAGGATGGAGCCAGTGCCAGAACCTGAGCCCAGGGCCCCAGCCCAGAACTGAACCCAGAACCCAGACCCACAATCTGTATCCAGAACCAAACCCAGTGCCCCAGTCTAGGACACACAGCTCAGGACTCAGACCCAAACCCAAAACCTGGAACCACATCCCAGCCTGGGAACCAAAACCAAACCCTGTACTCAAAGAGCCTGGGATCTCAGTCCTGAACCAGAACCCAGAGATAGAACCTGGAACTGGATCACCAGCCCAGAGCACTGAACCTGGTGCTGGACCTAGAATCAGATCCTGGCTCCCTGTCCAGCCCCAGAACTCAAAGCAGAGCTCAGAAGAAGTCCTGAGCCCAGAACCTGAACCCACAGCCCAGAACCGGATGCAGAAAGCCAGTCTAGAACCGCAGCCTGGACCTGTCCCCCAGCCTCAGGCCATTCTTGAGGGTCCCAGTGCCACCAGCCGCCCCAGCAACATGGGGCACACAGTCCTGCCTGCCCTGGTCCCTGGGGAGCCCGAGGGCTCACAGCTGGGGGGTCCCAGGGATACCTGCAAACTGGCGCTCAGCGGTGCCGCGGGAGCCGAAACGCGCCACCAGCTTCCCGTTGGGCTGGAAGATGAAGACGCAACACGCCTTGTTGTCCACCACGATGATGTGTCCGTTGCGGTCCACGGCAACGCCCTTGGGGCCCATCAGCCGGCCCGCGCCCAGCTTTGTCTGGGGCGGACAGACAGTCAGGACAGGAGGTGCCACGGACCCCCCACCCCACAGACCCTGCAGCCCTGCTTCCACTCACCTTGAACTTGCCCTCAGGTGAGAACACACTGACCCAGCGGTTGTCGTAGTCGGCCACAATGATGTCACCATTGGTGTCCACTGAGACCCCCGTGGGGCGCTGGAGTTGCCCCGGGGAACGCCCCCGCACCCCGAAACGCAGCCGGAACTGCCCCTCGTTACTGAACACCTGGGAGGGCAGCAGCGTCAGGGGAATCGGGGGAACACCCCCACACCTTGAAACGCAGCCAAAACTGCCCCACACTGGAGAACAACTGTGGGGACCGGGGGAGCAGGGGGAGTCAGTGGGGGTCCTGGGAGAGTTCGTGGATCACGGAAGGGGAGGGGTCAGTGGGGGTCCCAGAGGTCCACACCTGCATGCACTGGTTGTTGTTGTCGGGGTCAGTGGGGATCAACAAGAGTCAGTGGGGGTCCTGGGGGGGTTTGGAGGTCCCAAGGGTGTCCATACCTGCACGCACTGGTTGTTGCTGTCGGCCACGACGATGCGGCCGGCACTGGATGTGGAGATCCCCTGCAGGTTGGTGAACTCGCCCTTCTCCCGGCCACGGCTGCCTGCAGGCACCAGTCAGGGGGGCACATGGGGCCCCAGGAGACCACTCACCACCCCAGTAAACCCCTGCCACCCCTGGGATGCTCCACCACCACCCCAGGGAGCCATGAGGAGCCCAGGGTGCAGAGACCCCACCGTCCTGGGGAGCCCTGGGGAGCCCCTACAGCTGTGGGGAGCCCTAAGGAGCCCCCCATCATCCCAAGACACCCCCACCGGCCCAGGACCCCCCGCACGCCCTGCTCACCGACGCGAAAGATGAGCTCGTCCTCGATGGGGTTCTCCTTGCGCTTGGCGCTGCCGTACATGCTGGCGGGGCGGCGCAGGGCCTTCTGCCGCACGTGCCCCCCGCCTGGGGACTTGACGCGGCGCTTGGCCTCCTCGGGGGAGGGGGGCACGTCGCTGGGGCGCAGGGCGCGCGCGCGGAAGGGGGAGCCACGCACGGGCTGCCCGTACAGCAGGATGGACAGCACAAAGTCACCCTCGGTGCGCGGCGTGTACACCAGCTCGTAGGTGCCATTGCGGTTGTCCTGCACCTCGGCCTCGGCCGCGGCGCCGTCGGGGCCCGTCACGGCGAAGCGCAGGCGGGCGCCGCCGCTGCGCACCAGCGCGCCGTCCTTGTCCTTGGTGGTGACGCTGAGCGAGCAGGGCTGCCCCACCACGGCCTGGCGCAGCCCCTCACCCGTGGCCACCGTGGTGTGTGCCGTGGCGCTGGTGGTCAGCAGCGAGCCCAGGTTCTGGATGGAGCGGCGCAGCCCCTCGGGCTCGGCGTGGAACTCGAGCTGCGCGTTCTCGTGCGGGTGCTCGGGGAAGGGCCGCGCCGCCAGCTCCCGCAGCCGCTCGCCCATCTGCTTCTGTACCAGCAGCACCTCCGTGGCTGAACCGTGGTGCAGCGCCTGCTCTGTGAACGCGCAGCTGCTCAGGATGCTCTCCTGGCCCTGCCGCAGCACCTCCAGCTGTGCCTCCAGCACCTGTGGGACCAGGACATCACCTGTGTCACCACATGGGACCCCGGTGCCAACACCCACACTTGAACCACATCCTGGCCCTGCTGCAGCACTCCAGCTGCCCCTCCGCGCATCCTGTGGGGATGGCACATCTCTGTGGTGTCCGTGTGGGACCCCCACACCCAGCACCCCTAACCAGTGCTCCTCCTGCACCCGCACCTGCACCGCAGCTATGGCCACAACCCCAATGCTGGTGCTGCACTGGGACCCCAACCGTTGCACCAGCCGAGCCACTGGCACTGGGGTATGGCTGGGGTACCCACACACCCTCCCAGGAACGGCTGGTGAAGGGCACAGAGCCCCAGGTGTGTTACCTGCTGCTTGGCAGCACAGGTGGCTTCCAGGTCGCGCAGCAGCACCTCCCGCCGCTGGCGCAGCGCTGCCTCCAGCTCCTCGAAGCTGCTCCCAATTTCTGCCTCGGCCTCAGCCCGGCGTTGCCCCAGCTGCCGGCTGATCTCGGCTACCAGCCCCACAGCTGCCGCCAGCTGTGGCAGCCTGGGGAGACATGGGGACCCCCTGAACTCCCAGATCCCCACCAACCCCACCTGAACCCTCGAGCCCCCCACAGCACCCTCATCCAGCTGTGGTATTCTACAGGAGGATATGGGCACTCCCTGAATCCTCAAACCCCACAGTACCCCCGATGCCCTCAGCCACCCCTCCCCCTCTACCATGTGTGGGTGGCATCAAGCTGGCACTGCCACCAGTGGGAGTGGGGCCACGGGGACCCCCAGAAACCCCCTGCCCCCCGTACCTGGCACGCACAGCGTCGAGCTGGTGCTGCAGGGCTGCCTTGTGCTGCTCCAGCACGTCACGCAGTGGCACGGTGCGGTGGTCCCGGTGCTCCCGCCGCTCCCCCTCCGTGCACTCCCGGCACATGGCCGTCTCGCAGGGCTCGCAGTAGAACTCCATCACCTGCCACACCTGCGCTCACCTGCTGCCCCACACCTCAGCCCACAGGACCCTGCATCCCACCCCAAATCACCTCCTGAGCCCACACAGCCTCTCCCAGACTCCCTGGACCACTGCAGCCTCCCCAGACCCTCTCTGGACCCTTTCTCCAAGGTCTGCATCACCCCCGACCCCCCGTGACCCTCACAGCCCTTCCAGATCCTCACAGACCTCCTCAGCCTTCCCCAGATCCCAGTCCTCCTAAAGCCTTTCCAGCTCCTGCAGGTCCCCAGCCCCCTGAGTCACATCAGCCCTCGGGACCTCCCCAGCCCCCCTGGACACTTGCAGCCCCACAGGTCCCTGCAGCCACTCTCTACACCCTGAGCCCCTGGAGTCCAGCACAGCCCTCCCAGCCCCTCCCCAGCCCCTCGGGCCCCACCTTTCCCTCGTGGTTCGGGCAGCAGAGCGGCTGCCCGGTGGCGGCGCCCAGGGGGGGCAGGGGTGCAGGGGGGGCCCCGCGGGGGTCAGGGTCCCGCTGCAGCACCTCCATCAGGTTGGTGATGAAGAAGTTGTTGGGCAGCGCCGGGACCCCCCGCTCGGGCAGGATCGAGGTCTGGCGGCACACGGGGCACGACAGGGACAGGCTCTGGGCCGGAATGTAGTTCTGCAGACACCTGGGGTCACAGGGGTCACGGGGGTCACCGGGGCCAGGGGTCACACGGGGCATGACAGGGACAGGCTCTGGGTCAGGATGTGAAAGGGGCAGGGACAGGAATGGGGGCTGTGGGGGCGCAGGGGGTACGTGGGACCAGATATAGGGACAACAGGGGGACAGACAAGGGGATGGATGGGGGGACAGGACCTGCTGGGGATGGGTGATGTGGGATGGCGGTGGGGGGCAGAACAGGGGGATGAAGGGACAGATGGATGGACAGGGAGATGGGAATGGATAGGCAAGTTGATGGGGGACAGAAGGGGGAACATGCCACCTAGGGCTGGGGGCAGAGTGGGATGGACAGATGAACACGAGGGTCAGGGTGCAGGACAAGGGCATGTGGAGAGGCCTGGGGACAGGCAGCAGCACGGGGACAGATGGATGGACAGGGGGGCTGCACACAGTGACAGTGGGAGCAGGATGGAAACATGGGGCAATGAGGGACACAGGGAGAGGGGGGCAGCGAGACGGACTGAAGGGTTGGGGTGCAGGCAGAGAGCAGGGGGAGAGATGGACAGACAGACATGGGGGCTGTGTGGTGGAACACCGGGGTGTGAGAACAGGGTGGGAGGGACAGACAAACCAGGGGACAGATGGGCAAGATGGTGAGGCTGCAGTGTCACACTGAGGTGCAGGAGGAGGACAGACGGACAGTCACATGGGGGGGGCTGCGCGGTGTCACACTAGGACGGGAGACACAGATGGACAGACAGACAGGAGGGCTATGTGGTGTCACACCAGGTGGGGGAGCGGCAGAGGAGCAGGCAGTCAGACAGATGGACAGGATGGACACGGGGCAGCAGTGCCAGTGCCCCTGGGGAGATGGGCGGATGGATGGACGGAGCAGGACCAGAGGGCTCTGGGAGCACAGAGAGAGGGGGCCATCAGCAACAAGACCCCCCAACTTGGGGAGCCCAGCCACGGTGCCCCCAGCAGCCACACTCGGGGGGCTCAGGGGATGTGCAGCCCTCCCAGACAAGCGGGGTGTGGAGGGCAGGGGGGTCCCAGCACCGCCGTGGGCCGTGGAATGCAGGGGGGTCCCAGCCCCCACCTCTGGGGACCCCATCTCTCACTGGGGAGGGCAGGGAGTGCAGGGGGGCCTGGCTCACCACCAGTGGGGGTTGAGGGGGGGGCTCTGCTCACACTGAGGGTTTAGTGGGTGCAGGAGGGGTGCAGTGGGGCACACTGGGGGTGCAGCTGGTACTGCTGGGGTACAGGCTCAGGGACAGAGGGGGATGCAGCAAGGCAGAGGGGGGCTAGGTGCACTGAGGGGCAGAAGGGATGGATGCTGTAGGGGCAGAGCAGGCTGGGGGCTGCAGGGGGGCAGTAAGGACATGGGGGGTGCATTTGGAAGGTCACAGTGACAGGGCTGCAGTCAGGATTCAGTGGGGTGCAGGGGGGCCCAGGGCACAGTGGGGATGTGCTGGGGAGGGATGCTGGTGGGATGCAGAGGGCATGGGAGGGGTGTAGGGGTGCTCAGAGACAGGGTGGGATGGAGAGTAGATGCCAGGGCACAGAGGGTATACCGGGGGTGCAGTGGGGTGCAGGGAGGGGCCCCACCTCTCACAGAAGGTATGCAGGCAAGGATTGGGTTCAGGGGGTGCAGGGGGACTCAGGAGGGGTTCAGGGGTCCCATCTCTCACAGAAAGCGTGCAGGCAGGGATGGGGTTTGGGAGGATGCAGGGGGCTCAGGGCGGGTTCGGGAGCTCCCACCTCTCGCAGAAGGTGTGCAGGCAGGGCAGCACCTTGGGGTTGCAGTAGCGGTCGAGGCAGATGCTGCAGATCAGGAACTGCTGGTCAATCTGCCGCACCACCGGGCTGGCGGGCTCATGGCGGGCCATGGTGGCTCCTCAGCCTGGGAGGCACACCACAGTGAGGGGCAGGCACCCTGCAACACCCCATGGGGCTCCCCGGCACCCCACGGCCACTCCCAGCCCCAACCCCACACAACCCCCACCCACCCCACAGGCTCGTGGTGGGTCACGGCAGACCCTCAGCCGGAGAATGGAGGGAATTTAAATGCTTGGGAGGCACTGCATGGCACCCTGCAGCCCACAGTGCCCTGCAGCCCCCTGCCCACCCCGCAGCCCCACAGAGGGCCACAACGGACACTCACGCTGTACATGAGGGCTCAGCACCCCGGGGCACCCACAGCACCCACTCCAAGGCATCCCACAGCCCCTGGCCCCACAGACACCTTGTGGGGCACACACGGGGACTCCCCCTGGCCCCCCCCATGCCCATGAGCTTCGGGCACCCGCAGCCTCAGACACCACCGTGTCCCACGGCGCTGCCCTGCCCCACCTACCCCCAGCCCCTCGGAACCCACTGATCCCACAGCCCCTTCTCCTCGTGCGCCACGGCGCCCGGCCCCATCCACCGCCTACCCCACAGGGCACCCACGGCATCCACCCTCCCGCCCCACGGGGCACACCCCAACGCCCCCACCCTCCTCCCGAGCCCCCCAGCTCCGACCCCACCCCTGTCCCACGGGACACTCCTCACCCCCTCCCTTGTCCCCTGTGCCCCAGTGACCCCCCCCACAGCCCCCTGTCCCCCCTCGCCCTCCGTCCCTCGCCCCGGCCCCGCTCACGGCGCTGCGGCGGCTCCGCGCTCCAGGCCCCGGCCCCGCCCCGGCCGCCATTGTGCGGCACCGCCCCCCCCGCGGCACCGGCACCGGCACCGGGCGGGCCCGGGGGTCCCGCACCCCGCGGGGCCCCCGGGGGTCTCCAGCCGCAGCGATCCCGCCCCGCGCGCCCTTTACGCACCCGCGCCCCACAGGTGGCGCCCCCCCGGCCCCGCCCGGGCCGCCCGCCGGCCCGGCCGCACTCACCCCCCCCGCAGCCCCCTCCTCGCTCCTCGCGGGCCCCACGGCGCATCCTCGGCCCCGGCCCGGGATGCGACAGGGAGGCGGCCGGGCCGGGCGGCACCAAGCGCGCTCCGGAGGGGGAGCGGGAACGTGCCGCCGCCTCCCTGCTTCACGGAGCCCGCGCCCCGGGACACCCCACTGGCGGAGGCGAGGCGTCGCCGCGGGACGCGTTGCCGCCCCCGACTGGGGGGCTCGTGGGGAGGGTTCCGTGGGAAAGTGGGTAATGTGACCCCTCAGCCCCCCCCCCCCCCAACATCAGTGGTCTCGCCTGGGCTGTGGCTCTGCAGCTGGGGGGGGGGGGGGGGCTCCGCGCATCCAGGGGTACCCGGCTGTTGCCACGGCAACCACATCCCGACCCCGAATTTGGGGGGGTTGACCCCAAATTGGAGGGGGAAAAGGACTGGGGAATGTGAGCATACACTGGTGGGTGGGGGCATGGCGGGGCGGGGGGGTTACCGAGTGTGGGGTGACAGGCGGTATAAATTGGGAAGTAGGAAGAATATAAAAGGGGGATAATGGGGGAATAAAGGGAAGGTCAAGGCGAACAGGTGGATATAAAGGGGGGCGAGGGGGATGCACAGGTAAAAAGAGGGGTAAAATAGGGGTTATAGAGGGGTGGTATAAAGCAGGTACAGGTGGGTGCAAAGGGGCTATAAAGGGGGGATAGGAGTAAAACCAGAGCCAGTAGGCCTGTCCCAGCCCCTCAGTTTGTAGGGGGCCCACACTTCTTCCCACCTGCCAGCTGCCATAGCTCCTCCACGTGGGACTCCCCTCATCACCATCACCCCCCCTCAGCTGGTACCCCTCCACCCCCAGGGCAGGGGCCCCACTCGGTTCAGGACGTGGCATCAAGCCCACCTGCTGCAGTTTCCCGGGAATTCCAGCAGCTCCTGGCTGCCTCCTTCGTGTGAGGCAGGTGGGGCAGCGAGCGGGCACTTTTAGACAAGGCATCCTGGCAGAGCTGGAGCTCAAGGGGTGCAGAGGAGGTGCCCCTATCCCCAGCCAGGTCACTGCCGGAGTGGGCCGTGGGGGGATGATGGCCACAGGGACAGGAAGGTGCTGACCCGGCCCAGCATATCTGGGGACCCATCAGGGAGACCCATCAGCTCCAGGATGGACCCAGAGCTCTGCCATGAACCAGCCCCCCAATAAATCTGTCCCAGTCCACATGGGGGGCCCCAGCATGGTCCCCTGACCCTCCACCTTGGCCTCAGTGTCTGGAAGGTTCTGCAGCCAGGCCAGACCTGGTTGTGCACCTGATGGCCAGTGGCCCAGGAGCAAGGATGATCATGAGGGTGATAGGGAGTGACCTGCTCTGGAAGCTGGGACCCACCCCCAGCACCCTCCACTCCCAGCCAGGCACCACCAGAAGCAGCAAAAGGTGCTGAGGCTCAGTGTGTCCCACGGGCACCTACAGCACAGCGGGGATCGGTGCTGGGACATCTGCAGCACAGGACGACCAAGTGGGCTCCCCTCCACCAAGGACCTCCTCTGGCCCCCCACCCTCACCTCCAGTGGCTCCTTCTCCCCACAGAGGCCCCTGGTCCTTCCCCAGTATCCCACAGGACCCTGTGGATGGGCCTGGGGGCACAGAGCAGGTGTCTGAGAACAGCCCTCATCCCTTGTGGGGCAGACACCCACCCGACCCCCATAGCTCAGGGATTGCCCACATCCATGTCTGGGGAGTGGCAGGACCCCATGGGAGGGTTTCAGTGTTCCAGGGGGGTAGGCCAGAGGGAGAGGGTGTCCAGGAGGAATGTTCAGGGGAGGTTGGGGACCTTCTGAAGGGAGTGTCCTGGGGGTGTCCAGGAGCCCCAGGGGAGCAGCAACCAGAGTAGGAACAGGTTGAAGGGTGATGGAGGAAGGCAGCAGATGGCACCAGCCCCAGTGCCTGGCCTGGGGAAGGGGAATCTATCCTGTGGGACTCCTGAGCTCTCAGTGCCACCAGTGGGACAGCGGTGATGGGGCCAGGAACCAGACCAATCCCACCCAGACCAATCCCACCCAGCTTCCCCCTGCAGCACCCCCCATCCTGGCCCCATTTACTCCCACCTGGTCCTGGTTCATGCTGGTGCCCCGGGACTGGAGCGAGGGGTGGCTCCCCTCACCAGACACAAGTGAGCAGGGTCCCCCCAAGCCCCGTGCTCACCCCCCAGAGCCATCTCTTTCGTGCTCCAGCTCATTCCCCTTCCGAGCCTGGGGCCCCAACAAGGAACAGCCAGTCCCCCTTGCCCTAGGGCTCCATCAGAGTCCTCAGCGTTGTGGGGCTCATGCCCCCGTCTCCCACCCACGCTGGCAGCCCCAGCCCGCAAGGTGCAGCCCCTCCTCGTCCCACTGCAGCTCTGCACACACTGATCTGTACCATTTATTTGAGATTTTACAGAAGTCAGGGGTTTGGGGGGTCAGACCGTCACCAGGGCGGGGCAGGGGGAAGTCGGATCCCGACATTAAATTATGAGTTAAATTAATGAGCAAGAAAAACCAACAGTTTTGTCTCAGGAGAAAGTGCCCAAGTGCGGGGGTAGGTGGGGGGGCCCTCATGGCTTGGGGGTGAACCCTGGCCAGGACCCCAGCCCCCCGTGTGCAGCACACGTGCCCCAGTCCCGGGACACGCATGTGCCCGCACACGGACACGCATGGACATGCGTGCACCCCCTGTGCCTCCACTGACGTTTGGTCCCTGCTTGGAGCCCCCCTGTCCTCTCCCAGGGTTCCAGTGGACCTGTGCCTGGCCAGCGACTCCCCCCTGCCACTAGCAGCAGGGCACAGGGACCCCTCACCAGCCCAGCCCAGGATGCCACAGCTCCGGGGAAGCAGGGGGGGTCTTTGGGGGGGTGCAGCCCCCTGTGAATCAGGAGTGCATGAGCAGCCAGGCTGGAAACACCTGTGAACAGCCTGGAGGGGGCCAGGGTGTCCCTGGCACTGGCAGGTAGAGCGGGAGCTCCCCTGGGTGCCAGGTGCAGCAGGGTGGCCCCGCAGCCTCTCCCTGGCACAGGGGGGCCCTGCCCCCACCCAGCTCCACTGTGCCACAGGGCAGGGGGCTGCCTGGGTGGAAGCTGGCAGTGGGCCTGGGAGGGGTGCACCCTCATCCTGCCCCAGGGAGGCAGAGGGGGACAGTGGAAGGTCCTGGCTCACCCCAAGGTGAGTAGGGTGTCTGGGGGCAGCAGCCCAGCGAGTCCCCTTAGGAGTGTCAGGGGCAGGGGGGGGCTCCAGCTGTCTGCTCTGTGGGGTCTGTGCTGAGGAGCTGCTGCACCCTGCCCTGAGCACGGCTGTGGGATGAGGGGGGACCCAGCCCACTGGCAGCTCCCCACACCTGGTGGCCCCCCCCATCCAAGACCAGGCCTGGGCTGTGGCCCCCATGAGCCCCTGGCCACAACTGAGGTCCATGTGTGCTCCTCCATCCGGGGGGGGCACAGGGAGCTCACTGCTCCTCCAGCCAGGAGGGCTTCTCGGCGCCGGGGGTCTTGAGCTTGATGTTGAACTGCTTGAGGGTCTGCTCAAGCTGCTGCTGGTTCCCAGCAAAGTACGCAGAGATGGCGTTGTGGAAGAGCAGCAGTTGCTTGTGCATCACCTTGATCTGGGGGGGGAGGGGATCATCACTGGGGGGGCCTGAGCCCACCCCAGCAGCACAGAAAAGGGCTTGGAAAGCCCTCTGAGACCCCTTGAGTGCCACCACTCCCCCTCTGCACTGCCCTTTCCACCCAATTTGTGTCCTTGAGTGACAAATCCAACATGGATGTCAAGTCCCTGCAGGGACCACATCCCTGCGCCTCCTATCCCTGCACTTCCCTCCCATCCCTGTCCCGAACCCCTCCTCCTCATGTGCCCCATCTCTGCATGCCCCACCTCTCTCTTGCATCTTCCATTCCTGTGCCCCCCATCCCCACCCCACACCTCCCACCCCTGCACCCACCTTGTTCTCCTCCAAGAATTTGAGCTTGATGGCCACGTCTGCCCGCAGCTTCTCGTACTTGTCCTTGTGGCTCTGGAACTGGCTCTGGGCCGCGTCCAGGCGGCTCACGGCGCCGGCGTCGCGCGGGCCCATGCTCAGCTCCTCCAGGTCCGTGCGGTACGCGTCATACTCCAACCTGCGTGGAACCCCCGGCATCACTGACCTGCCTCCAGACCTCCCCAGAAGCCTGAGCCCCACGAGCTCCCTGTCCCACCTGGCTGTCTCATACTGCTTCACTGTCATGAGCGTGTCCTCCATGGTCTTGTTGACCAGCGTGTTGATGCTGGACACAAAGAAGTTGACGGCGCCCAGCAGCGTCTCCCCGTTCTTGCACAGCAGCTTCTGCGTCTCCGCGTTGTACCCAAACTCCTCCTGGGGACAGAGGGATGGGGGCACAGGTGAGGGGGCCATGGATCACATCCCCATTCCCCTCCATCAAGGGTGCTGGGGGAAATGCCCCCTGAGACTACTGAGGCCAAGCATGACGCAGCACCACCGAGGCCAGCACCAGCACAACAGCCACTCCTGTGCAGATCACGTTCCTGCCCTGGTGTCCAAGTGTGACTCCCCAAGTCCTGACCCCCACAACCCCAGTGTCAAGCCCCAGCTACCCCTGCCCCCCCAGCCCTAGTGTCCAGGTGTCCCCTCCAAGTCCTCGCACTCCCCATCCTCCCCCAGCCCTGGTGCCCAGGTGTCCCTGCCCTCACCCCAGTGTCCCCCTAGCCCTGGCACACCTGGAGCTCAGGGGATTTCTGGCTGAGGTCAGCAAAGGCGTCCCCCAGGGCGTGCTGGGTCTGTACGAGGCTGTAGAGGTGGGCCGTGAGTGCCCGTGCCAGGTGCAGGACGCTCTCGTACTTGCGCTTGGTCTCACGCAGCAGCTCGATCTGGGTCTCCAGCTCCAGGTCCACTGTGCGGGACCCCCGGCCGAAGCGCTCCGAGAGCAGCTGCTTGGTGCACTGCAGCAGGGGGACACCAGGGACCCCAAGGCACCTGTGAGTCCCCCAGACCACTCTGAGAGCAGCTGCTTGTGGGAGGGGAGCAGGAAGGCCCGCTGGTGTCCCCTCACCTTGTAGGTGTTGATCCCCCACTTCTTGACAATGTCAAACTTCTCAACGGCAATGCCACGCACGACCTCCTCTCCACCAGGTGGGGGTCCGGGGGGTGGTGGGTGCAGCCCAGGGCCTGGCACAGGGACAGGGATAGGAACCTGGCACCAGCTCCACAAGGGTGGCAGCCATGGGGACCAGGCAGCCCCAGCCTCCAGAGCCCTTGTCCTGGAGCTGCTGTTACCACAGCAGCATGCCCAGCTCTGGGCATATGCCCAGCACTGGCTCACAGGCATTGTGGTGAGGACCCTGCTCCTGCCAGCCCCACTGAGGGTCCCACACAGGGGCACAGACCCCACCCCAGCTATATCTGCTTGCACCAGGCCCTGCCCCATGCTGCTGACTACCCTCACCAGGCTGGACACAGGGGAAACACTGCCCAGCAGCACTGGGAGTCCCTCAGGTGGGCTCCAGGGGCAGGGTGGACCCCCCTGGCCAGGACCCACCTCTGAGCCCCCTGGGCCCACCAGCGCTGTCATCTGTCCCAGCACAAGGATCAGCACCAGGACCAGGCTCTGGCCATGACACAGCTGCCACGGGGGCTCTTACCAACGTCCCTAGGGAGGCCCGGAGCCCCCAGACCCAAGGGACGGCCTGGGGTGGAGTGAGGGGCGCAGTACCTGCGGGAGCCGTGGCCGGGCGGGCCATCCTACGGGCAGCAGGCGCGCTGGGGGGCACCGACGGTCCTCGGGGGGGGTGAGGGTGGACAAGAGAGCCTGGAAATGGGGGGGCTGCGGGAGCCGAGCAGGGTGGGGCGGGACAGGGTGGGGGCACAGGGCATGGCACAGTGGGGTAGCCAGGGCAGAGGGGACGGGGGGCAAGGGACAGGGACGAGTGCGCGGGCGGGCGGCAGCGGGAGAGCGACGGCAGCAGGTGAGTGTTGGAACCCAGAGACACGGCCACAGCCACACAGACGGACTCCCCAGCCCAGGAAACCCCCCACCTCTGGCCCCTGGGCAGGAATCCCTGCACCCCAAGGGCTGGGCAGGCCTGGCATCACGGGCACACCAGGACACAGAGACACAGGGACACCAGGCCAGCAGCGGCGGTGCTCCGGGGAAGCGCACACCCGTGCACTCGCCCTCTCTGCCCACACAGACCTTCCTCAAGCTCTGGGGGACCCTCAGAGAGAGATCTGCATGGAACAAGGACAGTGGTGCCAGTTCTCCCAGGGTGCAGAGCCCAACTGGTGCCACTGTGGCCCGGTCTGACTAGGAGAGCAAGAAGGGCTCAGTAGGGTGTGGGCTTGGGGCCCCCTGCCTGCCCCCTCATCCCCAGCACACTCCAGAGCTCCCGATGCACGTGGACCAGGACAGACCTGGGATCCTCCACCAGAGCAGGAACTCGGAATCCCATAGGGATGTCCTGACCAGGGGGATGGAAATTCCCAGCAGAGACCCCACCCTGTGACAGGGGAGCAACCCAGGGAGAGCAGAGCTGGGGCAGCAGCCCCTCCTCTGCCATCAGTACATCCCACACGCTGGCCCTGCACAGAGCCCGAGCCCACTCAGGAGACACCTTGGCTAGGCTGTGGCACAGCCTTGTGCCATAAATCAGGGGCACTGAGGGGAGCTGAGCCCCTTGGTCCCACGATGATCCCATTCCCTCCCAAGCCAGCCCCAGTACCTTTGATGGTGCCGGTGGGGATGATGCCCTCGGCCGTGCCCCCATAGCCGCCTGACACAATGCTGGTCTCATTCAGGTTGGGTCCCGACACCATCACCTGCTGCAGGTCCTGGGAGGCAGAGGAGCACAGGGGGCTGAGAGGTACAGCCCTGGTTCAGCCCCAAACACCCCCCGGGGTTCCTGACCCCCAGACCTGCTCCAGGCCATCGTCCTCGGGCAGGCTGCTGGTGTCCCCGTTGCTGCTGATGGGGATCTCCATGGTGGCTGCCTTGCTCAGGATCCCGTCCGACATCCTCAGGGCCTGCAGAGACACAGCCGTGGTGCTGGGCCAGGACCACCCCCGGCCGGGGGCACCAGCCAGTGCCCGCGGGGCTGTGGCGGGACAGCAGGAGGCTACGCCGCGGAGGGAGGGGCCCACACCGGCAGCCGCTGGCTCTGAGCAGAGGCTGCCCCCTGCCCCGCGCCTCCTGCAGCCACTGCCCAGCCCGGCTCGGCCGCCTCTCGGGACACCCCTGGCTCCCAGAACGGACCCGCAGGGTGGCACATCCCAGAGGCGCCGACCCCACTGTGGCTCCCACACCATCACGCCCAGGACTCCCGGGCTCCCCCGCCCCTCGGGCCGCACTCCGTGCTCGCTCTCACAAACCCCGCCGGGGATCCCCGCAGACCCTGCCCCGGGACAGCGGCGCTGGCAGCGCCCAGCACGGCCCCGGCCAGGAGGGCGCCGGGAGCCACGTCCGCAGGAGAGCGGGAGGGGGCCCGCTGCGCCCGGACCGGTCCGGGCACATTCCAAAGCAGGCGGGGCCCGGGGCGGGCTCAGAGAACCCGTTACCTGTGACCTGTCCCCTCCCCGGCGGGGAGAGCGCCCGGCCCGGCTCTAGGGTCGAGCCCGGCGGGCAGGGGCCGTCACTGCCCGGGGCCATCCTGGCCGGAGAACGGCCCCGCAGTCCCCTCCGGGGCGGGCGGGGACAGCGGCGGAACGGACCCCTCCGCAGCCACGCACGGCAAGGCCCCGGGACGGGACCGACCTCCGAGGGAACCCCCGGTGGCCGCTCCTGGCGGAACCGGCCCGAGCGGGCGGCGGCGGCCCCAGCCTCGCTCCCCGGGGCTCTCCCAGCCAGGCTCCGCCGGCCCCGCGGCCGCTCACCCTGTCCGGCCTCCCCGGCCCGCCCCCAGCCCCACCTGCGCCCCGGCCCCGCCGGGCCCCCCCGCGCCGCTCCCGCTCCGATCGGCCCGGACGCGCCGAAAGTGGCGTCAAGGGCCCGGAAGTGGCGTCATCGCTGAGCCGGACGGAAGTGACGTCTCTGGGAGTTCGGCGGGTGGTCCCGCGGGCGCGGAGGGACCGGGCCCCGGCCCGGCCCGGGATGGACCCGGCGGCCGAGCACCGGCAGCAGCTCCGCAGCGTGAGCGCGTGGGCCGGGGGCGGGGAGCGGCGTGTCCCGCGAGGCCTTCATGGGGGGTCCCGGGGCTGTCGGTGTGGTGGCGTGTCCCGGCGTGTCCCGAGAGCTCCGGCTGGGGGATCGCGGGGTGCCGGGGTCGCAGGAGAACCGGTGGGGCCCTGGAAAGGACCTGGGCGTCTCGAGCTGGCCGGGGGGCACGTCGGGACTCGCGATGGGTTTCGGGGGTCCCGGACCGGCTCCGCCCGGTGTGACCCGCTCCTGCTCCCCAGCTGCGGGACTTCCTTCTGGTCTACAACCGCATGACCGAGCTCTGCTTCCGTCACTGCGTCTGCAACCTCAACTACCGGCTGCTCACGGGCCGCGAGGTGAGCGAGGCACGGGGGGCCGCGGGCCGCAGGCCGGGTGTCCCCGCGCCCCCTGATCCCCGTCCCCCCGCAGGAGTCGTGCCTGGACAGCTGCGCCGCGAGGCTGGTCCGCGCCAACCACCGCCTGATGGGCGCCTACGTGGGGCTGGTGCCGGCGCTGCTGCAGCGCCGCGCAGCCGAGCACGGGGCTCCAGCGGGGCCACCCGGACTGCCGGCCTCCTCTGAGCCGGCCCCGGGCCCCGCGGGAGACGCTCCCGCTGCCGGCACGTAGCAGCAGCTGGCCGCAGCTCCCCGCGGCCGTCGGACGCGACTGGCAGCAGCCCGGCCCCGTTGCAGCCGCAGCAGCTGCAGCCCTGCTGCGCTGGAGCTCCAGGCTGGAGCAGCATCTGCACTGGGCCCCGGCAGCCCCGAGCAGCGGCTGGGCTATGCAGGGCACCAGGGAGGGGGGGCACAGCAACAGGGGCAAGGCGCCCCTGGCCCTCCTGGTTGTGGATTTCTGGGAAGTGGATTGTGAGTACCAATAAAACATCTTCACTGTAATGGCTCAGTGTGACATGTGGGGAGGGCACCAGAACCCTGGCCCCTATTCCCTACTGGGTGTGCTGGGGGGAGCCCATGGCACAACTGGGAATCCAGAGAATTGCACCTAAACATGATACAAACGTCTCCCTGCAGGACCCCCGTGATCACCAGGACACTGTGGGGCCCTGAACATTCTCACTACAACTGGCAGGTGCAGAGCAGGCACTCAGGGCAGTATGAGGGGGCAAGGGGGGGTAGATGTTAGGCACTGCCAGGCCAATGCCCACCAGCTAAGGGCATGTGTGTGCACGGTCCCTGGGAGACCCTGGCCTCTTCTCTCCCTGCTGCAGCCCCTGGGCAGAGGGCGTGAGCTGCGGGCCCAGGACAGGGCTTAGGGCTGGTAGGCACTAGCCCCAGTACAGAAATAAATTGATATATTCTGTGTACAAAACATGCTCCTGCAGGCCCGGCCGGGCACTCCCGCGCATATAAATAAGGCCCGGCCTGGCCTCCCCTCTGTCCTGCCCGCGGGGGCCAGCGCCTGCGCCGGGGCCACCCCTCCCGCGGGACCCCCGGGCTGGCCGGGGTCACTTCAGGTCCACGTCAAAGTCCAGCACCAGCAGCTTGGTCTCCTCGGTGCCGTTGCGGCTGCCCACGGCGCACACCAGCTTTGTGTTGGAGGCACGGATGCGCCACACGACGCCCCCCGAGCCCCCGCTCTCCAGGGCCACGAGGTTTCGCACAAACTCCCCTGTCTTCAGGTCCCACAGCTTCACTGTCCCGTCATCTGAGCTGGTCACCACGAACTTGGAGCTGAACTGCAGGCAGGTGACAGCACTCTGGTGCTTGCTGGGACCTATGGGGAGGCACCCGTGAGCCCCACGTGCACCTGGGCCACCCACTGCTGTGTGACATCTGGCACCGCAGAGCCAGCCAGGCCTGGCTCCTCAGGGACACCCACCACTCTGTCCAGACACAGCTGGCAGCTTGCAGCCAACCCAGCCCCAAGAGCAAGGAGCTCCCTCCCACCCTCCAAGGGAGAGCTGCCCCTTCCCAGCCCCCTGATGGAGGGAACACCCCACTGCCCCCCGAGGGCGAGGAATCCCCTCTCACCCTGCAGTGTCTGCAGGCACTGCCCCGTCTTGATGTCCCAGATTTTGACAGTGGAGTCAGCGTTGCCAGAGACGAGGATGTTGTCACGCAGCTCCATCCCACTGGTGAGTGACTGGTGCCCCATGAGCGTGTGCAGGCAGTTCCCACTCTCCACATCCCACACGCGGATCGAGGTGTCCAGGGACCCGCTCACGATGTGTGTCCCATCAAACTGCCAGAGAGAAGGGGGTCCAGCTCAGTATCGAGGACAGGAGTGTCCCTGGTTTGGGTAACCACAGCTCTGGCATCCCCTGGTTTGGGATACAGCACCCCCAGTTCCAGCACCAGAGACCCCAGTTCAGCAGCTGAGACATAGGCTTGCTCACGCATCTTTTGGCTTTTTGGACTGTAGAAATGCTCCAGGGAAGGGGCATGGAGTAGTGTTTGTGTCCACAGCATGTGTGTGTGGGAAGTGGGGTCAGGAGGACAGAGACTGTCCCCAGAGGACACAAACAGGATCCATGTGTCCTTGCAGGGCAGATACACCCCCTTCAGGGCAGACATGTCCCTGCAAAGCTCACAGGGCTTTGCATGACACAGGCACGGCCTATTTGTCCCTACAGCACATGCGGGACCGTTGGCACAGCTTGTGCCCATGACTGGAAGGTAGGGGAGAGATAGGGCAAGCCAGCAGGAAGGCAGGTTGTAGCTGCAGGGAGCGGGGAGGGCAGGGTTGCTGGAGGGGGGAAGCAGCAGGAGGGGATGCGTGCGGGGCCGTACCTGCAGTGAGTAGACACGGTTGGTGTGCCCCTGCAGCGTGTGGGTGCAGCTCTCGCTCTCGGGGTCCCACACCTTGACCGTGTAATCGTAGGCACCGCTGACCACCTTGTTGCCGTCGTACTGCACGCAGCGCACAGCTGCCACGTGGCCCATCAGCACGTGCAGGCACTGCCCCGTCTCAATGTCCCAGAGCCGCAGCGTGGCATCCCGGGAGCCACTCACCACCCTGCAGGTGAGGGGACATCTGGGGCTCAGCTGCCAGGGCAGCCTGGGGGTAACAAGCCTCACCCCCGTGGATATCCCCCCTCACACAGCACACGCAGTCCCGTACCTGTTGCCGTGCAGGTGCATGCAGCGCACGGTGGAGGTGTGTCCGTACAGCGTGTGCACGCACTCGCCGCTGTCAGCGTTCCACACCTTGAGTGTGCGGTCAGTGGAGCCACTGATGACAATGCTGTCCCTCATCTGGGAGGACCAAACCCCCCCAGTGTGGCCCACCAGTGTCTGCACACACTGTGGGGAACAGAACGTGAGGGACAGGTGAGCCTCTCACACTTCCCCACCTCTGAAACAGCACAGAGGAGCAGCACAACTCCGTGTCCTTATCATAATGGGCCCAAACCGATCTCAGCAGTCAGGGTGTATCCCCACCTGTGCCCAGCACAGGGAGATGGTCCCTGCTCCAAACCCCTGTGGCGCCAGTGACAATGCCACACTCGCTTGCCTGGTGACAGTGACACTCACCTCCCCTGTGACAGCTGACCACACTTTGAGCGTGTTGTCATCAGAGCCGCTTACTATGCGATTGCCACAGAACTGCAGGCAGGTGATCACATGGTCGTCGTGGCCCTTCAGTACCTGTGGGAGTACAGGAGTGTGGGGGGGGCAGTGTGGTCCCTCCCAGCCTGCAGGACCCCTCAGCACAATGAGCAGTAGGAAGGCAGCAGGAGCTGTGGGGAGGAAAGGCAGATGGGTCTCCAAAACACCTGCAGCCCCTGATGCTTCTGCAGGGCAGCAGAGCTGGGGTGTGTGGTGTGTCTGGCAGCTGCTGCAGGGGCAGGGGTTACAGCAGCACAGGGAGGAGGAGGCTCAGGAACCCAGCAGCAAGAGAAGGGCTGGTGGGGACTCTGCCCAGGGGCAGGAGGGACCCTGCACAGAACACAGTTGAGCCCTGTGATGCTGCACCTTCCCTGGGTGCTGAGGCTGGCTGCAGCCCTGCATGGGGCCTTGGGAAGGAGCAAAGGAAAGGACCCCCTTCTCCAGACCCAGGACATCTCATTTCTGCTGCCCCCACTGCTCTGAGCAAGCCAGATCTGCTCCCCATGGCAGATCCTGTACCAGCTTCCCCATGCCAGGGACCTGAGGTCTGTCCCCAGAGGGACTCCCACCAGCCCATCAGATCTCCAGGTTCCACCCCTGGCAGGGGCACTCCCAGGCTCACCTTGGGGACCACAGCTCCCTGGAGTCTGTCCCCGCTGGGACACCCAGACCTACCTTGGGGGGCCGCAGCTCCCCACTGCGCCAGTTCATGTCGATGCGGTGCTGGCGCAGGAAGGCGAATTTCCAGGGGCTGTACATGAATCCGGGGCTGAGCAGGCGTCGCTTCCGCAGGTGTAGGGGCTCCTCGATCCCTGCAGGGGACAACACAGTAGTGCCTCCCCTGGGTCAAGCCTGGGGTGGCCCCCCAGCCCCCACCCGGGAGGACCCTCACCTTCCTCACGGCACTTCTCCCTCCAGAGCAGATTGTCCTCAGCCAGGACTCTCCAGTAGCGGCAAGTCTGGGCAGCACGGAGCAGGTCCCGTGGCTCCAGGAAAGACAAGACGTACAGGGCCAGCTATGGGGGGGACAAAGGTCACAGAGGGGTCACCGGGGGAGAGTCAGGCCAGGCCAGGCCAGGCCCCCGGTCCCCAAGTTTCACTCACCTCCTTGGGCAGCAGGGAGATGAAGTCCCGCTGGAACTGGGGCTCGATGACCTGCATCATGTACTTGATCTGCGCCGGCTCGCAGCGGTCAATGAGCTCATCCAGGGCCAGCAGCTTCTCAGGGCCGCTCCAGCGCTGCAGAGGGACCCCCAGTGACCCCTGGCTCTGTGTCCCCAGCTAGCCCAGCCACAGCCCTGGCAGCCAGGCCTCTTGTCCCAGGCCAGGAGCCTGAGGCAGGTGGAAGTTTGGTGGGTCACAGGTGCTGTGTGACAGGTGACACCACCCCTGGCCAGGTCTGAAACCTCTTCTGTGTTTCCCCACACAAACAAAACTACCCAAAACCCACCATGGGCCCAATCCCTGTACATAGTGGGGGATCCCTTAGGGTCAGCTCCCTCCCATCATACCCAGGCTGCCTGGAGCCACCAGGTGAGCCATACCTGGAAGGTGCGGAGCCAGTCCTGTAGCTCAGGTGGGGGAGCCACCGAGGGGATGCGACGGCGCCGGGCCTGCCCCACCTTGGCATTGCGCAGGTCCCCAAAGGTGGTCGTGGGGCTAGGTGTACAGGGACCCAGTGTCCTGGGAGAAACACCGGGCACAGGTGAGACCATGGCACAGCTGGCATGTGCCAGCACTGCTCCGGGCCACAGTGCTCCAGAGGTATTGGAACTGGTTGCCACCAGTGAGAGCTCCACCCCACTGACCCCTTCTCTTTGCCCCCACCCTGCTGACCCTTTGCCCAGACATACAGCCCAGCCTGCTCAGCAGAGAGGCAACCGGTCAGGGCTGGATCTCACCTGGGCCGACCCCTGCTGAACCCAAGTGGCTCCACCACCCTCCTGGGGAGGGCAGCAGGAGCTATGTGCTGCCCCAGCGCACAGAACCCCCTTCACCAGCTGCACTCAGAGCCCCCCCACCCCTCACCTGCCATAGTCAGAGCCCTTGCACAGCTTCTTCCCGGGGGACAAGGCCCGGCCATCTGGACCATTCTCTGACTTCCGCTTCATCTGTGGGACACAGCAGATTGGAGTGGCTGGGAGAAACCCAGGTAGACCCCTGAAGACTCCCTGCCCACAGCTGATCCTTGTGGATCCCTACAGGCCACCTACTCACAACCAACCCCTGCAGGCCCCCTGCCAAGAGCTATGGGGCAGACCCCCACCTGCTCTCGCTTTCTCCCTTCACGGTCCATACAGCAACAAAGGATCCCCACGCAGGGCAGGGGGGCTTGCACCAGGGCCAGCTAGAGCTGGGGACCAGGGTAGCACCTCCTTCCCCCACCCTGTGACCAAGGACCCCCATGCAAGGCAGGGGTCTGCATGGGGGACTGGGGCAGTATCTCTTTCCCCAGCCCCAGCAGCCAGGCAGCACGGAAGCCCAGCCCCATTTACCCTCCCGCAGGCGCCCGCAGTCCCTGGCCTCCAGTCCCTGGCCCCCCAGGCACCTTGGGGCGCAGGTGCCGCAGCAGCCCCCCATCCCCAGTGCGCTGCAGGTAGTCGATCCAGCGCTCGCCCAGCGTGTAGTACAGGTATACGTTGCTGCTGTCTTCCCCCTCCTCGCTGCAGCAGCTCCCTTCTTCCTCCTCCTCCTCCTCTTCTTCCTCCTCCTCCTCCCTGGTGGACCTGGGGGGCTCCTGTGGTCCCCGCCCCCCAGAACCATCAGGGTCTGCTCCGGACCTGGGGGTACCCTTCCAGGGGTGCTCCGGCTCCCAGGGCCCTGGCGCCGCCGCCTCCTCCTCCTCCTCATCTTCCTCCTCTTCAGCCACCACCTGAGCAGGGAAAAAGCAGGGAGCAGGGCTGACCCTGCACCAGCCTTGGAGAGACCCCCAGTCTCCTGCTGGAGACCAGCAGCAGGGCAGGGGCCGGGAGTGCTGCTGGATGGCAGCCAGTGAGAGCCAGGGCCCTGCAGCACAGCGGCTCAACTCAACAGCACTGTGGGGGATTGCAGGGCAAGCACAACCATGAGCTCCTCCAGAATCCTCCAGGTGCAGTTCTGTCAGCTCGCCACGAGCTTCCCCTGAGCCCCCCCAGAGCCAGACCTCCTCCCTTGTCCTTGCACCTGGCAGCAGGAACCCTTCTGCACCTACCTGTGCCGCAGGTGCCCTGTGGTCCTCACTGTCCCCCAGGGGAGTGGGGCTGGCTCGTGGGGGCCCCTCGGGGCCCGGGCACCGCCGGCACGTCATGCGCTGGCTGTTGAGCTCCAGGATGCGTGTGGTGATGCCCTTGACGTGCAGCAGGTCATCCAAGCAAGTGAAGCCCTTCAGCTCCTGCACGGAGGGAAGTCAGCCCTGCCCAGAACAGAATCCCTCCTGCTCCCAGAGCCCCCTGCCCAAGTGACCCCACACAGCACTGTGAAAGAGGGGCAGCAACCCAACGCTGCCAGCTGTGGTAGGAGCACTGTGCCCCCCAGATGAGCAGAATGGGGAGCAAGGCCGCAGCTCCAGGGCAGGGGAACAACTGGATATGTGCAGATGCACACATGTGAGGCACCCACGGTCCCGCGGGTGCAGGATCCCAGCCCTGACCTGGGATCAGCTGCCTCCCTGCGTGGCTCCCGGAGCACCTGCCGTGGGAGGAACCTGGCGGGGCCGGGCTGTCCTGGGGCAGGACTCCACAGACAAGCAGCGCAGCCCACGGGCTCGGGAAGGGTCCGACTGGCCCTTCTGACCGGGCAGGGCTCGTTTTACTCCCCACAAAGGGCTGCAGTAGCAGCACCACCTGGGACAGGCCCCGCTCCAAACTACCCTCCCTATGCATTACCGGTTTCTACCCTCCTGCCTCCCGGTGTTCCCAAGCGCGTATGTCCACAGCATTTGGACATCCAGCCCTCTAGCTCCTTTTCGAGCCCCAGACATGCCAAGCGTTCCCAGCCCTGCCTCGCCCGGCCGCGGCGCTGCCCATCCCTGCAGCATCGGGACACGGCTGCCGCTGACGCGCCCGTACCCGCCGGGCTGCGGCCCGCGGTGCCGCCCCCACTGCTCCCGCAGGGTCTCGCCCCACCATGGGCGGTGACGGCGCTCGGAAGCCGTCGGGCCGCAGGCCCAGTCCCGTTCTCCCGGCGCCCCGCTCGGGCCCGGGGCGCTGCCAGGACCGGCAGGAGGGAGGGCAGCACCGGGGGCGGCACCGCTCGCCCGGCCC
This sequence comes from Vidua chalybeata, assembly GCF_026979565.1. Classification (NCBI taxonomy): domain Eukaryota; kingdom Metazoa; phylum Chordata; class Aves; order Passeriformes; family Viduidae; genus Vidua; species Vidua chalybeata. Next base: position 138,637 of record NC_071531.1, on the reverse strand, counting down.
CGCGGGCTCGGGGCGAGACTTGGGGATCTCGGCCCCCCACCTGCCCCGGCTACCAGCACGGAAACAGCGCTGTCGCCCCCGCGGCCCGCATCCCGGGACGGACAGCGCCACGGCCACCCCCTCCTCGGGGTCCCGGGCCCGGGTCGTTGAGCGTGGGGCGCCGTCCCTGCCCCCCCCCCCGCACCTCTCTCTTGCGGACGATACCGCGGGCACGGCGGCGGCCGATGCCGCTGAGGGCACCCTCCAGCTCGGCCACGCCGGCGCGGTTGATGTCGAGCTTGGCCCCGGCGGGGCCCGGCCCCGACATCCCGGTACCGGTTCCGGGCGCTGCCGCCGCGCAGGCCCGACAGCAACGCGCAGGCGCGGCCCCGCCCCCCAAACGCGCAGGCGTAGCTGTGAGGAAGCAGCGGCTTTATTGGTGATATCGCACGGGGGGCGGGGCCAGGCGCCGCGGTCCCGCCCCCCTCCCGCCGGTCCGGTCACCGCCGCTTGTACAGGCACGGCCGCAGGCGCAGCCCGGGAGCGGGGCCGGGCCGCGCCGGGCCCGTCTTGGCGAACTCCAACACGTAGAAATAGGAGCTGGAGAGGTCCTGGGGGCGCGGGGACACCCGACTCTGTTATCGGCACCCCGGAGCCCCCAACATCACCACAGCCCCGGAACCCCCAGCCCCTCCCGCACCACTCAATGCAGCCTCAGAGAACCCCAGGTCCCCCCGCCTCCTTCCAGACCTGCATTGTGTCCAGACCTTGTCTCCAAAGCCCATCATCAACCCCACACCACAATTCCTCCAGGCCCCGGGACCACCAAGCCCCTCCTGGGCTACATGCCCACCTCCAGGCCCCGCGCTGCAATCCCACTGTGCTCCAGGCCCCCCTCATCCCTTTCCCAGCCCTAGCCTGCATCCCAAACCACCACAGCGTGCCCTCATGGTCCCCAGGACCTCCAAACCTTCTCCCAGGACTCCACCCCTGTGCGTACACATCCCCATCTGCCGTTCCCCGTGCACCAATCCCTTCCACCTCCATCTGCTTTCACCAACCCCTGGTCTGCTCCACACCAGGCAGTACACCACCTCCTGGGACCCCTTCCCTGGGCTCCCTGGTGCACCCAGTGCCCAGCCCTAGGCACAGCCGAGGGCACCCCTGGGGACACACCTTGGAGACGCTCCTGAAGCCCAGCTGCGTCATGGCCCTCAGGAAGGCACGGGTGTCCTCAAAGCGGCTGGCCACCTCGGCCACCATCAGGGTCCCCCTGCAGTCACTTGAAATCTGAGCAAGGTGCCCAGGCACCCTCCAGGACGCTGCCCAGCATCCCTGCCCCACTCCCCCACTGCCCCACAGCCTCTGCCTACCCGAGCTTGAGCACACGGTTGGCCTCTCCTAGGATCTCCTGCAGGTTGGTGCCCATCAGCGCCAGGCAGAACACGGCCACGTCCACCGACTCAGCCGCCAGTGGCACCTGCCCATCCCGGGACACACCCGGAGAAGGATGATGACTTGGCCTGGAAGCCACTCTGAACACCCCCGGGAGCAGGAGGAGGAGGATGGCGATCTTGATGGGGCTGGGACTCCCCAGGCTTGTGGATTCAGCCGTGCCCCAGGCACACACCCAGCTTTCGAACAGACACACCCGTGCTTGCCCCCCCCCCCCGGGACCCTCGGGGTCACGGTCCCCCACCCGCACGCCCTCCCTGCCCCGGGGCTGCCCCGCTACCTTGGCCATGTCACAGACGGTGACCCGCGGGCTCAGCGGCACCAGGTCGAAGCAGTGCACTTGGTTCTTGACACTGGCGGCCAGCGTGCAGTCCCCGCACCCGAAATCCGCCACCACTAGTGACGCCGGTCTGGGGCAGGGACAGTGGGCTCAGAGCGGCGCCTCATCCCCCCCACTGCTCCCCGGTCCCCCGATCATTGCCGGACCCCACCGCTCACGGCCCCCCCGGCCATCCTCTGGCCCCGCGCCCCCCAGCCCCGCCTCGGTCCATCCCCCGGCTCTCCGTCCAGCCCCCGGCCCCGCTCACGACCCCTCCGCTCCATACTCCCCCCAGGCCTCGCCGTCCCGCTCACCGGCGGCGCAGGTAGCGCACGATGCGCTGCACCGGGCGCTCGGGCCAGCGCCGCACCTGCCGCTCGAAGCCCCGGTGGTAGAGGTGGAAAGCGGCAGGGTCGGCGCGAAAGAGCCGCGCCGCGTCCCGGCTGCTGCCGGTGTAGAGCTGCTGGTTCAGATAGCGGAACCGGGCGCCGAGCAGCCGCTCCTCCATCCGCGCGCGGAGCGCGGCCGAGCGGCCCGAGCGGGGCTCCGGCGGAGCCTCCGCGGGGCCCGGCGGGTCCGGGGGGCCCGGCCCTGAGCCCCGCTCCGCGTCCGACCCCGCCGGCGGCTCCTGCCGCCGCTGCCGCTTCTGCCGGTTCCGCCGCTGCCTATGGCTCAGTCCCGCTGGCTTCCCGGACTGTTCCGCCGGCTCGGCCGGGCCGTCTGGGGGCATCGAGAGGGGGGTCAGGGCGCGGAGGCGGCTCCGTCCTGCCCGCCCGGACCTGGAGCCGTCCCGGTACCTGTGTCCGGCCGCTGCCCAACCTCCCGGGGCTCGTCGGGACCGGCCGGGAGCTCCCCCGCCGCGGCCCGCGGCCCGCCGGCCTTCTTCCGCTTCCGGGGCCGCTTCCGCGCCGCCTCACCGTCCCCACCGGTCCCGGGCAGCCGCTTCTTTCGTGGGCTCCTGTGGACAGTGGGGGCCGGTAACTTCCGCGCGCCCGGGACTGGCCCGGCCCGCCGCCCCCGCATCGCCCGCTTACCGGTCGGCCCGGGCCCTCCGGGGCGCCGCGGGGCAGCGGCTCCGCTGCATCGTTCCGGCCCTGCTCCGCGAACATGGAGCGGGGACCCTCGGTCGGTACCGGGACGCACGTGCTGCCGCCCGGGGATCGCCGGGGGAACAGCCCCTCCTCTCGGCCCGGAGGACCGGGCGGTGCCGCGGACGGCCCGCTCCGCCCCCGGCCGGGTAACCGCGCCCCCGGTCAATTCGGCACGCCCGGTAACCCCGCCTCCAGCCCGCCTGACCGCGCTCCCCGCCCGCGGCCCCGCCCGGTGCCGTGTGGCGGAGCCGCGGCCGGTGCGGGTTCCGGCCGGCAGAGGGCGCCCTGTCGGGGCGGAGCCCCCGCGCCGTCCCGCGCCCGCCGCAGCCGCCGCCCTGCGGAGCCGCCGGGACACGCACCCGGTAACGGCGGGACGGCACCGGCGCCGAGCGGGGACAGGTCGGGGAGGCCCCGAGCACGGCTGCGGGCGACTCGAAGCGGGAGCAGGGCCGGACGGAGCCCTGCCGGAGCCAGGGCCGGGGCCGGGCCGGGGCGGGAGCTGCAGGGGAAGGGTGGGGGGCGCAGGGGACGGTTGGGGGTACAGGGGACGGTTGGGGGTACAGCGGAGGGATTTGGGGTGCAGGGGAGGGTTGGGGGTACAGGGGAGAGTTGGGGGTACAGGGGACGGTTGGGGGTACAGCGGAGGGTTGGGGGCTGAAGGGCAGGGACTGATGGGGCCGCGGGCAGAGCGGGGCCCTAGCAGCTGGTGCGGGGTAACACGGGGGGACTGTGTCTCCACATCCCGTCCCCTGCCCCGGGTGCTGAGCAGGGCCGAGCTGGGCACTTGGCCATCCGGGCAGGGCTGGGGCTGGTCGGGCCTGGCAGCCCCGCGGGACCGGGTAGGGGCCGGTGGGTGACAGGAGGGCACAGTCCCGGGCCAAGCAGGGGACAGGTTGGGGTGTCATCACTGCGGTGTGAGGTCCCACAGGGCCGGGACTAGTGTGGCATGTCCTGGGGACCCCTTTTCATGAGGTGCCCCAAAATGGGTGGGGGATAAATCTCGTCTGGGAGTGTGGGTGTTCTGGTGCCGGGACAGGGCCAATGCTGCTGTGGGTGTGCTGGGGCCATTCTAGGGTGTACGAGACCCCAGCAAAAATCCAGGGTTCTGCGTCCCACGCCTCTGGAGCTGCCTGGGGCACGGGGTGCAGGCTGGATCCTGGGGAACAGCTGCAGGTGCTGGCAGCTGGTGGGGGTCCCAATGTGTCTGGATGGGCTTCAGGTCCAGGGGGATCCTCCAATCTTCCAGCAGCAGGTTTGAGCCCCAATGGGGGCATGTCATATTCAATCTGACTGTCCTCGCACTGTGAGACTCACTGCATGTCCCTGCTCAGCATCACAGACCGCTGGGCAGTGGGTCCCAAACTTGCAGCCGAGGCCTCAGGGGGAGCAGGAGGGAGCTCTGTGCCTGGCTCTGAGCTGGGATGTCCATGGATCCTCCATGTCCACGAGGTCTTCCATGCACGAGGCTTTGGGGTTCTGCTTTCTGAGCATGGCCCATGCCTGGCCCGGCCAAGTGGCTCAGGAGGGTCGTGGGGCTGCAGGATCCCATGCCAGGGATGCTGAGCTACCCCAGCCCCATTCCCCCACCAGATCTGCAGGGAGGGTGCTGAGCTGCCCCAGCCTCACTCCCCCTCCAGAGTTGTGGGCACTGGGGCGGCTGTGCCTGGTGATAAGCCTGGGGGTGCCAGCCTGGCTTCCTGTGGGTGGCCACGGCCCCTCTGGAGTCACCCAGGATCTTCCCCTTGGGCTGCCGGTCTCGCTTCAGCCCAGGCCTCAGCCTGCCTGCGGCTTCCTGGAGAGCTGCAGGGATGGGGCAGGAGGGGTCAGGGATGGGGCAGGAGGCTCCTGTACTTGCTGTTCCAGGGGCCTCCCCGCCGAAGGGGATCGGGGTCCCCATGTCCTTACCCACATCCCCTCCCGCAGCTGCCATGGACGACATCTTCACACAATGCCGGGAGGGCAATGCGGTGGCCGTGCGGCTGTGGCTGGACAACACCGAGAATGACCTCAACCAGGGGTGAGCGGGGCTGTGAGGGTTGTGGGGGCTGTGCTGGGCGCTGGTTTCCGCTGGTCTCCATGGAAAGGCAGGGGGCAGATGGCAGGACGCAGCTCCTCCCCGCTGGAGGAAGTTACTGCATCGCTGAGGCACGAGGCCAAACATCCTCTGGCCACTTCCTCACGGCCACAGCCGGGGATCAGCTGGGCTGGGGCTGCCTCCCCTGTCCCCGTGGTGGCGGCTGTGTCCTCTGACCTTATTCTCGTGTCGCCATCCCCTCTCTGGGGAGCACCATGGCAGATGTGAGGGCACACGGCTGGGACCACTGGGGCTGGGTGTTGTGGGGGCCACTCTGTGTGCCCAGGGGTCTGCTCCCTTTTGAGGGGTTGTGCAGGACCGTGGGGTCCAACTTGTGCTCACAGCCATTTAGGAGCCACGTTTGGGCCAGGCGTGGGGCTTGGAGCATCTGCCTGCAGTGTGTGCAGCTGGCGCAGCATGACCCCGCACCATGACCCCAGCCAGGCCATGGCCCTGGCATTCCGGACATGCTCCAGACAAATGCCTCCCTTGATCATGCCTCCCTGCCCCTCCTGGGGGTCCCAGGCACATGGAGCTCTCTCAGACCCACAGAAGGTGCCCAAAGAACTGTTCTGTGCTGGGTAGCCCCTGCCTGCAGGGCTGTGGTGGGGACAAATGCGGTCTGCTGTGCCGGGGGGATGGAGGGGGGCTGGGGCTGGGGGAGGCCTGGGCCGGAGGGGAGCTGGGGCTGCAGCAGCCCCTCTGCCAGTTCCTGATCTCCATTTAAGGCCTGGCTGCCACCTCCTCCCTTACTTGGTCATGGAGAGGGGGGATGGGGATAGGATCCAGCTGTGATTCAGCCTTGGAGGAGACAGGATTTGGCCTGGGCTGGTGGGGCCCTGGTGGGGGTGGGTGGGAGTGGGATGGATGTTCCACCCGGTCCCTTTGCCCCTGCTGCTGGTGTTTTGGGAATGATGCCAGTGATGCCTGGGCCAGGGGGCTACAGCTGAGCAGAGCCCCCCCCATCCTGCAGGGACGACCATGGGTTCAGCCCCCTGCACTGGGCCTGCCGCGAGGGCCGCTCCAACGTGGTGGACATGCTCATCATGCGCGGGGCCCGCATCAACGTCATGAACCGGGGCGATGACACCCCACTGCACCTGGCCGCCAGCCACGGCCACCGGGACATCGTGCAGAAGGTACCTGTCCCCTGTGTCGGCACCTGCCCTTCCCCACCCCCTGTGTAGCCCTCCACATTACCCTCGTGGGACTTGCTCCCCTCGTCACCTGTCAGGAGCACCTGGCATCCCCCCAGCAGCCCTGAGCTCCCCACTCCTCACAAACTCCCTCCAAATCCCTCTGAGCCCCACATCAGTTCAGCCCCCTCCGTACAGCTCCCAATATGCTGCCCCTGCATCCCCCAGGGCAAGGCACAAGGAGGATGAGGGCTGTCCTGGGCTCATGGGGACCTTGCCTGGGCTTACAGGGACAGTCCTGGGCTCACAGGGACTGTCCCATGTCCCTAGCTGATGCAGTTCAAAGCAGACATCAATGCAGTGAATGAACACGGGAACACACCGCTGCACTATGCCTGCTTCTGGGGACACGAGCAGGTGGCTGAGGTGAGTGGGAGCACGGGCAGGAGGGAGGGCGGGGTGGGAGGGGGACGAGGGGAAATCACAAACCACAGTCCTTGCTCCCTGCTCTCACAGGACCTGGTGGGCAGCGGGGCCCTGGTCAGCATTGCTAACAAATATGGTGAGACCCCCACAGACAAGGCCAAGACGCCACTGCGAGAGGTCCTGAAAGGTACGAGGGTCCCTCAGGACCCCACAACTGACACAGCCTCCAGCCAGCCACAGCAGGCTCTGGGTGCCACCCTCCTCCTCCTCCCTCTGCAGAGCGTGCTGAGAAGCTGGGCCAGAGCCTCACCAAGATCCCCTACAAGGACACGTTCTGGAAGGGCACAACCCGCACCCGGCCCAGTAAGGACTGGGGGTCCCCTGGGGGGTGCCATGGGTCCCCCGTGCCCTGCTGGCACTGCTTCCTGGATCCAGCAGCTATTAGGCATTCATCCCCCTTCCACTGTAGGGAATGGGACCCTGAACAAACTGGCCGGGATTGACTTCAAACAGCTGAGCCTGAGCCACAAACTGAATGAGAACCAGTCAGGAGAGGTGGGTCCCTCTCAGCCCCAGGTGGGCGCTGTGCCTGTGCAGACCACTGAGTCCTGGCCCTGCTGGGCACACTGTTCTGGAGTCCATAGCTGGGTGCAGGGAGGGAGCTCGTCCCCAGCTCGAGGGGCTCCCTTCTCATTGTGGACCCTTGGTCCCATGGGCTCCAGAGCCCCACACAGAGGCCTGGGGATGCTGGGGACTCTGCACCCCTTTCACGGTGCCTGTGTCTCTGCTCCTCCTCCAGCTGTGGAAGGGGCGCTGGCAGGGCAATGACATCGTGATCAAAATGCTGAAGATCCGGGACTGGACGACACGGAAGAGCCGGGACTTCAACGAGGAGTACCCAAAACTGCGGTGGGTGCTGCACATGCCTGGAGCCACCCCGGCACATGCCTGGGATCCCCACCTGCATTTGACCAGGGCCACTCTGGCACCTTCTCAGGGCCAACAGCAGCTCTCAGAGTATGGGGCAGGCAGGAGCCTCCCAGCTCTGTGGGGCCAGGAATGCTCTGGGTGGTGGCCAAGGGCTGGGAGGCCCTGGGGGATGGCAAAAGGCAGATGAGGGGGTGCAGGCAGCCCCTTCCTGTTCTTAGGGCTGTCACTTCTCTTGCAGGATCTTTTCTCACCCCAATGTGCTGCCGGTGCTGGGTGCCTGCCAGGCCCCGCCAGCTCCCCACCCCATTGTCATCAGCCACTGGATGCCTTACGGCTCCCTGTACAACGTCCTGCACGAGGGAACCAGTGAGTGCTGGGGGATGGTGTGTTTGGGGGCAGCAGGGGGCCTCTCCAGCCACAGCCCTCGGTGGGCTTTGGGTGGGTTGACCCCGTCACCCCCCTTCTCAGATTTTGTGGTGGACCAGATGCAAGCAGTGAAGTTCGCCTTCGATATCGCACGGGGCATGGCCTTCCTGCATACGCTGGAGCCCCTCATCCCACGGCACCACCTCAACAGCCGCAGCGTCATGGTTAGTGGGGCACAACCCCTCTCCCAGGCCAGGGGGGCTCTCAGGGCAGGGGAGGCTCCTGCTGACCGCCTGCCGTCCGCAGATCGATGAGGACATGACGGCACGGATCAGCATGGCCGATGTCAAGTTCTCCTTCCAGTGCCCGGGGCGGATGTATGCCCCGGCCTGGGTGGCTCCCGAAGGTGAGTGCCCAGTTCCCAGCCCCCCCAGACTGGCCCCCTCACCCCCAGTCCCACTCAGCCCCCAGCCATCCCCCAGCCCTGCAGAAGAAACCAGAGGAGATCAACCGGCGCTCAGCTGACATGTGGAGCTTCGCGGTGCTGCTGTGGGAGCTGGTGACACGTGAGGTGCCCTTCGCTGACCTGTCCAACATGGAGATCGGTATGAAGGTGAGGGGGTGGAGAGGCAAAGGAACTGATTTGGGTCAGAGTTAGGGGAGAAGTTCTGGCCATTGAGGGTGGTGAGGCCCCGGCACAGGTTGCCCAGAGAACTTTGGCTGCTCCATCCCTGGAACTGTTTAAGGCCAGGTTGGAGGGGGTATGGAAGCACCTGGGCAGGTGGAAGGTGTCCCTGCCTGTGGGGGCAGGGTCCTAGTTCTGACTCTGGCTCCTCTTCTTGCTTGCAGGTAGCACTGGAGGGGCTACGTCCCACCATCCCCCCTGGTATTTCCCCCCACATCTGCAAACTGATGAAGATCTGCATGAACGAGGACCCAGCCAAGCGCCCCAAGTTCGACATGATCGTGCCCATCCTGGAGAAGATGCAGGAGAAGTAGAGAAGAGGCACCTCCCCCCTCCAGTGCTGCCTTGCTCCCCCCGCCACCCCCAAGTGCCTTTAGCCCTAGAGCCAGGGGGAGCAGAGGACACCCCTCACCCTGAGCCAGCCACGGACACACGGTACAGATGGCACTGCCTGCGCTGGAGCTCTGCAGGCTCCAGACCCCCGCCCAGGGCAGCTTCAACCCAGCGTCTGGCCAGCCCCCCTACCCCAGGGCACGGCGTGGGGCTTGGCCCTGCTGCTGGGGGATGGGGCTGTGGGGCCCCCTGTCCCCCTTGCTGGGCAAAGCCCAACCCAGGACTCAGCCCCCCACGGCTGGGGGGGAAGGGGCAGGCCAGGAGAGGCCACCTGTGGTGCCCAGCACTGCCCCCGCTTTGCGCTTCACTGGCCACTTCCCTCTGGCCCCAGAATGGCCTCTGGCAACCAAATAAACGTTTGGTATGGAACCAGCTGCTGGGGTACAGGGCGGAGGAATGGGGGGAGTTGGCTGGGGGTGGAGGGCTGAAGTGACTGGGGGGCTGGGACTCACAGGGGATGTCTAGGCCTGAGGGTGGGGATGGATTGACATGGGGCTGCCCTGCAGCCCACAGAGCCTTGGGCATGAATCACCACCCACAGCAACCCTCTGGTGCCCAGCACAGGTAGGGTAGATGGGCACAGGGCCCCCTCAGGAGGTGCCTGGTGCAGGAGGGGTGGGCTCAGGGTCCCACCCCTGGCTCAATTTGTAGTGCTGCCTGTGCAACCCTGGGGTATTCCCTGTGGGAGACAAGGGGCAGTTTAGGGAAGGAGGAGAAGGAAGAGTGCTGGGTAGTTCCTGTCCCCTAACCCCACTCTGCTCCGGCACTGCCGGGTGCACCGAGCCCCCTGTGACCGGCAGAGGGGGGTGAGCACGTGGAAGACCAGGGCCAGCATTTGAGGACACAGGCACAGGAGCAAGGCTGCCTTCCCACAAAACCCTGTGAGGTGTTTAATGCCACCGACACGACCCCTACAAGCTGCCCAAGCTCCCCCGTGCTCTACGTGAAGTAATGCGGCTTCTTCACGTTGATGCCGTACTCGGCCAGCGCTGGCGTCAGGTCCTCCATGGTCAGCGTGTACTTCTTGTCCTGAGGGACAGGGGGCAGGTGGTCACAGCAGGGACAGCCGGGGCTGTGGGACCCCCCGTGGTGCAGGGACAGGTGTGTCCCAGTGCCAGAGGAGCTGCTCAGCAGCATTAGGGCATTCCCAGCTCCCCACGTTCTGCCCTCAGACATCCCCAGACAACTAGCACCAAATCCCATTAGCCTTGCGGAGCCCCTGAAGCCCAGATATGGCACTCGGAGGGTCCCCAAGAACCCCTCACTCCAGCTCCTCCCCAAGCCCAGGCCTGCAGTCACTGCTGGGGTGGAGGAGCACCAAAGGGTGTCCATAATCTCCTCATGTCCCCACCAGCCCCTCCCCACCTGCAGGGACCCACCTGGGCCGGCAGGTTTTGGGATTTCTACACTCGGTGGCTGCAGGCTCAGCCCCATCCCCAGAGCGGGCTCCCCGCTTCCCCCAGAGCCCTCACCTTGCTCTTGCTGCGGGAGCTGCCCGAGGCCGTGCCCTTCATTTTGCAGTGCTGCAGCGCGTCGTTGGCGATGTCTGAGATGAACTTCTGTGCCGCCAGCGAGATCAGGCGGATTCTGCGGGACAGAGACCGTGTCAGCGAGGTGACAGGGGTCCGTGGGCCCCTCTGCCGGACCCCTGCGGGGTTCCTGCCACTCCCCCCCACCTTGCGGCCACTCACATGCGGGGGTCCGAGGCCTCAAACCCTGCCCGGTTCAGGTAATACCCTGTGACGGCGTCCGGGATCTGGGAAGGGAAGAGTTGGAACAGCTCCACGGCCCCGCGGGAGCATTTCCACATCCTGTATCCCGTCGCACAGGAGCCGCCCCGTATCCCAGTACCGTGGGACCTGCCCTGTGTCCCGTCCCGCCCGGCCCATAGGAACCGCCCTGTGTGTCGGTACCGTGGGCGTGTAGTCCTCTAGCTGCATGAGGAAGTCCACGAGCGGCGTGGTGGACACCACGGGCTTCACGTCACCGTTGGCCGCGGGCGGCACGTACACGCCGTTGGACATGGTCCCGTCCGGGGGGGCGGCCACGGCTGCGGACACCGGCACTACGGGACAGCACGGTCAGCGCTAGGAACCCCGCACCGCCGGCACCGGCAATGCGGCTAGCACGGTCAGCGGGACCCGGGACACCCGCGGCCACCGGACGCCGCTCCCTCGGCCACAGCGGCTCAAGCCCCGTCCCGCGGGGCACCCTTGCGCGGGGCCCGTCCCCCGCCGCCCCCCATCGCGACTCACCGGGCCCCCTCCCGCCGGCCGCACAGCCCTCGGTGGCCCGCGCCGCGCCGCCTCCCGCAGCCGGCGCCGCCCCGGGCCCGGCGCTGCCCACAGCGGCCGGGCTGGGCTTGCTGCCCTCGGCGGGGCCTGGCGGGGCCGCCGGGGCCGCGGCCGCGGGGTCGGGATCGGCGCTGCCGCTCATGGTCCCGGCCCCAGCCTCCGCTTCGCGCCTGCGCGCGCCAAGCCGCCCTATTGGCCCCGCGCCCCCCCGCCCCGCCCCTCTCACCGCCCCACTGGGGCCCCCGCCCCGCCCCCCATTGGTCCAGCTCTCCGACGCTCACCGCCCCGCACGCCCCCTAGCGGAGGCGCGGGCACAAACAGAGACGGTGGGCGGGGCTTTGCCTGTTTATTGCCCCGCCCCCGTCGGCCCCGTCCCGCCCCCAGCTCCGCGGCGTTCGCTGTCCGGTCCCGCTGTCCGTGCCCCGCTGTCCGGTCCCGCTGTCCGTGCCCCGCTGTCCGTGCCCCCGCTGTCCGTGCCCCCGCTGTCCGTGCCCCCGCTGTCCGTGCCCCCGCTGTCCGGCCACGGCGTCCCGGTCAGCGCGGCCCCAGCGCCCGTAGCAGGCTCGGGAAGTTGGGGGTGCCCCAGCCAGTGACCGGGTCCCAGGCGGGGGTGGCACAGAAGCCCTGGCCCTGAACGGTGCCGTCCAGGCAGGACAGGTGGCAGCCCTGGATCACCTGCGGGGACCAGCCTCAGTACTGGGGCTCGGGGACACCCCCCAAGGACAGCGACCTCCGGAGCACAGGAGCCCCACACAGCCCTGGGACAGGGACCCCGGGGCATAGGGACCACCCAGGACAGGGGTACCATGGACACAGGGACTCTGCCCACAGTCCCCGGGAACCAGAGACAGCTGTCCCTGCCATCCTGCGACAGGAATCTCGGGGACAGCGGCCCCAGACATCTGACACGGGGCCTCCACACAACGCCCCCTATGGCACGGGCCTCCCCTGCCCAGGGTCCCCTCAGGACACTGGCAATGTGGAACAGCACATTCAGCTGGACCCTGGGACCTCTGCAGCCCCGGCCACACAAGGGGATCTGCCCCACAAAGCTCACAGGAGCCCATGGGGACCCCCAGCACCCCACTCCCAAGGAAAGGTCAAGGGGAAGCCCAGGACCTCCTCCCATGGGAAGGCCATAGGGATTCTCTCCTGCCCTGCAGCAGGACACTGCTGGCCCTGCCCCAGGCACAACTCTGAGAGCATGAGCCCCAGGACAGCCCGCTCAGCGCCCAGCCCAGCCTTGGAACCCCATGGCCTTCCCAGCCCCATGGACAAGGCCCACCCCAGGCCTCCGCCCAACATTTCAGGACACCCAAAGTCCCCTCAGCCCCCAGGACAGCCCCTCCAGCCCCCATTCCCTGCCCCACTCACATCGTAGAATGCGTCACCATGTCCTTGCTTCTGCAGCTGGTAGAGCGCCGGGTTGAGGAAGCCAAGGGGTGCCAGCCCCCGCTGCAGGCGCCGGTCATTGATCAGAGCCACCATGCCTGCCACCACCGGTGTGGACGCCTGCGTGGGCACAACCCCTCAGCCCAGGGCCCTGCAGTGCCGGAGGGCAGCAGGGGGTGGGCTCCTTACCGAGGTTCCCGACACCCAGGGCAGGGGGATGCGGTTTGTCACCACCCAGTAGTTGTCAGAGAGCGCGGCCAGGTCCGGGTACGCGCGGCCGCTGCTGTTGTAGTAGGAGCTGGGCGGCAGCTTCGAGGCTGAGCGCAGGAAACGCCCGACAGCAGCAGCCTGGGGACGGCACGGCCCGTGGGCATCCCCAAAGCCACTGTCCCCCCATCCCTAACGCTGCAGCCCCGTCTGCAGCCCCCAGCCCGGCAGCGTCCCTCACCTGGTACTCAGGCATAGGGAAGATGTTGCTGAAGCCGCCCCCACTGATGTAATCTGTCACCTCCTCTGTCACCAGGAAGGGGTTCTTGAAGGACGTACCACCCACAGTGGTGACGTAGGGACTGGGGAAACAGAGGGACACTGCAGGTGGGCACACGGCTGCCTGGGCCTCAGCAGCCACCAGCAGCCCCCTCTGCCACCACCACCTCACCCCACAAACTAGACCAACCCCCGGAGCTGCACAGGCTGCAGCGCTGGGGTCTGTAAGCATGCTGGTGAGGACCCTAAGGTGACCTTCCAGGGGCTCAGACCCCACTGGGGCCGGGGCCGGCCGTGCCCCCGCAGGTCTGTGCTGGCCCCTCGCACCCACCTGGAAGCCGGGAAGCTGGGCCGGAACGTGTGGTTCCCGCTGTGCTCCCGCCGACAGCCAGCACCGTCGTCACCTGCCGACATGGGAACAGGTGACAGGCGACCACGGCGCCCCAGGCACCCCTTCCCCAGCCCTGCTCGGTGCTTGGGCTCGGCCGTGGCAGGCCCCGGCCGCACCTGAGGCAAACAGGATGGTGAGGCCGCGGGCCGCCGCCTTCATGAACTCGGTGTTGACACGCTCCATGTAGGCGTAGGACAGGCTGTCCTCGTCGTCCCCGTAGCTCACCGAGTGCACCCAGGGCAGTGCTGACATGTTGCTGAGCAGCAGCAGCCAGGCCAAGAAGGGCTCCTGGCTCTCGTGGCGCCCTGCAAGGACATCAGGGAAGGGACACGTGGGACACCTCCTCCAACATCAGTGATGGGGAGCCCTGCCTCATCAGCACCAGCACCTTCCTATGCAGTGCAGCCCCAAGTGCTCCTTTCTGTGGGCCGCGGAGTCACAGCACATTCAGCCTGGAGCTCCGTGAGCTCATCCTGGGGCTCCTCACATTGACAGCACCGAGCCTCAGCTCAGCCCATGGGGTTGGCAAGACAGTCATCATTAGCCCAGGACAGGGGATTACACTCACACCCCTCTCCAAGACTGCCCCAGGGCTGCAGCCACATGGGCACCTGTGGACCCAGCAGGGCCTCAGCTCCTCCTCTGGCAACAGGTCCCAGCAGAGTAGCATGTGTGCCACCTCCACACATCCCAGCTGCACCTGCCCAGGTCCCTCCCTGCCCTCCAGCCCTCTCCACTGGGAGGGGAGCAGAGCCCCAGCCACCCCCACTCACTCTCAGTCACCCATGTCACTGCACCAGTAACTGTGTGAGGGCGGAGGGAAGGGCAGTGTTCATCTGCTGTCACTGTCACCATCAGGGACAGGGCCACTGTCCCTGTGGCACTCACCTGCTCAACCAGTTCCCCATCTGGGACAGGGACACTGCCCCCAGCACTGTGCCCTGTTTGTGTTTGTGCAGGCTGTTTGGCAATTTGTTTTCCCAATTCCCTCACTCTCCCTCATCTGCTCCACTGGGAGACTCGTGGGTGGGAGCTCAGCAGCAGCAGAGCTGGAAAACCCCACGGGAGGAGGACTGTGCTTCATGGGAGCTGAGTGGGGCAGCTGCTCCGTATGGTGCCAGCAATGAAATCCCTGCTTCAGGATACTCTGGACGTTGAAGGTTCACAGAGTTCAAAGTCACTACACACAGCAGGAGTGATGTCCCCAGGAGATGGGAATGTGGTGCCAGCTCTGACTTGGGGAGCACACAGGATCGACTCCCACAGCAGCTGGGAAAGCCCCTGGGGCTGTACTACAGCCAGCTGTCTGCAGAGCCCTGCAAGCTCTCCTCTCACTCCTCCAAGCACTCCCCTCTCCCATTCCAGCCCCCTCCCTCACACCTCCAAGTGTTCCCTTCCCTGCTCCAGGCACTCCCCTCCTCCCTCTGGGTGCTCTCCTTCCCCCTCCAGGTGTTCCCTCTGCCCCTCCGGGCTCTTCCCCAGTACCTGCATTGCTGAAGACCCAGGTGGAGACATTGGCACCTGTGCTCATGATGTATTCCACATCCAGGCTGGCCTCCAGCCCAGCTTTGCCATGGCCCTGGTGCCCCACCACCCGATCCACCTGCGTGCGGTGGGCAAAGCCGCTACCAAAGAGCTGCATGAACTCAGCCAGGTCAGCTTGGTGGAAGTACTGCTCGAGAAACTGTGGGACACAGAGCGACAGGTTGTCTCCTCTCGAAAAAACAAGGTAATGTTTTGATCCTGACATAGGAAATTCTCCAGCACGGGTCTGTGCTACACCAGGTATTCCCAGCAGCAACTGAGGGATACCCAGCTGTCCCAAGACCCCCAGACCAGCACCAATCCCTCGGACTGCCACAGCACATGGGCCTCTGACGGGGCAGTGGTTACCTGTGCACAGGCCTGGCTGTTGTTGGGCAGGAGCCCCACGTCCCCCCCGGTCATGTTGTATCTCTGGCGCAGGACAGCCGGTGTCACGCCCAGGTGGAACAACGCTCGTGCCAGCTGTGGGTCCTTCCTGGCCCCGGCTCTGCTGACTGCCTTGCGCTCCGTGGGGAACCGGTGCATCCCACCCACTGCAGCAGGGCCCCGCGGGATGGGAGAGGCTGTCAGGGCACAGAGCCCTGGGAAGGCAGCACAGAGCCCTTGGGCTCTCCATCACTGCCCCCACTTCTACATGGGCAGGCCAACAGTAGGGCTTGGAGAGCCCAGCCCTGCAGCCCCGGCCCGGGGGAAGAGCCTCTTCAGCCTTCCCACGGCTGAGCCTTCCTCAGCCTTCCCACAGCTCAGCCACAGCCTCAGCCTGGCACCCCCTCCACTTTTCACGGGATGGTCACTGGATCCCATGGAACAGCGATCTGCAGGAGGGAGGTCTGTCCCCCAGCAGCAGCTGCACCTGCATTCCGCAGCCTCACCTCCCCCAGGTGGGACATACCGAAGTCCAGGTGCTTGGCGAGCTCTGCAGGGACAGTGTAGGGCAGTGGGGACCGCACCAGGCTGAGCTGGCCCTGCACGTAGCGGTGGAACTCGGCCCCGGGGAGCAGGCGCTCGGCCGTGCTGCAACACAGGGACAGCTGCTGTGGGACGGGACAGCACCAGGACACAGGGACAGCCATCAGAGGCCAGGAGAGGGCTGGGAGAGAGGGACAGCCACTACGGAGTGGGACTGGACTAGGACACAGGAACAGCCACCACAGGATGGGACAGTAGTGAGACACAGGGACAGCCACCACAGGGTTAGCAGAGCCGGTTCCAGCCCTTAGAGCTCACCTTGCAGGCAGGTGACACTCCAGAAAGTCAAGGGTGGTGACACTCCAGCAGTCCTCTACACCATGGCCTTGCAGCCACTTCAGAACTGTCATCAGTGTGGCTGGGGAAGGCTGGACCAAGTCCCTCACCTGCTCCAGGGACAGGTACTGCCCTGGGAGGCACACAGGGGTTAGATCCCCTCCCAGGCCGCGGGGGTCTAGGGCCTCAGGGATGCGGCCGTTACCGTATCGCGGGGACTGAGGGTCCGAGACCGCCTCGACCAGGCGGGTGAGGCGGGCGGTGCCGCGCTGCCGCAGGGCGAAGGTCAGCTGCACGGGGTGCCCGGGATCCACACGGCCAGCATGGGCCCAGCCGGGGGGCACGCTGCAGGGTGGGTGGTGAGCGGGGCCAGCACCGGCACCCCAGCCTGGCCCAGTCCGGCCCGGCCACCGCCCCGAACCTACCGGAACGGCTGGTCCCGCTCCAGCTCCAGCGCGAGCCCCGGGGCGCAGCTCCAGGCGGCCGCACACAGCGCCAGCACGGCGGGGATCCCCCAACACCTGAAATGGGCTCAGGGGAGCACGGGCAATGGCACGGCCGTGGGGAACCGGGACTGACCGGCGACTGAGCCCGAAGCCAGTCTGACTACCCCTTACCCCGGGTCTGGGGAGCCCCCCGGAGCTCCCCGAGTCCCAGCACCGGGGAGCCTGTCTGACCCTGCTGCCCTGTCACTGGGGAGCCCCGCCTGACCCGCGAGCCCTCACCACCAGGGAACCCCGCCTGCCCCCCCCGGTCCCCGTCCCCGTCCCCACCGCCATCCGGGAGCCCTGTCGGACCCCTGCGGTCCCCGTCGCCGCCGGGGCCGGAAGGCGCCCCCGCCCCGTCATCGCCCCCACCGCGGAGTGTCCCGGTGCGGCCGGGGAGCCCCGCTCGGTGCCCGCTCGGTGCCCGTTACCCCCGCGCCATGCCGCCGTGCCGCCCGGTCACGTGTGCGGGCGCGTGACTCCCGCCACGTGGGGACACCAAAACAGCGGTCACGTGACGGGCGGAGCTGCGGGCTCGGCGCCGGCGGAGCCTCAGGGCGGCGCGGCCGGGCTGCGAGCGGCGGGGCCGCGGGGCTCCGGGGCCGTGGGGCTCCGGGGCCGGGGAGCCGGGCTGCGAGCGGCGGGGCCGCGGGGCTCCGGGGCCGTGGGGCTCCGGGGCCGCGGGGCTCCGGGCTGCGAGTGGCGGGGCCGGGCTGCGAGCGGCGGGGCCGCGGGGCTCCGGGGCCGTGGGGCTCTGGGGCCGCGGGGCTCCGGGGCCGCGGGGCTCCGGGCTGCGAGTGGCGGGGCCGGGCTGCGAGCGGCGGGGCCGCGGGGCTCCGGGGCCGCGGGGCTCCGGGCTGCGAGCGGCGGGGCCGGGCTGCGAGCGGCGGGGCCGCGGGGCTCCGGGGCCGTGGGGCTCTGGGCGGCGGGGTGGGCTCCGGGCACGGCCCTGGCCGCCCCCGGCCGCCCCCGCCCCGTCTCCCGGCGCGGTGCGGACACGTTCTCGGCCCGGACAGGGGGTTCGGCCGAGGGCCCGTGTCGGGCTCCCGGGCTCCCGAAGGGCAGGGCTCCTTGCAGGGCTGGGGGTCCTGGGCTGGAGGCAGGACGAGAGTCCGTGCAGGACCGATGGCCGCGGACTGCTGGGAGCGGGAGGAGAGGCCCTTGAAAGGCTGGGGGTCCTGCTCGGGTCCGGGCCGGACGGGGGCGGAGGGGTCCCGTGCAGGAGGGGCTGCTGCGAGCAGCGCAGGAGATACACGATAGATAACAACTATTAACGAACATCAACTCCAGACATCACCCCTGGAACAGGAAACCAAACACTGAGAACTTCGACACTTGGGACCAATGAACAATGAACCAATGAATTTCTATGTGTTTTGACTGTATAAAATATGTGGAAAATCTAGTAAAATTCACGTGTCATGGAATGATTTTTCTCTGCACAACCCAGGACATATGTGGATGAAACAACTTCTGTTGCACATCCTGGCCAGGATAAAGTAATGCCTTGATTCTCTAACAGTAAAAATGTTGTTGGAGAGTTTTTTGGTTTTCCTGCAGTTTCAGTGACAAACCCAGTCACACGGCACATCCCACGGCTCCAGCAGTTCCCAGCTGCTTTCCTGCTTCTGCAGAGCAGGGTCCAGGCCCGGAAGAGACAGGCAATAGGAAAACCACCTGCCCAGCCGTGGCTGCCAATCCCCCGCACTGGAGCAATGCCAGAGGCGTCTCTTCCTGCTCCCCTGCTCCAGCCCCACCGACTGCCCTGGCCTGGCAGCCCCGGCCTCCTCCTGGCCACAGACAGAGGTTGGAACCAGCTGCCCTGGCCGCAGCCAGGGGCTGGGTGCTGTCGGGGCTGCACGCCCCATGTCCAGTTTGGGGATGGACTCTCTAAGTGGGATGGGATTTGCAGGGGATGATGTCTGGCTCTGTCTGGACAGCCGGGATTAAGGCAGCTGGGCAGAGCTAATCGTGTTAAGGAACATCTGCTGCTGGTCCGTGCCTGGGAGGTCAGGGAGCCTCGGTGTCCCCTGGCGGGAGCCTCGCTCTGGACCCTCATGTGCTGCTCCCACAGATGGGGTGAAGTGAGTCCCTGCTCTTGGCAGTTGGGTTTTCCCGAGGCCAGGAACACCTGAGGAGGATGGTGGCACTGAGGGCAGCCAGCATGCCCGCTGTGCCCCAGCAGGGAGCTGGAAGGGGTCGGGCTGGGGGAGGAAGGAGCAGAGGGAACCCCAGGGACATCATCAGGGACGGGGTGGCCCTTTCCCCTTCTACCCCGGCTGTGCAGGCTTGTGCTTACCCCTGCAGGGCGAGGAGCCCTGTCGGAGAAGGGGGACGGGAGCTGCCCCCTGGTCCCAGAGCGCTGCCAGCAGGGCTGGGCATGCCTTGGGGGCTGTGCAGAATAGGCTGGGGCTGTGCAGGACTCGCTGTGGGGTGTTGGAACCTGAGAGCTGAGAACAGGGAGTAAACAGGTTGGTTTGGGAGTAAACAGGTTGGTT
The DNA here is from genome assembly GCF_026979565.1 of Vidua chalybeata. Classification (NCBI taxonomy): domain Eukaryota; kingdom Metazoa; phylum Chordata; class Aves; order Passeriformes; family Viduidae; genus Vidua; species Vidua chalybeata. Next base: position 119,447 of record NC_071531.1, on the reverse strand, counting down.
TGGGAACAACAAAAAAAGGTAAAGCAGTGAAGGCAGGGTGGAAATGGCTGATCATACGTAGGTGGTTGATTGTCACTGCGTGGGTCTGGCCACATCCAACACCTGACAGCTGCACGGCCACTCCTGGTTCTTCAGCTCTGTAACTGTTTCCCGGGCTTGGGGGGCACTGTTTGGTGAGGAGTGTGGCGTCAGGTCACAGCGTCTGGAGACCAGCAAAGAGCCCTGCGCATGCCTGCGTCACCCAACAGGGATAAGCAGAGCCAAAGCTACTGGGCAGACTGGTGGAATCACTGGAGCACTGGGACTGGTGGGATCACTGGAGCACTGGGATCCCCAGGGCAGGTCTGTGTGTGCTGGCTGTGATGAGGCTGCGCCTTGGGGAACTTGTGTGTCCAGGTGTCCTCAGTGGGGATCCCGGGAATGTGAGGTACCTGCTGGGCAGACGACGTGTCCAGGCGTGGCTGCTGCAGCTCTGGGCGCCTGCACAGCCCTGCCCACAGACCTCGGCAGAGACAGGGTACGGGATGGGATGGGGATGCCTGTGGCATGTGGGACCAGCTGTGTGCACGTGTGGAGACATGCCTTCCACAGCTGTGTTCGCATGTATGCCTGTATGGAAACACACCCAGCCTCGCTGCTGGACAGCCCCAAGGCCACGGTCCTGCTGCAGCTCCACTGGCCTCTCAGGAAAAGGACTTGGCAGGATGCAGCCATGGATGTGGGTGCCAGAGCCTGGCCCACGTGAGCCCTCCATCATGCAGGTCCAATATCCCCCCTCTGGTCAGTGCCTTGGGAACATGGTGCCAGTCTGGCACGAGCCCAGGGCAGCAGGGATGGGGCCGTGTCTGTACAAACGTGTGGTTTATTAAGGCATTTTTTGAGACGTTGGCACTTGGGTTCAGGCTGCACCGAGTGGCCCCTGCACGGCCGTGGGCAGCGCTGGTACATGCAGCTCCACAAGACACAATACAAAAGGTACAAACGAGTAAAAACAGGAATTGTAGTACAATGTGTAAAAATAAATAACTGGGGGCTCAGTGACCCCAGTCCAAAGCAGGGTGCATGTGTCTGGCCCTTCCTGTGGTGTGCAGTGTGACCCATCTGTGTTCCCATCCCACATGTGCAGTGGAGCTGGGCTGTCTGGGCAGCACAGGGCTGGGGGGCATGGGGCACCCCAGCATGGGACTAGGGAGCACCAGGATACCCCCAGAGTGCCCCTACGGAGCCTGGGGAGAACAATGTGTCCCCACAGTGCTCGTGAGCAGGACAGAGAGGGGATGAGGGTGCCCACCCCAAGAACCTCTGTGGGCTGTCCCTGTGCCAAGGCAGAACCGTCTCCCCCTCCCAGGGCACCTCAGGCCCCTGTGGTCCCCAGGCAAGAGTGGGCATGGCCCTTGGTGGGGCCCCCTTGGTGTCCCTGTCACTGTTGCAGATGCCTGTCCTCTGTCACCGCCCTGTGCCCAGGACAGCACCTGGGACCCAGCGGCATGTGCCAGGACCCCATGGCACAAGGGGGATGAGAGGCTGACTGTGACACACGGAGCTGCAGCCACAGATGGCTCTTCATGGGAAATGGGGGGACAGGCAGAAGTGATGCATTTGTCTGCTGTGACACCTGTGGGGCTGGGGCTGCAGCCACACTGCAGATGTCCTGGGTCTGGGGAATGTGTGATTGGAAGGAGCTCCCCCCCAGCTCTGCTCAGGCATAGGGTGTCCCCCCAACCACCAAACACACTCTTGACCAGACTGGGCATTCAGGACTGCTGTGGGGCACCCCGTGCTGTTCCAGCCCTCGCTCTGCACCCATGGCCGTGTGGGGATCACAGCCCCGGGAGCACCGGGCTGCAGCGGCAGAGCCCAGGGCCGCACTCCCAGGGCCCGTGATGTGGGAGCAGCTCCCGTGAGCAGCCGGGCTCAGGGACAGCTCCGGTGGGGTCAGTGTGCTGCGGGTGTGACCGGCCATGCGCAGTGCTGGGGGGAGACGGAAACCGGCCCCATGGCAGGGGCTCCGTCCGGGCTCACAACATGCATAATGGGGGTGCAGAGCAGCCCTGCAGAGGGGGCTGGGGCCAGGAGCAGGGGGTTCTGGCACCTTGACTACTTTCTGGAGGTGGCCCAGACAGTGCTGGGAAGCAATCATGCAAGAGGGCCCCAGGGAAGGCCAGATGCCCAGTGTCCCCATTGTGGCTGTAAGAGAACATGCTGGGCAATGTGGCTTTTTGGGGCACCACCTCCCACCTGTGCCCCTGCAGCTGCAGGCTGAGGTGGGTGCGGGTCACAGCAGGCATCACCACTGCTGCTGAGGCTGCGCTGTCCCTGTCAGCTTCACACAGCTCTGCCAGCCCCATTGTGCTGCCTGTGCCTGGGCACTGTCCCTGCCTGGGACCCTTGCCCAGAGAGGTACCTGGTCCCAGGAACGTGATTCCCATGCTGAGCATGGCAGGCGCCTCCCTCCGAGGACCACAGGAACCATCCTGAAGTTCTGGGCAGGAGATTCCCTGGATGTGTCACCTGCAGTGGGTAGCAAAAGGGCAAGAGAGACCTCAAAGGCTCTCCTGTCTCTGCCCAGACACAGATATGCAGCAAGTTGTGAGCACTGCTGCCTTCTGCTGCAGCTAGCCCGGTGAGTGTCCCCTCTCATCCAGGGGGCAGGTTCATTCCCACAGGCAGTGTCCGTGCCCTGGGGCATCACACATGCCCTGGGACATCACCCCCAGCCATGGGGCATCGTCCCCCTGCCCTGGGACTTCCTAGGGTCACAAGGGAAGGCTCAGGGTCCTCCTGGACCCAGGCTGCTGCACAGGGTAGGGCAGGGTCTGGCCCTCCAGCCCCCCCCCCCCCCGCCAGCTCCCCGTTGCTCCCAGAGCACCAAGTACCGTGAAGCACCATCCTGCCCAGCACCAATCTGAGCCACCGCAAGCAGCACATGGACCATCACCCCGGGGTGCCAGCACTGGGGTCAGCAGTCCATAGGGCACCAGCCAGCACAGGGTCTGCCAAGCTGTGGGGAGGGACAGGGGCCACAGCCCCCAAGGGCATCTGGAGTCCCAGGGGCCCAGGCCAGGCCAGGCTGGGAGCAGGATGAGCACCCATTTTAGCAGTCCTGGGCTGGGCCCCGCTTCGGCCCCATGGCTGCGGGCTGGGGCACAGGAGTCCAGGGGCACAGCTCTAAATCCTGAGCTCAGCCTCCTCAGGAGGCTCCAGCGAGTGCTCAGCACTGATGGTGGAGGTGGATGGCCCCTGTGAGATGCCGAAGGGCGAGACCACAGGGGAGCGGGCGGCCAGCGGGGACAGCGATGGGGAGAAGCTGGGTGACATGGCAGAGGATGAAATGGAACCCTCATGGCTAATAGGCGAGCGGCGCAGGGAGGATGGGTGCGGGAAGGTCCTGCCTGGTGGTGGCTTGGGGGGCACAGACTTGGCCCCTGGATGGGCCACTGAGGTGATGAGGGGCGGGGGGTCGATGCGGGGCTTGGGCTCTGCCTTGGGCTTGGCTGGGAAGGGTTTGCGCAGGGAGCTCTCATCCTTGAGGCGGGCGATCTCCGTGAAGACACTGGCCAGTGGCTGGAACTGGGGACACCAGTTCAGCAGGTAATCCCAGTTGTAGCTGCCGCGGAGCTCCTCGTCGCTGGCCACAATGGCGGTGAGCGAGCCCTCCACGGAGGGCTTGCCGTCCTCTGGGAAGGTGTAGTCCTGGGGCTGTGAGGAGACGCTGAGGCCGCAGCGGACGCCCAGGAAGGCACTGCCCCCCCCGTCCTCACGGTACAGCTGCAGGGGTGGCCCTGGCAGCAGCAACCCAGAGCCCTTCTTGCTCTTGAACCACTGGGCGCTCTCCAACGCAGCTGGCTCACAGGAGATGTCGGAGAGCTGGTCAGCATCCTGCTGGATGCCAGAGTCAGGGCCGCGGGCAGCGATGTGCTCCTGCATGGAGGCTGTGATGCTGGCCACGCGTGGGTACTCATTGATCATCCGTATCTCGTCATCCTCAGCAGCTTCAGCAGAGCCACGGCCACTGGAATGCGAGGGGTCCAGGGAGCCGCCCCGCGTGTAGGGCCCCGCCGGCTCAGTCCCATACCCTGGCAGCGCCTGGTGGTAGATGTGCTCAGCCCCAGGCAGTGCTGGCTCCTCACGGCCCAGCTTCTGCAAAGACCCGCTCTGTGCACGGGCCAGTGTCCCCTCTCCCTCTGCCTTCTTACGGCCCCGGCGCTGCCGGGAGCGCACCAGGGCCAGCACGATGGCCACGGCAGCCAGCACCACCACAACACCCAGCGAGGCGGCCACGGCCACCAGCAGGAGGTTGAGGTCAGGTGCCAGGCCAAAGGAGGTGTGCGTGACGTCAATGGTGACCTGCGCAGAGGCCACACGGGAAGCAGGCAGTGGGCTGCGTGCCTGCACCTCCAGGCTCATCTCCCGTGGTTCCCTCTTGGCGCGCCCAGCCCCGGCTTGAGGCTGGCTGTCCACACGCAGGTAGATAGAACCCGTGGTCTGGTTGATGGCAAAGTATGGTGAGGGCTTTGCCAGGGTGTACAGCACAACACCATCAACCCCCTCATCCTCATCCGTGGCCAGGACCCGCCCAATGCTCTGCCCTTTGCGCGCGCCCTCAGGCACCTCGAAGTTGAAGGAGGGGCTCAGGAAGATGGGATCATACTCATCTTCCCCTGTCACCAGCACCCTCACAGTCACAGTGGCCGAGGCATTGCCAGCGTCGGTGGCTCGAACCAGGAGCTGGAAGGCTTTGGCTCGCTCATAGTCAAAGGTGAGGCGGGAGCGCAGCTCCCCAGAGCTCCCATTGACAGCAAAGGCGTCCCGGCCATCCCCAGTGCTGGGGTCCCCCACTGCCTGCTCCAGCACCACGTACCGCAGCTCCCCAAAGGCGCCGGTGTCGGCATCAACAGCACGCAGCGTGGTGACCAGTGTGCCAGGGGGCAAGTTCTCCCGGATGCTGGCGCTCAGCACCTCCACCGGGAAGTATGGCTTATTGTCGTTGATGTCTTTCACCTCAATGGCCACGGGGACCAGCGCAAAGTGCCCGCCTGGTGTGTCCGTGGCCCGCACCACCAGTGTGTGCAGTGCCTGGGCCTCCCGATCCAGTGGCCGCGCCAGGCTCAGGGCCCCCGTGCTCTCATGAAGCTGGAACAGCCCGTGCTGGTCACCTGAGCTGATGGTGTAGTGAACGCGGCCGCGCGGCCCCGAGTCGGCATCGTGGGCTGCCACACGCAGCAGCTCGGTGCCAGGCAGCGCGGCCTCGCTCACCGCTGCACGGTACTCGGCCCGGCTGAACACGGGCGGGTTGTCATTGACGTCCTGCACAGTAATCAGCACGGGCACCGTGGCACTGCGCTGCGGCAGGCCCCGGTCCGAGGCTGCCACAGTCAAGTTGTACACTGGGATGGCCTCGAAGTCCAAGGACTCCACAAGCACCAGGGCTCCCTGCGTGCGGAGCTGTCCCCCGGCCCGGGCCACCCGGCTCTCCACCTGAAAGGCGTTGCCGCCGTTCCCACTGACGATGGTGTAGTCAAAGCCAGCGTTCTCCCGGGAGAGGTCGGCGTCACCCGCCTCCAGCATTAGCACAGTGGTGCCTGGGCGCAGGTCCTCGGGAACGCTGGCGTTGTAGCATTGCTCCTGGAAGCGGGGGCTGTGGTCGTTAACATCCAGAACCTGGAGCTGCACTGTGGCCCAGGATGAGAGGCTGGGGGAGCCATGGTCGCGGGCCTCCACCACCAGGTCCAGGGTGGGCTGGCTGGCATTGAACTCCACCTGCCGGGTGGTGAAGAGGGTCCCTGTGGAGCACAAAGCCAGGGTCAGCATGGGAGCCAGTGGGAGCTGGGAAGGGTATCAGCTGGAGGAGCATTTGATGGGCACCCTGCTGTGTCTGCTTCACCAGCCACACCAGAAAGTGACCTTGTGCGGGTTTGAACAGAGGCAGGATGGGGGCACTCCCCTCCACAGGCTACCTTAGATTGACCCATGAGAGAGGCACACAGAGCACTAAGCCCACGCACCATTGCTGGGGTCGATGGCAACATCAGGGCTGGGCACAGCCAGGTGGAAGGTGATGTCCCCGTTGCTCCCTGAGTCGGGGTCAGTAGCACTCACAGTGAGGATGACACTGCCAGCAGGTGTGTGCTCTGGCAGCAGCACCTGGAAGAGGAGGATACCCCAGTCACCATCTGGTTCCCTCCCGCTCAGAGCCCCCAGCATCCCTGGGACAGGGGTCTGGGGCTGGCCAGGCAGCCAAAGCCAAGGGTATCCAGCGTCTCACTGGCCAGGGAAACCACATGCAAGGGGTTTGTGCTCCTAGACTCTTCAAGCATTCCTGGGGCTCCCTAGCCCCTTGCCTGGGCTCCAGTGCTGCAGCACACACTGCCCAAGCCAGCCCCCAACAGGGACCTACCCAGGTCTCGCCACAAACATTTGTCTGAGCTGTGGCCCATTTCCCACCCTCTCTGGCCTCCCCACTGTGCTCATCCATTTCTGCTGGACCCTCTGCATCCAGCTGTGTCCCTTGCAGGGGCTGGTCCCAGTTTCACCTGCCTGGTTTCAACTCCTTCTATGCCACAGTGACAACATGAGCGATGCCAGGATGTAGATGTGGGTCAGAAAGTGGGACCAGAAGGGGCTCAGACCCATCCTCTGCTTTGTAAGGGCAGGTGGGCAGGAAGGAGCTGCGCAAGAGGGCTTGCGTGGGATGGCCCCTGCTGACTGGCACACCTGGTGCATGTACCTGATAGAAAACCTGGGTGAAGGTGGGCACATTGTCATTCACATCCTCCACAAGGACAGTGAGGTTGGCCTCAGTCTCGTGGCGAGTGTCAGAGGCACGCAGGGTGAGGGTGTAGCGGCTGCGCTGTTCGTGGTCCAGTGGCCCCGTGAGGGCAATGTGGCCACCGTAGCGCAGCACCCCAAAGGTGTCTGCCACGTCCCCCTCCAGCAACAGCGTGTAGGAGAGTGCAGGGCCCGAGTCCACATCGTTCCCAGTCAGCTGGGCTATCTGGGTGCCCAGCAGTGTGTCTGTGGGGAGCAGACATGTGAGTGAGCAGACCCATCCCTGCCCAGCATACTTGGCTCACCTGCTGGGAAACCAGTTCAATCCAGAGCTTGAGCACCAGGAAGAGGGGAAGATGCCATGGGAGAGGGAGATGCTGGGGGGAAGACAAAGGTCTTGGGGGCTTGGCAGGACAGGTGGAGCTATGGCATGGGCACAGGGCATACTGGCTGAGGATTGTGAGCAGGCAGGGCAGGTGTCTGCAGCCAGAGTCCCAGACATGGGGCAGAGGCCAGGGCTGAGTTGCTCCCTCAAGACATAGCAGCAGCACAAGGGTCATGCTGGAGAGCTCAGGGGGTTTCAGTGGGTCAGTGTGATCCAGCTCCTGACAGGGACTGGCCTGGCCTCCCTGTGGGCTCCTCCCCATCCCATAGTGCCCATCGTACCCCAGCTCTGGCCCTCAGTGCTACGGCACTCACTCTCAGGGACACGGATCTCCCAGGGGACCGGGATGGTAGGGCTGTTGTCATTGATGTCCATCACCACCACGGTCAGCGTGGCCGAGCCCATGAGCGGTGGTGTTCCTCGGTCCATCGCTGTCACCACCAAGCTGTGGGCAGGCATGAGGGTCAGATGTGTGTCCACACATGTGAGGGAGTACTACACCCGTGTACAGTTCCTGGGACATGCACTGCACACCTGCACCACACCTGGGACATGAACTGCAGGTGTGCACATGGTGGGGAAAAGTGCAGCAGCTCAGACTCTGGGGTGATGGATCTGTGCAGTGCATCCTCTGGAGGTGTTTAGGAAAAGACTGGATGCGGCACTCAGTGCTCTAGTCTGGCTGACAAGATGGTGACCAGTCACAGGCTGGACTCAATAATCTCAGATGTCTTTTCCAACCTCAATGGTTCCATGATTTGGAGAGCACATGTGGGGCAGTGGGTGTGGTACACGGAGAGCATGGTGGGGCACGGCAGCAGGTTTTTGCACGCCTAAGGCACGTGTTGAACTCTGGAAGGTGTGTGGGTGCAGGCAGAGCACCTTGCAGGGTGCAGACAGGTGTCGGGGGCTCTCTGGCTGCTGGGGAACACTTGGAGCCTCTCTGGAATGGTGAGGGGTGTGTGTATGGAAGGGATACCCCAGACTCCCCCCTCGGGGGAAGAGGGCAGAGGAGCCCACAGCCATGGGGGCACATGTGGAGGGGGAAAACATGAACTAGGGGTCCTCATCTGAGCAAGGTGTGTGGGAAAGGGCAGGAGAAGCCTCAGATTCATGGCAGGGTGTTTGCCAGCATTTCACATACGTGTGGATGGACATGTCCAGAGCGTGCACATATGGTGAGGGGCCCATCCCTGTCTGGATGCAAGGGGACATCTGTGGGAGCTAGTGCAAGGGTCCTGTGCTTGGAGGTGGAAGAAACTGAGCAGATGCAGTGCAGATTAAGGAGGCAGGAAGGGGAATGGATGAACCTAGGGCCCTCTCACAATCTCCTCAGCTCTGTAGAGACCCGACTGAGCTGTGCATGGGCTCATCTTGGCCATCTGGCTCCTGTGTCCTTCACTCCCACTGACCCTCAGCTGTGCTGCTTGATAGAGCCATTTCACAGCCAGGCTGGGACAGCTTTGGGGGCACCAATAACAGTGTTCCCCATGCCCCAGGGCTGTGCTCCACAGCTCTGTCCCTGTCCTGGCATCCCCTAGCCTGGCTGCACTCACCGGGTCTGGGACCAGATCTCTCTGTCCAGGATGGCAGCAGTGGTAATGGTGCCAGTCTGAGGGTCAATGTGGTACAAACCCGGCATTGGCAGGGACTGGTTGATGGCATAAGTCACCTGCCCATTCACTCCCTGGTCCAGGTCATCTGCCAGCACCTGCAAAGCCACATGAGATTCAGCTGTGGAGCCCCTGAGGCAGGACTTGTGTGCTGGTGCAAACACCAGGCCCATGCAGTCCCCGTCCCATAATTGCAGCCAGGCCAGGGCTGAGGTGTCCCGGTTTGTGCCCCGCCATACCTGGATGACAGGTGAGTCATAGCTCTGTGACTCCCAGATGAATGCCACATAGTTCTGCAGCTGGAAGCGGGGCAGGTTGTCGTTCACATCCTGGAGGTTGAGGTTTATGGCCATAAAGCCAAAGGAAGCTGCAGTCTCTGCCTGGATCACCAGGCGCAGCCGGGGGCTGGCCTCAAAATCCAGGCTACTGGAGTCCTGCACTGAGATGGCACCTGGGAGGGGGAATGGAGGGAAGGGGGGAGTGACATACCAGCACCATCCATCCATCCATCCATCCATCCATCCATCCATCCATCCATCCATCCATCCATCCTTTCTCAGGTGGACAGGACAGACACACTCAGCTCTTCCAAGCCCTCCCCACACTGCCAGCTTCTCATTGTTCTCAAGAGCTGCCCTGAGTGATAACACCCACAACCTTGCTGGGGACAGGCAGTTCCTGTTGACATTACAGCATGTGACAGTCCTCCCATCTGGAGACCCCCCCCGAAAGTGTGGAGCAGAAAGAGCTGTTCCCACCATGACATAAGCTCATCCAGCTCCGAGCCAGAGACAACTCACTGCAGCTTTGAGTCCAGTCAGAGCCTTACAAAGTGCTCTGAGGACAGACACCCACTGCCAGCAGCCTGAACCGTGGGCAGCTAGGCTGCTGGAGTGACAAGGTGCTGCTGTCCCACCTGAGAAGGAGGAGGGCAGCCAGCAGGATATACTGAACTAATTGACAACATTCCTATGGGCACACAGGGACACCTTCCATTATCCCAGGTTGCTCCAAGCCCCATCCAACCTGGCCTTAGACACTTCCAGGGATGGAGCAGCCACAGCTTCTCTGGGCAACCTGTGCCAGAGCCTCACCACCCTTACAGGGAAGAATGTCTTCCCAAAATCCCATCTAACCCTGCTCTCTGAGGTTTTGGGAAAAGGTCTAATTATGGGGGACCACAATTGCACTGAGAGCAGTGCTAACTCTGGCCAGTGACAGGGCAGTGTCCACATTCCAGTACTAACACCTTTCACCTAACTGGTATAGAGTGTGGACAGTGCTCCTGTGCCCTGGGGGCCCTGAGCACCCGAGCAGGCATGAGCAGAGCTCCCCAAGTGTTCCTGGAGCTGTACCTGAGCTGGGCTGGATCAGGAAGGTGTTCCTTTCGTTGCCACTGATGATGCTGTAGGTGATGTGCCCCGAGGAGCCCCCCGTGTGCATGGCCTGGACACTCGCCACCTCAGTCCCTGGGAGAGCAAAAGGGTATGAAGAGACAGTGGAGCCTGGGAGCACGTGGCAAAGGGTTAGGTGATGCAGGGCAGCATGTGCTGCACCACAGGAGCACTGCTCTGCCTGAGGACACTGTGACAGGGGACTGAAGATCTAAGGTTAATGTTGGGCTGGGAGCCTGCTGTCATGGTGCCTATCCATGGCTCCTCAGTGGTCTCACTATGACCTGGAGACCTTCTGGGAGCATTTGGACACCTTTGGCTGCCTACAGTGATCTGAACACTCAGGCCAGCCTACAGGGACACCACCCTGACCAGCCTGGGTACCACTCAGACCCTGCAGTTCCTTGGGTCTGCCCAAAGCATAACAGGACTTCCCCAGACCCCACAGTGCTCTCTGGTCTGAGTTCCCCACAGAGCTGCTCCCACCTCTCCTTGTGCCCTATCCCATTCCATCACAGCACTTTCTGCTCACTGCCAGTGGGTACCTGGGGCAGCATTTTCGGCCAGGGCCACGTCACTGGTGCTGCGAGGAAAACGCAGCCCCCGGTAGGGCTCCTCCTGCACATGGATCACCACCACCCCTGTGGAGGAGAGTGCTGGCTGCCCCAGGTCCATGGCCAGCACGAAGAGCGTCCGCTGGCGCTGGCTGAGGGAGCCAAGGGGCTGCAGCAGCTGGATGTCCCCCGTGTAGGAGTTGATTGCGAAGGCGGAGCTGGGGGTGGCAAAGCGGTACAGGATGGAGGCATTGGCACCCGCGTCCCTGTCCTCGGCCCTCATGGTGGCCACCACCTGCTTGAGCGGCGTGTGGCGGGACAGGTTGACGGTGAGCGGGCTCTGCAGGAAGGCCGGAACGTGGTCATTGACATCTCGCACCACGACAGTGACACGCACAGCCGCGCTCTTGGGCTCCCACGGTGCGGAGTCCACGGCCTTGGCCAGGAAGCTGTAGGTGGGCTGGCGCTCCCGGTCCAGTGCCTGGGCACTCCGGATGCGCCCGCTCTGTGGCTCCACTTGGAACGTGCCCAGCGACTCATTGCCCAGGTAGTAGGAGACCTGCCCATTGGTGCCCTCATCTGGGTCTTCAGCTACCAGCTGCAGCACCAGGGCACCGACTGGCAAGTCCTCTGGCACCTCCACTGTGTAGCTGGCCTGAGCAAAGTTGGGTGCATTGTCATTGAGGTCCAACACCTGCACAGTCACTGACATGGTGGCACTGCGTGGCGGGGAGCCGTGGTCCTGCACCACTACAATGAGGCTGTAGGAAGCAATTTGCTCTCGGTCAAGGGCATGTGCAGTGGAGAGGACACCGGAGACGGGGTCTAGGCTGAAATCCTGCCCAGGGTCTCCACCTAAAACAGAAGAGGGGGAGCATGCCTGTAACTGGAATGAGAAAGGCCCCCAGAGAGCATGAAGCCCACCACCATGGGACCTGGCAGGGTGGGTAGAGTGAGCCCCAGTGGGAGCAAACTCCTTGGGCTAGCTCCATATGAAGAACTGACTCTAACCACTCACAGGCTAGTGCTGCTGCCATGGGGAGTTGCCAGGCAGCCTGTGACAGGATACAGCAAAAATCTGACTTGGCAACCTGTGAATTAACAGGTCAGAGCAGCCAGGAGAGGCGTGGAACTGGTCTAAGCCTGGAGAACTAGACACAAGCCCAGAGAATGAGCAGTGCAGCCTGTCCAGATCTTAGGGTGCTCTTCACTGGGGGCAGAGAGCTGAGAGACGACAGCAATGCCGTGCAGTTTAGAGCAGGAGAGAACTGACGTGGAATGGGACTGCTGCAGTTGATGTCCCCCAGATCCAGGGAAGCCCAGGGAGAAGTCCTTGCCCACTCCCATGCTCCCAGTGCATCTCACCTGCCACCCGGTATTCCAGGCGTCCATTCTCCCCACCATCAGGATCAGTGGCCCGCAGGGTGTAGAGTGCCACACGACTCTGGTTCTCAGGAACCTCCACAGAGCAGGACTCACTCTCCAGGTGGGGTGCATGGTCATTCTCATCCCCCACCGTGACCCACACCGTGGCCTTGGTGAGGCTGGGCGGCAGGCCGGCGTCCCGCGCATAGACTGCAGGACAGTGAGAGCACCAGAGGCTGCCTTGACTGGGAGCTACAGCCATGGTGTTTGTATGCCAACACCCACGCACCCACAGGGGCAGCCAGGCATGCGAGCATCAGCATTCCTGCAGCCTCAAACCACCCCACAGCCCTGCTGTGCCTCACACCCCTCCTCCCTCCCCGTGGCCTCCCCTCTCTGCAGCACTCCCCACCCCAGCAGCAGGGAGTCCCTGTGTACCCCCACTGACCCCCTGCCTGCTGCCTCCCCTTGCTTACCGGTCAGCACGTGCTGCTCCTGCTCCTCCCGGTCCAGGGGACGCGTGGTGACAATGAGCCCTGTCTGTGGGTGGATGGAGAACGGCCCCCCGGAGAGACCCCCATAGGACACCTGTCCATTGGCACCTGTGGGCACAAAGGTGGTTTGAAGGCAGCCCAGCAGTAGCCCCAGCACCTCCTTTGGCTACCAGTCCTGCACCTCCCAGCTCTCACCCGGGGCTCACAGGCTGCGTGAGAGGGTGGCCTTGCTCCCTGGTGGTAGAGGTGTGTGTGAGGGTCCCAGCCTAACCCAGCTGCTAGGAGGCCAGATGGGTCAAGGAGAACCCACAGAACAAAGGCCATGGGCTAGGGGACCAGAGGGAACCACAGTCCTAGTTCCATTCCCATCCTCTCCCAGGATTCAGCCCATCTCCCACCTCCAGGCCAAGTGCTGATCCTTCCCTCTGGTCAGCCAGGCTCTCCAGACTGGCAGGAGGGAGCAGGGTATGCCCAGACCTGGGGCTGCATTTCCAGACAGGCCCTGACTGAACTGGGCAGCTCACCCTCGCCTGCATCCTCACCCAGATCCCGGTCCGTGGCCAGCACCCGCAGCACTGGGCTGCCGGCTGGCAGGTTCTCCATGACGTGGGCTTCGTACTCAGGTTTCTCAAAGACAGGAGCCTCGTCATTGACGTCCAGCACCAGCACGGACAGCAGCTGTGTGGCCGAGAGGCGTGGGAAGCCGTGGTCTGTGGCCACCACCGTCAGGTTGTGCTGGGCCACCTCCTCCCGGTTCAGAGCCCGCACGATGGAGAGTGCACCTGTGGGCACAGGAGAGGGGCACGCTGGCACCAGTGGCACTGGGCCTTATGCCTTGGGACTACTATATGGCTGCAGGCACTGGGCTGCAGGACAGATGGGTTTCAGGAGACAGCAGCACTGTGCCAACCAGGTGCTGTGCTTGGGACTCCCTGTACCCCCAATCTCCCTCCTCTGGGCTCCCCAGCCCACACCCTCCTCCCATGCACTGTGCAACATCCTCACGTACCCCTGCACCCTCCTCAGCCTCCGTGTTTCCAGGATCCCTGCCACCACCTCTGCACCCTCCCAGACTTCACCTGTGCTGGGGTTGAGGTGGAAGCGGCCATCAGCGTTGCCTGCTCGCAAGGAGTAGCTCACACGTCCGTTCTCTCCCAGATCACTGTCCTGGGCCACCACGTGCAGTGCCACAAAGCCTGTGGGCTGGTCCTCCATGACGCTGACGGTGGCCGGGGAGAGGAAGATGGGCGCATTGTCGTTCTCGTCGGTGACAAACACGCGGGCTGTGACAGCGGCCGAGCGGCGCTGGCTGACGTTGCGGGCCTGGTCTGTGGCCTCCACCACCAGCAGGAAGGAGGCAGCGGCCTCCCGGTCGAGGCCCTGGAGCAGGCTCAGCTGCCCTGAGCGGCCGTCGAGGTGGAAGGGGGCTCCGGGTGGCTCCAGGTGCAGCAGACCATAGCGCACCTGGCTGTTGGGGCCCACTCCATCCCCATCCAGCGCCTGGAAGGTGAAGATGGAGGAGCCAGCCTGGGCATTCTCAGGCACCACAATGGTAATGGGGTCTTCGGGGAAGGTGGGTGCCTGGTCATTGCAGTCCTGCACATGGATCTGGACCAGCACCAACCTGCTGGAGGGATAGCCGTGCTGCGTGTCCTCAGCACTCACCTGGAGCACGTGCCGTGCCCCAGCTTCATAGTCCAGCTCACGGGCAGCATAAATCTCCCCTGTCATACTATCAACCACAAAGGTGCCATCCCCACCACCTCCTACCACCGTGTAGATCAGTTGTCCTCGTGCAGGGGCGTCCAGGGGCGCCACTGAACCAATCACAGACCCCGGCTTGACCCCCTCGAGAGGATGCAGGGTCAACACGGTGGCATCAGGCCGTGGCAGCACACGGGAGGATGGCAACACCTGTGAGGAGAGGAAGGAGTGAGTGGCATGCACAGGGGGCTGTGGGCCAGGGCACATGCTGGAACACAGGAGGGTCCCTCTGCTCCTCAGAATACACTTTTCACTGTGAGGGTGCCTGAGCCCTGGCACAAGTTGCCCACAGGTGGTGGAGTCTCCAGCCTTGGCGACAGCCAGAAGTCACCCAGACAACCCCATCTGAGTAGGGGGCTGGAGAAGGTGACACCTTCCCTCAACCACTCTTGGGCTCTGTGACTAATTCATCCATCCAATACTGCAAAGCCAACAGACGGCAGGAGAAACAATTCTGCAAACACAAGCAAGAATGAATAAGAAGAGAGGTCACGCTCATCCTGATGGGAGGAACAGAAAGAGAACCTAGTATGACCCCAAGATAAATAAATACTATCACTAGTTTTATTAAAGATATTGGAGTTATTTTGAGCATGAGGTGCACTCGCAGATGGGAGAGAGGATGTTGTAAAGGCCACCACAGTATGACCTGAAGGGAAAACCCACTGAAGAAACACATTCCTGTCAAGGAGCTGAGGAAAACGGGAGTAACAACAAACCTGTCAGCCCAGAGGGGATCAAACCCAGTGACTGGTAAGCAAATATCTATTACAGGGATGCAAACCAGCATGATAGGGATGGCTAGCCTAGCCTCAGTGCTCTGGAGGCTGCAGAACAGCTCTGATGACAAGAACAGTTACAGACGTAGTGTAAAAAGGAAATTGTATAAAACACGTTTCTGGTGGCTGAAGGCAGTTGTGGCAGGCTAACACCAGGCTCCACTCCTCAAGGGAACATGGTATATCACACCCATCTGGGCTAGAACTCAGCTCTGGAGCTCCCACACTAGCGAGGGACAGGCACAGAGTGGGGATAGCTGTGTGACAAAGGACTGAGAGACCAGCTGGCTCACAGGAGCAATGGGCAGGGCTGGAGATGGCACAGCAAGGACAGTCAAATGGCCTTGGCAACTACAAGGACATGGACGAGAAGATGTGAAACGATGTTCAGTGGGAGTGCCTTGATGGGGGGAACCGGAGCCTGGGCTGTAAAAGGAAGCTCATTACTAACAGTAAAGAAAGTATGTAGCTGTCTGGGCAGTACCAGGCAGGGAGTACCAAAGTGACACAGACATGAGGGGTACCCTGCAGGTCGGAATAAACACCCTGCAGGTCAGAACACTGGTTTCAGCAGACACTGAGAATAGTGGAAGTCTCTGTGCAGGAAACCTCTGACATCTTTCCTGCACCAGGGTATCTAGGACAGGGTCGGCTGTCTAAAGCCTGGAGAAGGCAGAACTGCAATTGGCAGTTCTTTGGACATGAGAACAGGTGCAGGGTCATCCCTTCCCGTCCAGGTTCTTCCTGGGGATTTTAAGGTTGGATCAAGAGCTGAGCAGGAGCAGAGGGTGCCCAGGGATAAAGGCAGTAGGGGATGAGGAGGTGCAGAGAAAGGCTACTGAGTAGCTGGATGTGTCTTCCAAGAGGCAAGTGTTGGGCAGATGGCACAGGGACAAGAGGAGCTGGCAGGCAGGGACAGGAGGAGCTCGGGTACCTGGACACGGACAATGGCTGAGGTGCTGCGAGGTGCTGTGCCGCGGTCGCTGGCTGTCACCGTGAAGAGGTACTCGGCCCGCTCCGTCCGCCGCAGAACCGTGGCCGTCCGCAGCTCTCCAGTAGCCACATGCAGAGTGAAACGCTCTGCCCAGGCTCCTGCAGAGAGAGGGGAACATGGCTGGGGGAAGCCTGGCAGAGGGAGGGCAGGGGAGGGTTCCAAGGAGGGGAGTGTGCTGTGGGGATCCCGAGCAGTGGGCACCCATCCGCCTGGGTGAAGGCTGCCAGGTAGAGCAGCACGGATTTGCCAGCTCTGGAGCTCGTACCTATCAGGGAATAGATGATGGTCCCATTCTCCCCCTCGTCAGGGTCCTTGGCCTGCAGGGAGGCGACCAGGAGTCCCGATGGCTTCTCTTCCAGCACCTGCAGAATGGCCCAGGGAGTAGTTGAGTGGCACAGGGAACCTCTCAGATTGCCCCCCAAGCACGGCATGAAGTCTGCACCATCTTGCACCAGCACTACACCTTACCCACAACACAGACTCCCCACAGGACCCACAAGCTGTGCCTGAGGCTGGGAACATGGAGGAGCCCACAGCAATTGGTCAGGGGAGGTTCTGTCTCACCAGCCCTCCTCCCCTTCTGTTCCACTTAACAGCACACCTGGCAGGGTGGGGGCACACTGGAGGAGGGCACTGCTTCACCCATGTTACACCCAGAACCTCTGCAGGCAGGTAAGTGCAGGGCTCCACAACAGTCCTGGTTCTCCCTGTCCCAACAGACACCTTCAGCTGGAGATGCCAATGTGTGAACCCTGACAGCCCAGTGCCAGCCTCCCTGGCCACAGACAGGGAACTTCTCAGTTCCCACACTTAGCCAGGGAGGTTTCTCACCTCTGGAAGTGCAGCTGGCAGATCTGGGGCTCAGGTACCTCAACTTGGGGCTTTTCCCTTCTCTCCTTTGTTTCTGGGTAGCACTGTCTGTCTGTAGGTACTTTAGATTCCCCATTTTATGCCAGTGCAGCACAAGACCATTGAGACATCAATCACACATGCTCAGGTAACCTCATGTCCTGAGGGGACCCACCTCCTTTGCCACTGAGACCACACATTACAGCACTGCACACCTTTTCTGGATAGCTATGGAACTGGATGCACCCCCATCACTCTCCCTCAGGTTTTGGAATCATCCTCAGCAAACATCCCCTCCCTGCTGCAGACCTGCCCCCTCCAGCACACACTCTTTGGTGGAACAGGATTCCCACTTGGCACAGGCTCTGCTGTTCTTTCCACCCCAGCAGATGCTAAATTCCCACCTCAAGGGGACAGACCTCACATTCCCATGCCATCAGCACATCCTGTGGCAAAGACCACCCTCCCAGACCCAGCTGTGCAGGGTGATCTGTGCCACTTAATGCATTTAGGAAAGGGACAAGTGGAATCCAAGCACGACTCTGGAGAAGAGGATGCAAGTTTCCAGGTGGAGGTGAGGGTCAGAGCTATTGCCTAAGCTGCTGGCACTGTGCTGAAGCCCTGGGAGGGGAGACCAGAGGAGCTGGACTAGGTCAGCCAGGCTAGGCAGTGCTGGGACTGTGCTCTGTAAACACTGGGAGAGGGAGGGAAATTCCAGGGAGAGAGGACAGCTTTTTAAGCAAAAACACAATATTGGCACAAGAACAAATGAGTATAAAATGGTCAGAAATTAGTTTAGGCTGGAAATGAAGAGATGTTTTCTAGTACCAGATCAAGGAATCTGGAACAGCCTTTCACAGCAGTGATGGAGGCACAGACCTAAATATAGCCTGGCCCTTGATGAAAGGAAGGTCTGCGTGGACACCTCGATGTGGGGCCACGCTTCAGAGGCCCCTTCCAACCTCTCCCTGCCACAGGCCAGGGCAACATCTGCCCCCACTGCCCTCAACCCAGACTTGAGTGGCTCCTGCTCAGCAGGCAGGGACACTCTCCCTTTCATGAGGAATCTGAGCCCTTTGAGAAAAACAGACATGTCAGAGGAGTTACATGAGCAGCACCCACATGTACAAATGCCAGTCCAGTCACACAGACAGGAACAAGCAGCAATGGCAGTGGGCTTGCCCATGCACACTGGCCAGCGGCCAGTGGCACATCTGGGTCTGGCCACCCGCCCTGAAGGTTGCTGCAAACACCAGCCTGGTCTCAGGCTTACAGAGTCCTTCTGGCCACAAGCACAGCTCCGGCAGGGGCTGGCAGTGGATGTACAGAAATGTGAGAAACATGGTACATATGGAACAATCCTCCTGTGAATTTCCCCGGCTCCCAGCCCACTGTGGCTCAGACACTTCCTGAGCCACAGATCATATTTGTGATCCTCAGCCTTTGATGGATTTTTTTCTTTCCATGAATTCATCTAGTTTTGAACCCATGCAACTCTGGACAATAATTTCACAATTTAATTACATTCTGCATGAAGAAATGCTGCCTGTGTTTATTTTAAACCTGCTGCCTGGTCAGTTCTTATGGAGCTGCCCAGCCTTTTGTTATGAAAAAAGCAACTTCTCATTTCCCCATGACTCTGTGCATACCTTTGTGATATTCCTGCAGCTTTGTCCATGCCAAAGGATGTTTTATTTCTGCTTGGAACCATTATCTGCCAGAGATTCCATTAACATCCTTTTCTAAACAGTTTCTATCACTTCTGCTCACTTAGAGAATGGAACCAGAAAGAAAGTGTGGGCAGAATCTGAGTTGTGGGTGATGATATTTTCTTTAATTCTCTGTTTATTTTCTAATTAAACTCAGCATTTGATTTGCTTTTTTATCTGCCCTGAGCCTAGTGTGGCACATTCACAGAGCTCCAGGCTTCTCCCCAAACTGAAGCAGCCAGTTCAGAGCCCACCCCTAACACCCCTCTGTGTTGCTTTCCAGCAACTTGCTTAGCAGCAGTGATTTCCTGTCCCATCATCTTCCCTGACCCAACAGTGGAACATGATCCTTCTACAGGTCTTCACAGGGAGCCTTCGCCTTGAATGCTGTACATTGAACAGTGATATCAACCATCACATCTCTGAGGGGATGCTGCAAAACACCAGCACCAGGGGCATGCCCTTTGTGAAAGCAGGCACTCTTCCTTCCCTTTGCTCCCTCTCCCCTCTCCTAACAATCATTCCCTGGGAGGATCCATCACTGCAGACCCTTTGCAAACAGCCCCTGTACTGCCAGCACATCACCAAAGTGCTTCATCTCGACACGCCGCAGCTGGTGCTCGCAGGTGCCGACACAGAACCCTCCTCTGCTTTGCCTGAGGAACGCTGACATGAATGCTGCCCTAGCATGTCTGCAAGAAATCATGGAGCTTTGAGTTATCATCCAGTTTTCACTTCTTCCTCCAAGTCTCTTCTACATCCAAAACATGGCTAACAGTGGGCTGTTATGGTACTTCACCCTTTTTTATCTCTGTTTTCAGCACCTGCAAACCGAAGTGCCCAAACAGGTGTTTTCTCAGAGCTGCTGCAGCATTTACCTGCCCTCAGAACTCTGAACCCATCTCAGCCTTGTCCTGTCCCCTGGAGGACACATCTGCTTTCATGGTCTCTTTGTGAGAGCAGAGCCCTGCCAAGCTCCAGCAGGGCCTTTTCAGCACTTTGTGCCCCCAGACATGGGATCAGCTGCAGATCCTGCCATGTGGTGTGTCACACGTGTCCCCACAAGGGCTTCCAACAGATGCCAGGTGTGAGAAATGCCCATCCAGTGCTCCCTCAGCCATGCTATGGCTGGCTAGTCCCTGGCCTGCTCTGGTCCCAGAGCCTTGCTCAGAGAGAGGGCAAGACTTACCGTACCCCCTTTGCCTCCTCTAGGCTCTGCGAGATGTGCTTACCCAGGCCAAGCCCTGCCAGCAGCTTTGCCAGCAGAGCAGCATGCAAGAAGATGGCTGGGCAAGGAATGACTGCATCCTAGGATGGGAAGGGAAGCAGCAACAACAGGGAAGGCCTGGCTGGAGCTGCAGAGTGTCCCCAGACCTTGTGTCACCCAGGTGGCTAGCAACACAGATTGCTCTGACCTGTCTGGAGTGCCCAGCTTGGGCAGGATGTGTGACAGAGGGTGGCTGTCACCATCGTGGTGTTTCTGAACCACTCAGAGGGAGGGGCTTTGAGCACACAGCCTGATAAGCAGCAATGGATGTGCAGAGAGAGCATGGCCGTCCAGCTGTGGGCTGCCCCTGCTCTGTGCTAAGCAGGTGAGGCCAAGGCCCTGGCTGCCCATCCTGCTCTGCTGCTGCCAGTGCCCCTCAGCTGGCTCCCACGAGCCCTCGCAGGGAGGCAGGTCCTCACCCAGTTCTCCTGAGCAGTACCCATGCAGCTGGGTCTGCAGCACATGCAGTGCCCACTAACTGCTGCCACCAGAGTGTGCAGGGAAAGCTTGGCTGGCAGACACAGTAGATTCACAGAAAACTCCTGTGCATGCCAAGCCCAGCCGGACAACGTTTTCTTGACCTCCCGGAAAGACAAGTGGCTGTACCCAAAATCCCCAGACCTAGAGAGTGATAGCCTCGTGCATCTCCCTGCTCACCACTGTTCACCCTGGCTCTTCTCTGAACCTGTGTCAGGTTCAGGGCTCCTTTTGCTGTCCCTCCCTACAGGCACGTGTGAGCCAAGAGCTTCTGCTGGCCAGTCCTGATTGTGCCAGAACCCTCCACAGTCCCTGCCTGCTCTGTGCACCAGGATGTCTGCCCTGCCCAAGGACATGCCCCTCCTGCCACATCTTAAATTTATCAAACTGTCCTGGCTGCTGAATGGATCCAACTCATGCCTGTTCATCTCCTACCCTGAAACTCTCCTGGGTCCGCCTACCCACTCCCTTTTCCCCAGCAGTACCACCTGCCCCCACATCCAGAGGCCACCATCAGTGCTCCAGCCTGCACACCTACCTGCACAGTTAGCTCCTGACCACTGCCCACATGGAGGAAAGCAGGAGCGTTGTCATTCTCATCCAGGACAGTGACGTAGATGGTTCCGGTGGCACTGCGAGGTGGTGCTCCCCCATCCTGCACAATCACCAGGAGCTGGAAGTTGGACTGCTGCTCCCGATCCAAGCTGTGCTTGGTGCTGACCTCTCCTGTGAGGGAGAATCCCAGAAGGGCTTGGGTTGGAAGGGACCTTCAAGCCCATCTTGTTCCACCCTGCTGCCATGAGCAGGGACACCTTCCACTATCCCAGGTTGCTCCAAGCCCTATCCAACATGGCCTTGAATACTTCCAGGAATGGGGCAGGCACAAGAAGTGAGAACTCTGATAAGTAGGGACACAGCTCAGCCCACAAGCTGCATTAGAGCAGAGCCTGTGCTCAGCTGTGTTATTCAGGCATGTTGCTGGAGCCCAGCACTGTGGGGGCTGTAAGGTGAATATTGTGCTGCTGCATTGGCCTGGCCACCATCACAGCTGCCCTGCCCTGGGCTTTCTCACCAGACAGCCCTGCCTAGGAGGCCAGGAGTCTCTCACCTGTCTGCATGTGAATAAGAAAGTTGGGGTCGTGCTGGAGCAGGCGGTAGGTGAGCCGGCTGTTCTGCCCAGCGTCCCGGTCGCTTGCCATCACCCTTCCCACAGTGCTGCCAGGAGCCTGGTTCTCAGACACAGTGAAGAAGTAGCGCTCCTCGCTCAGCCGAGGGCTGTTGTCGTTCTCGTCGGTGATGCTGATCCGCACGGTGCTGGTGCCGGTTTTCCGTGTGTCTGCCGCAGCCCCGGTGCCTCCCACCGAGGCCAGCACCGTCAGCACGTACAGGTCCCGCGTCTCCCGGTCCAGGGCGCTCTTGACGTACAGCCAGCCGCTCTCAGGCACGATGCCGAAGCTGGCAGCATCCCCATCTGCACGCAGGTGGTAGGTGAGGGCTGCGGATTCCACATCATGTGCCAGGGCCCTCACCTGAAGGAAGCGGGTGGAGACGGGAACACCCTCCTGCACCTCCACACGGTACGTGAGAGTGTCAAAGATGGGTCCGTTGTCGTCCTCGGCTTGCACGTGCACCAGCAGCGTGAAGGTGGAGCTGAGCTGGGGAATGCCACTGTCCCGGGCCACGATGGCCAGGCTGTAGGCTGAGATGGCCTCGTACTGCAGGGCCCCAAGGAGCCGCACTGCCCCCGAGGCACGCTCCACAACGAAGGTGCCCTCACCCCCCGACACCAGCTCAAAGGTCACCTGTCCATTGGCACCACTGTCACGGTCCTCAGCCTGCAGGGTGTAGACTGTACTCCCAGGTTCTGTGGCCTCTGGCAGCAGGATGGAGTCAGAGGGAATTGGGAATGCCGGCACGTTATCGTTCACATCTGACACGGAGATCTTCACACGCGTGTTGCTGTAGGCAGGGGGTGAACCGCTCCGGGCCTGGACATCCAGGATGAGAACTGACTGGGACTCATGATCCAGAGGCAGGCTGGTGCAGAGCTGCCCCGAGGCTGAGTCGATGGAGAAATAGCCATGAGGGTCCCCCGAGGAGATGGAATAGAAGATGTCATCAGCATGACCTGTGGGCAAGAGGACGGAGACAGAAGGAATGAGTTGTCATCCAGCTTACTGCCTCAGCCCCAGGGTCAGGAAGCTGTGGTCCAAGGGGTGCAGCAGCACTGTGCCCACGTGCACAGACACCCAGGTGTGCTTACACACTTGTGTGGGCACAGGTGCTGAGCTAGGTGCACACTCAGGTGTGAGTGTGTGGAGCTCTCAGAGCAGGGTCACTCCATGAGGAAGTCTGGTGGATGCTGGACCTCAAGGATGGTGTAGGGACAGGGAAAGTGGCAACATGCAAAAGGGACGAGGTCATACCTGGTGGGTTCTGGGCCTGGACAGCCCCCACACTGGTGCCCTCTGGCATGTCCTCAGGCACACTGAAGAAGTACTGAGCTTGCTCAAAGACAGGGGGTGAGACTGTGCCCTCCACGATGCTGATGTTTACCCGGGCATTCGGCTGTGCCTGAAGGCCCCCCCCATCCTGAGCAGAGATCACCAGCTGCACCAGGGTGTTGGCTTTGCCACTCAGAGACCATGACAGAGAAATGACACCTGAGGAAAAAAGTAATTGATGTGGCATTGTGCTGCACCCCAGTCACCTGGCACCAGGGGACAGGCCAAACCATAAGATGGAAAAGACAAACCAGAAGGAGTAGGAAACAATGTGCATCACACTGGGAGCCCACCACTGAGGAGCTGGAGTGAATGAGTGGAGCTGTCCCAGGAAATCCTCCCCAAATCCTCCACACTTATCTTACACCCAGCTCTGAGTTAAGCAGTGGTACAGGCTGTGGGACATGAGCCAGAAGGCAGCTCTTGGGACAGTGAAAGGCAGGGAGAGGGCTTCCAATCTGGGGCACAGGGTGAGTGTCATAACACAGCAAGCAGGCCCTGGACTGGCAGAGAGGATCTGGGAGGGGATATAGAAGTGAAGGACCATAGCTGATAGGCCTTACAAAAGAGGTGGCCCTGCATTAGGAGGGCTGGTAGGGCTTGTCACCTTCCCAGTCACCTGCTGGGAACTTGAGAACCAGTGTGCAGATTTCCCAATGCACCTTTCTGTCCTGCTGAGAGTCCCTGGCATCACATACCCATGCACCCACTTCCCCAGCAGAAAATGCTCTGGCTTCGAGCAGATGCAGCCAATGACAATGGTGGGATCAAGAGCGACAGAGTTATAGAGGAGAGTTAACTGAGCTGGAGAAGAGAGGACTGGCAGGGATAAGAAAGGAAGCAGGATAGAGCCTGATCGATCATACAGCTGATCATACGGCTGTGTGATCAGCACACAAGAGGAAGGGCGCACTGAGTTGGAGATGGGGAATGAGGAGAAGAAGGAAGACAGGACAAATGAAGAACAGAACAGGGAGCAGAAACAAAAAGTCAGGGACTGAGCCTGGGAAGGGGTTACCAGAGGCTAAGGAAGTTTAGTAGGGAAAGATGTGGCAGGGACAGAAACAGACATACTCTGGAGACAGACTGCACTGCTGAAGTGGCCAAGCAGTGACACTCAGGCCGGTTTTGATAGCTCCCACATCACAGTGCTCCAACTGCTGCCTGCTCTGGCTGCCTGAGATCTCACCTGTGTCCTTGTTGAGGGAGAAGAGCGGGGGCGAATTTCCCAGGATGATGCGGTATGTCACCCTCCCATTCAGCCCTTCATCCTTGTCATGGGCGGTGACACGCAGCACGGCTGTCCCCGGCATGCTCTGGGTGCTGATACTGGCAGCGTACTCCAGCGGGTAGAACACTGGCCGGTTGTCATTTGTGTCCTCCAGGAACACCTTCACATACACCATGGAGTTCAGGCCGCCCTGAGGAGGCACCACATCAGAGACAGTGCGAGGACAGCAGCACCCCCTGCACAGTGCTGGGTCAGCAGCACTGCATGCACAGCCTCGGTAGCACTCACCCCATCCACAGCAGTGATGGTGAAGTCATAGGCAGACGTGCCCTCATCACGGTCCAGGGGCTGCACCGTGCACAGCTGCCCTGAGTGCTTGTCAATGCTGAACTGTGTGGGGATGATGCTGCCGATACCAGAGCCAATGGAGTAGGAAAGGGAGCCAAATGCACCACTGTCTGAGTCTGTGGCTGTCACCTGTGTGAGGGAAGGCACCACCTGAACAGAACAGACCACCAGCCAGACCCGGCCCAGCACCACCACCACACCTCAGTGCCACCTTCTGCTCCATGGCCACAGCCACCGTGCCACCCTCAGAGCTCGCCATCACAACGCAGTGTGACAGCAACTGTGGTCCTTGTCCCAGACCAGCCACTGCTTCTTCTGCAGGACATGCAGCACTGCAGCAGCAGCAGCCCCTGCACCTCTATTCCTTCTTTTCTGCAAAGACACTCAGGATGGGACAGGAAGAAAGTCACCCCCTGTCACCACGGCCCTGGCTCTGTCCTGCTCTCAGGGCTCTGAGTCTAGCAGCCCCAGACATGGGGCATGAGGATGGAGGATGGCACTGCCCTGTGAGAGTCCAGTCTCACGTTGCCTGCAGCACAAGAAGTGCACCCACTGTGACAGACATAGCAGGAGGAGAAATGCTGCTCCCTGCTTGCCCTCCCCAGCTCCCCCTTCGGGCTCCTATAGAGCTCAGGTCAGCAGAAACCAACTCCTGACTCCACATCCCTGCCCACAGCTCCTCCACCAGCTGGGAGCTCCATGGAGAACAAAGCTGGGGGACAGAGCTGGGGGAAGGCAGCTGGGCCAGGCCCGGGTGAAGTGGAGTTCAGGCCTCGTCAGCCACAGCTCCTCCCCGCAGCAGCCATGGGGCCTCGGCTCCGCACGAGGAGCGCAGGAACGCTGCGTGCGCGCCAAGCGGAGGGCCCGGCTGGGGGCTGCGAGCCCGGTCATCGGGGATGGAGGAACAAGGCTAAGGGGACACAGGATGGCTGGGCCTGCAGGGAACAGTCAATGGGCAGGGTGGGACCACCCTGTCCTCACCAGGAAGGCTAGGCAGCACCTGCAACACTCCCAGCAGCCCTGCTGCCTTTGGTCTGAGGGGCTGCCTGCAGGCAGAAACTGAGAAGACATTGAGACCACATCTCCAGTGAGCACTAGGCTCCTGTGCAGAGGATCTGCTCCCCAACCCTGCAGCAGCTGCCAGAAGAAGCACCATGGAACAGGATCCCCCCTCCCCACTCCAGCTGCAGAGCACTTGGAAACACAGGTGCTGTGACAGAACTGGGTCAGGAGGCACTGTGGGAAACTGGACCCACCTAGAGCTCACCATCCCCCTCCCTACTGCCCCAGCCCGTCTTCCTGGGGAGCTGCTCAGCAGAGAGCACAAATCTGACCCTGCTGACATCAGTGGAGCTTGTATGCAGGTTACCAGCACAGTGGCTCCATGCTGCCTGTCATCACAGGGGTACAGCCCTGTACCCACACCCCGGTGTGCCTCTGCCCTGCCTGGGTACAGCCCTGTACCCACACCCTGGTGTGCCTCTGCCCTGCCCGGGATACAGCCCTGTACCCACACCCCAGGGTGCCTCTGCCCTGTCCGGGATACAGCCTGTACCCACACCCCAGGGTGCCTCTGCCATGCCTGGGATACAGCTCTGTACCCACACCCCAGGGTGCCTCTGCCATGCCTGGGGTACAGCCCTGTACCCACACCCCAGGGTGCCTCTGCCCTGCCCGGGATACAGCCTGTACCCACACCCCAGGGTGCCTCTGCCATGCCTGGGGTACAGCCCTGTACCCACACCCCAGGGTGCCTCTGCCCTGCCCGGGATACAGCCTGTACCCACACCCCAGTGTGCCTCTTCCATTCCTTGGGTCAGCTTCCAGCCTTCTCCACCACTGCAGATGGAAATGCATAATCAGCTGCCACGGTGACTGGAATAGGTACTATATGGTAAATGAAGACTTTTCTTTCCTTCAGAATGAACTACTTCTCACTCTGAAGGTTATCCAAAATGCACATCAGCTGCTTTAATCACTGTACAGCAACATGCTCTGCTGCAGAGTGAGATAGCAGCTTCAGACTCCTTAGCCCAGGGGCTCTGATGCTTCCAGAAGAGTCTCCCTTCCCCACCGTAACCATCTTCTGATGGGTGCCACCCTTAGGAATACCCACAGGGGGAATATCCAGCTTCCTGCCACAAGACCTGGGCCAGGTTTCAGGAACAGGGAAGCAATAGATGAGCTCTCACTACTGTTCAGTGCAGCACCATCTCCTTGGCAGCTTCCTGATACCCAGAGCCATGTTCCAGCAAGATAACTAGTGAAGCCCGCAGTCTGGTATCAGAACCAGCCCCGGTTGTGCAGCCAGGACAAGGTATCCCTCGTATCTACTGCTTCACTGTCCCATCCAGTGGTGGGACCATCTGTGAACTGCTGGTCCAACACAAAACTCTGCCCAATATGAACCTACACAGCATCTAAGAGAGGTCACATCACTGGTGCAATGACAACTGGAGCCCTGCACCTGGTTCTTGTCTCCCTTGGATGGGTGATGCTAAACTGGTGCCTAGAGAGAAGCTACAGGAACAGCAAACACCTGCTGGACCAGGTCACAGTGTTGGCTGAGGTTGGGGCCACTGGACACTGCTCTGCGCTCTGCCACTGTGTGCAGAGGGAGGAGGGCTGTGGCTGGTGCACCCCAGTCCCAGCTCCCTGCCTGCAGACTGCTGATATCCCATGTGTGAATCCCATGGGATGGGGCTGGCTGACTGCCTGTGGGCAGCCCACACTCAGCAGGGCTTGACCCGAGACCCAGGGACAGCAGGATCCCCCCTGCAGCTGGGTGATGCCTCCTGGGGACTCCTGAGAGACATCACAGGGACCACCAGCCACCAGGTATGGCAACCACCTCATTTCAGCCAGCATGCACTGCTGCAGACTCAGAGCACATGTAGTTTGAGACAGGGACACATTTTTAGCTGTGAGGGCAATTAGCCACCAAAAGGGCTCATTAAGGCCTGTGGTGAGTTCACCACTTCTGGAAATTTTTAAGCCAAGCATGGACATTTTTCCAGGAACTTTGCTAGAAGTTAATGCAGGGCAGCCCCAGGCTCTGTATTTAGCATCCGCCCCAAATCTTGGATCCACAGCTGGTTTTACTGCAGCTCATGAGACTCCTGATGTTTGCCTGAAAAGTAGAGGGAAACGGGGTCAAGCTGCCTGTGGAACTGCCCAGGAAACTCTCCACTGGGGCTGTGCCAGTCCTGCTGCTCGAATATGTGGGAGTAGGAGCCAGGGCTCTGAGCCTGAATGGCAGCCCCACTGCCCTCTCACCTCTGACTTCTGAACATAGCCCACACAGACGCTAAAGGCTTTAAGCACAAAGACATCAATTCTCTGCCAGCAGATTCCTGACCTGAAGCTGCCAAGGAAGCAGCAGTACCTGAGGAAGCTAGGATCACAGACCCCTGGTCTCGCAAAGAATTCCAGTGTCCCTGCCAAGCAGGGGTGGCACACAGCTGCATCTGCTGTTCCCTAGAAGGGACTACTAACTGGGGATGTGGCAGTTGGCAGTAGCTGTGACTGCAGTGACCATGAAGCAGCAGATTCAGGATCCTAAAGGGAGTGAGGAAGAAGAGAAGCAGAGTACAGACCCTGGATTGCAAGACAGACTTCAGCTTTTACAGGGAGCTGGTCGATGGAAGGGATCTCATGGGAGACAGCACTGAAGGCCAAGGCAGCTCAGGAAAGCTGGCAAGCCTTCAGGACAGCACACTCCAGAGCAGCCCATCCCAATGCTCAGGAAAACACAGAGACCTCAGCAGATGGCTCGGGCTAAGCAGGGGCCTCTGGGCTAAGCTGCCATGCAAAAGGTGGTGTAGGCTAAGAGAACTGGGACTGTTCAGCCTGGAGAGGAGAAGGCTCTGGAGTGACCCATCTGGGGCCCTTCGGTACCTGAAGGGAGCCAATGAGATGGAGAGGCTATTTAAAAGGGCCTCAAAAGACAAGACAAGGGAGAACTGCTTCACACTGACTGCAAGTAGGTTTAGATTGGATATTGGAAAGAAATTATTCCCTGTGAGAGTGATGAGGCCCTAGCACAGGGTGCCCAGAGAGGCTGTGGCTGCCCCTGGATCCCTGGGAGTGTCCAAGGTCAGGCTGGACACTGGGGCTTGAAGCAGCCTGGGACAGTGGAAGGTGTCCTTGCTCATGGCAGTGGGGTGGAAGGAGATGATATTTAAGGTCCCTTCCAACCCAAACCATTCCACAATTCTTTGAGATGGGCACGGAGGCAAGACACTTAAGCAGGAATCTATAAACATTGCCAGGCATGTCAGGAGTGTGTCAGCAAAGTCAAAGTTCAAGCCTGAGCGTGCCAAGAAGAGCCTCTGTACTGTGCTGGTAGTGAAGGCCTGAAGAAGGGCCCATTTCTGAGCATGGAATCAGCAGCAGCAGGCACAGGTAAGACTGGGACACTCAGTGCCTCCTCCACCTCGGTCTCCACCAGCCTCCCAGGCCTCCATGCTGTTCAAAACGCTTCAGAGAGCCTCCAGAGAGGGGTGAAGAGAGAGTCAGTATTTCTTTGAAAAGACTGATCCATATGAATCCATGGGACTCAACAGGCTGCATCAATGGATGCTGAAGAAATGGATTTGTAGGGTTGCTTGTCACATGTGGGGGCAAACCAGGGGAGATCCCTGACACCTGGAGGAATGCAAGTCTCACATCCCACCTTCAACAAAGGCCAAAGGGATCATCTGAGGGTCTATGTTCTCGTTAGCCACACTTTGGGCCCTGGGAGAATCATGGAGTGAGTCTTCTAGCATATTTTAGGCCACATGAAAGATCCTGGAAGGGAAGAGCCATCATGGATTGACCATCTTGTTTGCTCTCTGTGGCGGAGTGATGGGATCTGAGGTCAAAGGGCTGACAGCTGTGGGTGACAATTGCCTTGACTTTAGGAAGGATTTTGACACCCTCTCCCACTGTCCTCATATCCAAGGCAGGATGTTACAGTTTGGAGGGCTGGGCAATCAGGGGGTGAAAGACAGTTTGGGAGACAGGCTCTGGGGAGAGGTTCATGAGCAATGCTCTGCCTGGGGGCTGTAATGAGCAAAAGGGTCTGGATGAAAGTGACAGAAGAAATACATCTTTTCTGTCAGACAATGGATGCAAATGAAAAGGCATATGCCCTTGAGACCAGAGGATGTGTTAAGGAACCCAGGGATGACCCCGATGCTGTGTTTTGAAGACTTCGTGGATAGGTGTAGAAGAGGCTGCTACCATGGCAGGGTTTGGGGAACACATCTGGGCTACCTTCTGCTGAAATCACTCACTGATCAGTGTAATTACATGGGAATGCAGCTGTTGGCATCCAATTCCCAACTGGATTTGAATCTGGCAAGGGATTTCAAACTCAACAAGAAGGGCTTCTATAAGTACATTGGTGACAAAAGGAAGGCTGGGTAAAATGTAGGCCCACAGCTGAAGGAGACTAGGGACCTGGTGACAAAGGACATATAAAAGACAGGGGCACTTAATACCCTCCTTCCCTTACTCTCTACTAGTAAGATGGGTCTTCAGGAGCCTCAGGTCTCAGAGAACAGAGTGAAAGACATCACTGCCAGGCCCTTCACAATAATCTTTGCTCAGCTGTCATGTTTGGGAGATGCCTGAAGACTGTGGGAAGGTAAATATCTCCTGTCTTCAAGAGTAAGGAAGGAGGACCCAGGTAACTATAAAACAATCAGTGTCACCTTGATCCCTGGGAAACCGATGGAGCAGCTACTCCTGGAAACCATTTTTATGCATGGGAAGGACAAGAAAATGATCAGGAGTGGTGAGCACAGCTCCCCCTAAGGACAAATCATGCTTGATCCACATGATAAATGACTGGCCTGGTGGATGACAGAAAAGGAGTGGATATTGTCAACCTGAAGTGCACTAAATTCTTTGACACTCTCCCCCATGAGATCCTCATCCAGCTGAAAACCAGCTGAATGCCTCCTATCCAGAGGGTGGTGGTCAGGGGCACAATATCTACTTGGAGGCCAGTTGCTAGCAGTGTGCCCCAGGGGTCAATCCTGTCTCCAGTCCTGTTTGGCATCTTCATTAATGACCTGTTTGATGGTGCAGTGTGTACCCTGAGCATGTTTGCTGATGACCCCAAACTGGGAGGAGTGGCTGATTTGCAAGAGGCTCATACTGCATTTGGAGCGACCTTGAGAGGCTGCAGGGAGGGACGAGAGACCTCCTAAAGTTCATAAGGGACCGTGCGAAGTTCAGTCCTGGGGAAGAAACAATCCCCTGCACCAGCAGATGCTGGGGGCATCTCACCACTGGAGAGCAGCTCAGCAGAGACCCTCTGGGTCCTCATGGGTGCCAAGCTGAAGATGAGACAGCAACGTGCCCTTGCTGCAAGGAGAGAGGATGGTGTCCTGGGCAGCATCAGGGTGAGTGTGGCCAGCAGGTCAAGGAGAGGATCCTGCCCCTCTCCTCAGCAGTGGTGAGGCCACGGCTGGAGCTGTGTACAGTACAGTACTCCTTAGTACTCCTACAATACAGTACTGGCTCCCCAGTACAGGAGAGAGATGGCCATACTGGAGAGAGTCCAGGGAAGGGCCACAAAGATGATGAAGGGACTGGAGCACCTCTCCTGTGACAAAAGACTGAGGGAGCTGGGATGGTTCAGCCTGGAGAAGGGGTATCATTCATACAGGAAAGAGGGCAACAAGACGATTGATCCAGGCTCTTCTCAGTTGTGCCCAGTGTCAGGATCAGAGGGGATGGGCACACACTGGAACACAGGAGAGTCCCTCTGAAGATCAGGAAGCACTTTTCCTTTATGATGTTTCCCAGGAAAGTGGGGATGTCCAGGGCAACCAACTCTGGATGGTGCTGCTTGTGCATGGGGGCGTTGTACTAGACTTTCTCAAGAGGTCCTTTCCAAACTCAGCCATTCTGTGATCTCCAGCCAAAGACCCTCCTGAACACCCCAGTTCCCCACTGAGCTCAAATTGTTCCAAGAGAGCTGATCTGCTCCCTGTCCCTGCACAGCAGCCTTGACCACACCAGGCAGTAGCATCTGCTACCTGCCCCTCCTTGCCTGCAGGTGTGGTGAGAAGAGCATGCAACAGTAGTGCTGTGGCCACCACGGAGCAGAAGAGGACAACAAAGGAGAACAGCAAGGTGACTCAGGGTTAGGCAGCAAGAAACCAGAGCACCAGACTTTGAAAAGGAAGTAGGGTCCTGGCCAAGCGTGCCTCTCCCCACTGCATGGAGAGCTGGGAGGGCAGTGATGGGTATCGAGGCCTTGCAACTTCACACCCTCCTCCCAGTACCCCAGCAAGACAGAAGGAACAAGTGGAGCCAAGGCACAACAAACTTCCTACATTTCCCAGAGGTGGTACAGTTCCCAGAAGTACAGCCCCACACCAAGGTCCCTCACCCTGTGGGAGTCAAAGCTGCCCCTTCCCTTAGACCCATCTCAAGCACATCACCAGAGCCCCTCATACAAATCTCCTGCTTTCACAGCCCTCCTGCTGACCTGTGCCCTCGCCCAGCCCACAGTACTGTGAAGTGATGGAGCACTGCTCAGCAGCTCAGGCTCCATTCCTCAGCCATCCTCCCCACTCCAGCCAGCGCAGTCAGCAGGCAGGGAACTCATCTGGAGCCTGGCCACGGCTGGGGCTCTGCTGCGCACATGTTGTGCTGTGGCTTTGGCAAACATCTGGCTCTGGGGCTCCCGCCCCTCTGAGTGACGGCTCTTGGTGGGAGAGGAGGGGAGGCTGGCGCCAGTGTGGTCAGTGATCCCACGCATGGCTCCCTGCGCCTGAGTGCATGCCAGGCGTCCTGCCCTCCCAGCCCTGGCACAGCCACTGACCAGCTAAAAGTGGCCAGGGAGCAGCCACGAAGCTATTTCAGGAACTGTTCCTGTCTCCAGGGCTTTGTCTCAGCCTCCAGCACACTCAGGTCTCAGGGGAGGGAGCAGGGTCAGGGTTTGGCCCAGTGACAGTCCAGCACACGTGGCCAAGGCGAGGGTCAGACCCCATGGCTACCAGAGCCCCCCGTCCAGGGAGCCCCAGCGCAGCTGCCGGCACTGCTGGCTTGCACTGCTGGTCCCCAAGGCCCCAGACACGGGCAGGAGTCTGGCTGGTGGTCACACAGCCAAGGCCTCCACACTGCCCAGAGCAGCTGTGGAACAAGATGGGCTTTAAGGTCCCTTCCCACCCTTCTGTGATTCTATGACAGACGCAGGCTGCCAGAAACACATGTAGCTGGGCATGGGGAGCAGGGGCTGCCCTGAGATGGGGTAAAACCTTCGGTTCAGAGGGTGAGGGGAAGTGGGTTAATCACAGACACTGGCAGGGAGGCAGGATGTGAACAGTGGGGCTAGGCAAGAGGTGAGAGAGCCTGGGAGTGCCCAGCACCCTTCTGGGAGCCCAGGGGCCTCCAAGCACAGGGACAAACCAGGGCACAGATGGACAAGGAGTGAAGTTCTGCACCTGGGTTACGGGTGTCCTTGCTAGTGAAATGGCACCTGCAGCCAGGAGCTAGAGGGCACAGGGAGCCCCATAGAAAGTGCAGGAGCTGAACAGGACCTGGAAGCTGGGGAGCAGAAAAGGGCAGGGAGTCCTGGAGCAGAGCAGGGCTGGGAAGAGTGCTCAAGGTGGGGGGCTTGAATGGGGCAGACACAGCACAGGGCAGAAATGGCAGGACCCTGGGGGGCACTGAAGCGAGAACGACCCCAAACCAGGGTGTGGGGCTAGGTTTCAGCCATACGGAGCTCAGGCAGAGAGTGCTCAGAGAAGGTCTATACAAAAAGATGGGACACAGATCAGTAAGATGTGCAGGAGAGACTGGGCTGGGGTCAGCACAAGACTGAGCATGCCAGGCAGGGTGAGCCGAGGGAGCAAGGCTGGGATGGGGCCCCCAACATCAGGAGGACACGGAGCTGCTCTGCAGACAGGCTGGGTGAGATGGGGGTGTTCAACCTCAAAAAAGCTCCAGGGAAACCTTAGACTCCCTTCCAGTGCCTAAAGGGGCTCCAAGAGAGATGGAGAGGGACTTTGGATAAGGGTCTGGAGTGACAGGGTAAGGGGGAATGGCTTCACACAGCCAGAGGACCAGGTTAGATGGCATATTGGGAAGAAGTTCATCCCTGTCAGGGCGGGGAGGTCCTGGCACAGGGTGCCCAGAGCAGCTGTGGCTGCTCCATCCCTGAAAGTGCCCAAAGCCAGGACTGGTCTAGTGGAAGGTGCCCCTGCCCATGGCAGGGGGTTGGAACTGGATGATCTTTAAGGTCCCTTCCCACCTGAAACTATTCTGGGACTCCACAGGGAGCAGGGAGAGGCTGGCATGTCCCAAGAGCTATGCAGGTAGAGGAGAGCTGCCCTGGATCACAGTGGCAAGGGTCCTGGGGGAGAAGACAACTGCAGCTGGCACTGACTGAGGGGTGTGGGGAGAACAAGGGGGAGCAGAAACTGGGGTCCAGCGGGACAGTATGCTGGTGACTGGGGCCACAGGAGGGAGGCAGAAGGACTGGCCCTTTGGAGGGCAGCGTGTGTGGGTGGGGCTGTGGGTGGACATGGATGAGTGAGCTGTGTGAGCAAGGGCAGTGGTAGAAAGAGGAGTTCTGTGGGGCCTAGAGCAGAAGCAGAGGTAAGGGAAAAGGGGCAGCTGTGAGGGGGCTGGGGATTGCACGGAGGAAGGAGGGAGCTGTTCAAGGGGGTTGGGAGGAGGAGCCGAGGATGGGGGGAGAGGAGCGCGAGGGGCTGGGGCCTCTCAGCTGCAGTGGAAAAGCTGCTGCAGCTCCAGGGGAAATGCTACTTGAATTAATCATGGCGCTGGCTGCTGTGCCAAGCCCAGGAGGAGGCTGCTGGCAGCGCAAGGAAATAACTTTCACAGGAATTTGGAACAAATGCAGCTCTTCTGGCGGTAACAACAGCACTCACCTCCCCCCACAACCTCCCCATGTACCAGCATCTCCCCCATGCCCACAGTCCTGTGTACCCCCAGATCCCCCCACATGGCAGCCTGCTCCTCAGGACCGTGATACTCCCCCTCCCCTTGTTCTTTCCCCCAGCACGCTCCCAGGCATCTCCCCATCTTGCTTTGGAAAGCTTGCCTTCTTGTTTCTAAGGAGGGGGAGGCCTGTTCTGTGTTGTGCAAAGGTCTGAAAATAGGTTGATACTAAATCCCTTGCCCTAAGAACACAAATGCAGGCAGCAGTGCCCCCATCCCTCCTACCACTTTCCTTGCCCGCAGTTGGTGAGCATTAGTCCTCGTGCTGCCCCAGAGTCCATGCATGGCTTTGTGTCCCTGCACAGCCCCCTCCTGCTGCACAGCCAAGGCATCAGGAACAGCCCTCCAGACTCTCTTTTGGTAATACAGTGTATGTGGCCTGGTGTAGCCTACAGCTCTTCATCCAAATCTTCCTCCCTGGGGCTAAAAACAGCCCATGGGGCTGTCCCAGTGCTATGCATGTAGCATTGCCCATGAATGTCCCATGGGATCACAAACCAGAACCAAAAACTGATCAGACTTATCCTCAGAACCACAGAGACTCTACATTAGGTGCATTGCTGGTCAGCTTTTGATTTCTGATGTTCCCAGCATTTGTGTATGGGTGCAAAGGCAGTATGTAAACCCTGGTTCCAAAATCATCAATACTGGATATATGCAAGAATCAATAATCCACCGCTCCATGTCATTCAGGTTGCTGTCCAATCAGCCCATGCTCACCACATGGGGTTCACAGTTCTCTCTGCCAGAGCACAGACAATACTTGATTTAGCATGAAAAGTCAGAAAGTCCCAAAAAAACACTATCTGACCATGCATGCAGTGTGCTGGTACACAGTCAAATGTTTAAAGCAAATTTAAACCAGCAGGGTGAATTTATACCAGAGCAGTGCTTCACATCACGGACCACAGCATTGGAACGGGGTCCAGTGCCCTAAAGCTTCTGCAACATCAGCTCATGGCAGCAGAGAGGAGCAGGGCAGCCAGCTGGGGACAGTCTCCCACTCCATTTTCTCCTGGTTTCATGTTCACTGCTACCCTGGGCTCTGTCTCCACCAGTGTTTCTTTCTCATCTCAGATTTGAACAGCGAGTTTGCTATTTCCTTTGCTTCATGCTCAGTCTGCTACTGTGGGACCTGGCCCATAGTAAACACGAGTAATAAACAGAGAAGATGTTATGAGTTCCTTTTTCTTTCTCAGAAGCTCAGGCCAGCAACCTGCTCTGCTCATCCCTGTTCATACTCAGACACAAAGGCTGTCCAGGCAGACAGAATGGAGACTGCAAGGGAGCAGATCATCTGTAGCAACTCTTCAGGTCTCTCCTGCTCACTCACAGGGACTCCTTCCTTCCCCACCTTTCTGTCCTGTCCACAGAGAGTAGACATCACTGTCTAAAAACAGGCTCCTCCCAGGGTTTTCTGCTTAAAAATGGGGCAGACTGACAAAGAAGCAAACCCACTGAGTTCTGTGCTGACCTGGGTGACTGTCCTGTGTCCTGTACCTCATCTGGCAGGGCTTGCCCATGACCTGAGCACTCATGAGCATTGTGTGGGTCCGGACAAAACCCAGACTTTGACAAACATACTTTACTGTCCCAAGGCAGGGTGAGCCCCAGTGCCTGCAAGCCACAGGGAGAGGGAGTCAAGCAGGAGCAATAGCACAAAAGGGCTGTGGGGGCAGCACACCTGACATGGGCAACTTCGTGGGGAACAGTGCTGGGCACTGGCCACCATGAGCCCTGGCAGCACCTCTGAAGCCTTCCTGTTTGAGGCAACAGGGGGTGGCCATGCCAGGCAGCTGTGCTCCAAGCCCAGGGCTCCCTGAGCTGGCTCTGCCCAGCTCCCAGACTCGGCTGGCTCCTGCTGCATCCTCGATCAAGCCATGGGCCTGGCCAGCCTCCTTTCCCATCCTCTCACATTTCCTGGCTCAGAGGAAGCAGCAGCAGATGTGTGAGCTGTTTGCTTTGTGCCGAGGCCGCGCGGGAGTTACCTGTGCTCAGCCCAGACGCGCTGCTTCCAAACGAAACACCAGCACTAAGCCAAAACCATCGAAATGGGGCCAAGCCTTGGTCACTGCCGGCTGCCAGGCCAGCCCTGTCCCTGCACAGCGCAGAGCCAGGTAGCCGTGCACTGGCCACTCTTCTGGGTGTGCCCACACGCCCCATTTCCTCTGTAGGGCGCGCTCCCTCCAGCCCGGCCCCAACCCGCCGTCAGGAACCCAGCCGCCATCTCCGATTGCATTTCCAGAACGCCTTCCCACACGAGCAGCACTGAGCAGGAAGGCACGGACAAGGAAAGAGGGGGGCCTCCCTGCAGGGGCTCTACACAGGCCTGGGGCTGCCATGCTCACGCCAGGACACACAGCACCTCTGCTCTGACCCTGGCCCTGACCCTTTCCCCATCTCTGTCCCCAGCCCTGCCCCATCCCCATCCACCCCAGACTGGGACAGTGTGTAGTGTTGCCCTGCATACACCAAACCCAGATCTCCCCTGACCTACATCTTCCTCCTCATCTTCCACTCACTCTTTCTGCCCATTCTTCCCCCTAATCCTACCTCGACCCTTCCCCAAGCCCCCTAATCTATGCCATCCTACACTTGCCCCTGCTCCACATGCCTTCCTCCATTCCTTCTCTATTCACACCTGGCGCTTGCTCCCATCCAGTTCCTCCTTCCCACCACACTCCTACCCCATCCCCCACACTCACTCCCCAACAAGCCCCTCTCCAGCACTCTCACCCCATGCCATCAGTCACCTGCATGCACACCCCCCCGCCCAGCCCATCCATCCTCCCCAGCCCACACTCACACCCCCTATGCCCTGCAGTGTACCCACAGGGCACCCATAGACCATTCTTTCTTGCCATTTCCAGGGTGACCTAGAGGTCACCTGGCCAAATCACAGGACCTCCTCCAGCCTTGTCTTATGGATCCCAGAATTTCTGTTCTTCCTGTCCCCTTGGGCCCCTCTCACCAGCCTGGTACCAGAGCTTCTCATGGTCCCAGCTAGAAATCCCCGTGCCCCACACCTCCAGCAAGGAAGTGCCCCCAGTGCTTGTCCCGATGGACAGCCTGGATGCTGCCATGGTTGGCACTGCCTCACTGCACCCCCACACCTGCCCTCACCCCAACTCAGGCAGGTGGCATCACCTGTCCCAGGAACCAGAGCTCCAGGGCCTAAGCTGCAGCAGAAACACCAAACACAGGGAACACAACACACAGAATCTAAATGGCATCACTAGCTCATCACAGAACTTTTGAAGGCCCAGAAACTCTCCAGCCCCAGCTGCAATCTCTTGCTACATAAAGGCTGGTGCAGCAGCACGAGTCTCAGCTCATTAACTCATTAGGATAATTAATGCTAATGCTCACAACTAGTCTTACCAACACTGATGAACTCGGGCTAATGACCTCGCAGGGGGAGAAGGAAGTTTGAAGCCTGGTACAGGCAGTTTCCCAGAGGCAGTATCACTTTCCTTAGCCCCATTTTGCGTGTCCTGGCTGCAAGGTAGCTCCACACTGATGCAAGCAAGGCCTGGCACAGCAGGACCCACCTCAAGAGAGGCCCACACCATGCTCTGCATGATGGGCAGCCTTGTGGTGTGCCCGATGGCAGTGGCATTGCCCACTGCTTGCACACAGAAAGGATGTACACAACTTGGCCCCATTCCAGACTCACACCAAGGGTGGGGATCTCTGCTCGGGCGTTCCTGCTGCAAACGCTGCCCATCAAGGCCACAACACCTGCAGCAAACACCCTGCACTAGCAGGTCTCCCACCCCAGGCTGCTCACAGCCCTGGCTGTGCCCCTGCTGAGCTCTGGCCTCAATACCTGTACCTACCTGCAAGAAGCAGGTCCCAACAGGGGTGTTCTCCTTCAGGGACACGTTGTAGAAGTTACTTTTGAACACCGGCTCATTGTCATTGACATCCTGCAAGGCCACGTGCACCACAGCTGAGGAAGAGAGGGCAGGAGTTCCTCGGTCTGTGGCCAGCACGGTGAGCTGAGGCTGAGGATCCTTTTCATAATCCAGTGGGGCAGCAGTGGTGATGATGCCAGTGGCAGGGTCAATGGTAAACCAGCTGGAGTGGGTGTCACGGCCATGCAGAATGCTGTACCGCACCTCCCCATTGGGACCCTGGTCCTTGTCACGAGCTGTCACCTGCAGGACAAAGCTGCCGGGGTACACCACCTCAGGGATGCTCTGCTTGTACTCCTGCTGGTCAAAGAGCGGGGGATTGTCATTAACATCCATCACCTGCAGCACAAAGGCTGATTCTGCCCGGAGCGGGGGTGTTCCTGAGTCAGTAGCTGTCACCCGCAGATCATAGGAGTCTCTTTCTTCCCGATCCAGAAGTTGGTCCACGCAGATCAGATAGATTATATTGTCCTTGGTAGTGAGGGCAAATTTGCCATCTCCTCCCTCCAGTGTGACATTGACATTGGAATACTCTCCATAGTCGGGATCAGAAACAGAAATGCGTGCCACATACTGTCCAGGCTGGGCTCCCTCGGAGATCTGTGGGGAGCCATCCTCACTCAGAAAGATGATAGTCATGGTGGGCTGGTTGTCATTGTAGTCACGCACATGGATAGTGACAAAGGCTGTGGTGACCTCAGGATGGACAGCCTTATCCCTTGCCTGCACCACCAGCTCATGCACCTTCCTCACTTCATAGTCCAGACCCTTGTTGAGCTTGATGACTCCAGTCCGGGCATCAATGGTGAAGTATTGGTCAGGATCGCTCTGCCGTCGGTTGATCTCATAAATCACATCCCCATTGTCACCTTCATCTGCGTCGGAGGCAAAGACCTGCAGGATGCTGCTGCCAGGTTTCAGATTCTCTGAAATGAGCGTATGATAGCGGCTCTGGTTGAAGCTGGGGGCATTGTCGTTGATGTCCTGAATGGACACATCCAGTGTCATCTGGGTGCTCCGGGGCGGAGAACCCCCATCGTAGGCTTCCAGCAGCAGTGAGTATGATGAACGGTTCTCCCGATCCAGAACGTTGCTGACCACCAGGTCCAAATACAGGACCCCATTGGGTCCTCGACGTGTTTCCAGGCGGAAGGCCTGCCCCACATTCCCTCCCTTAATCATGTAGCCTTGTGTGTTCAGGAGGCCACTGTCAGCATCAAAGGCTGGGTCCAAGGGAAACCTGCTGCCAATGGGTGTGTGCTCTGGGATCTGAAAGGTGCTGTGCTGTTTGGGAAACGCTGGGGCATGGTCATTGATGTCATTCACTTGGATGTTCACTTCTACCGTGATGCCCTCTGGGGTGACAGCAATGAAGCTGTAGCGGTCCCGAGTCTCCCGGTCCAGGACACGAGCTGTTTTGATGATCCCAGTATTCTCATCTATCCCCAAGTCAGTGGAGACGCCACTGCCCTCCTGTGCTGAGATGAAATACATGTAGGCACTAGTTTCAGGGGGTAGGCCAGCACTAATGTCCCCAATGATGGTGCCAGCCGGCTGCTCCTCATCTATTTGTAGATCCAGGGTGCCCAGGACAGCAGAGCCCATCCCTGCTCTCAGGCCCCCAAGAATAAGCAGCTCCAGCAGAAGCATTGTTGACCTCTTCATCTGCTCCATGGCTGGCAACTAGCAGAGCAGAGGGTGGCTTGATCTCCTTTTCAGAGTTTGCTTTAATCCTGCCTGGAATGCAGACCAGAGGATACTGGTTAAGAGAGAGCAAAGGAAGGATAGAAAACAGCCTGGAGACGGAAGGCCTGCCAGGTACCTGCTGCCCGATCACTATGTAACGCCTGTCCCTCACAAGAAGAAAATGTGACAATATGACAGAGCCTGCCCAGAACAAAAACCTGGGACAGCACCTGGAGTCAGCCCAGCAGCGCACACCTGACAGTGCACCGAGGAGAGCAGCTAGGACCCTGACACAAAGGTGCTTTCTACATCCTCAGGTGCTCTTCCAAAGACTGCCCGACTGGCAGCACTGGCATTAGGTGCCCCAGAGCAGCATGCCCTGTGTCTTTAACAGCTGAATGCTCCCTGTGAGGTTCAGAGCCGTCTGCAGGAGGACACAGGTTTTTGGGCAAACAGCAGCCTTGCATCTCTCTACCCTGAAAAAAGCTGGTCTCAAATTACGAGATAGCTCAGCGAGTCACTGGTTGAGATCCTAGCCCCTACCCCCCTCTCTCCCCAGCAGTGTGCCTTTCAGGACCTCGGGGACATAGGTGCCAAAAACCCATGAAGTGCAAATCTGGTGTCCCTGGGAAGGAGCACAGAACTGGAGTGGGCTTCCATCCAGTGAACAATAAATCAAAAAGGATGTATTGCAAAGGATGTGCCCACAGCTGGGAATGCCCGGGATAAAATCAGACCATGCTCATTGTTTGGGCTGGCACGGAGATCTGTGGGTGCCCCAAGCCGGTACCATGGAGGGCGGTGGCAGTGCCGTAGGAACGCAGCGACTCCCTCGGAGCTGCCAGCTGCTCCGTCCCACACCCTCCGCTGCTCACTCCCCTCCTTTGTCTCCTTCTCGCTGCTCCTTGCTGGCTCTGGCTCCTTCCCTCCCTTTCCCCGTAACTGCATTTCATTGCAGCAGTGGGGGAGGGACGCACAGCCAGCCGCAGCTCCTGCAGCAACGCAGCCGGACACGGCAGACACGCCGGACACCCGCCCTGTGCCCGCAGGCTGCCAGCCCCTGCACTGCCCTCCCCTCCTGAGAACAGCCGGAATAACACAGCGGCCAAGGAGCTGCCGAGGAACACCGACCCCAACACCCGCTCAGCCCCAGCGAACGAGGCTTCGTGGTCTGCGGGGATGGCGGCAGCATGAGCTCACACTTGGACTCTCTTGAAAGCGTTTGCTGCTGGGCCCATAACCACACTCAGGAGCCGCTCATGTCAGATGCAGGAGCAAGAACCTCCCTGTCTTGGGGGATGGAGGTGGCTGGCAATGCCTAGTTTGGGGACTAAGAATATCAGCCCTTGACCAAAGAACTCCACGGCGGTGTTAACCCTTTCCAGGGCACATATGATGGTATTCTTGGGTCCCTTTTCCCACCTCGGATCAGCTGTCTAGATTTTTTTTTTTCCTGTGTAAATCCTAGGTTAGTGACAGAAACAAAATAATTTAAAAGTATTTTCTACTCATAAAGAAATGTTTACTTCAGTGGGCATCCAGTCTGAGGCCTATCCACACAGTCTGAGGTAAATCCACATGCTCTTCTTGCACCCAGCAGATGAGAACCCTCACAATATCCTAGGACCCTAAGTCAAAAGAAAATACTTTTGCATGCTGCGATTTGGGAATCTGCACCAACTCAGTGGTCTTGACAGGTCTGCCACTCTGTTGGAGCTAGTTTTAATTCCCCAGATGGAGGGGTAACTGCCTACCCCCAGAAAAGGCAGTGCTGGAGAAATGGGGTCTGAGGTAGCTTCTGTGATGAGACTGCACCATTCCAATGGTGCTCCAGATGCTCAGGTCATGGGAGGGGCCAGGGCAGAGAGTTTAAAGCCTTGTTAAACAAACAAACAAAAAAAAGTGTAGAAAAGCAGGTAGAAGGCCAAGATTCCCTGGGGCAACCTCAGTGACTAAGGACAGGATAGAGCTAACAGTTCTTGGGTGGTGTCTGGAAGAAATCAGGGCAAAGACATGGGGAAAAGCCCACCTGGTTCCATTAGTAATATTGCCTTGAGAAGCCAGTGAGGCTTTATGGACTGCCAGAGGGGAGAAGAGAGACTTGAAAAGCGAATCTGGGGAGTGTGAAGAGCAGCTGAGAGCACTAGCACAACCAGGGAACAAAAATTAGGGTCCCTGGGCTGGAAAACTGGTGATGAAAGCCTATATAAGCTTCTTCAGTTCTATCCTCCCTGGATGCAACTGAGTAGTTTCACAGCAAGCCTATC
Organism: Vidua chalybeata; assembly: GCF_026979565.1. Taxonomy (NCBI): domain Eukaryota; kingdom Metazoa; phylum Chordata; class Aves; order Passeriformes; family Viduidae; genus Vidua; species Vidua chalybeata. Next base: position 77,116 of record NC_071531.1, on the reverse strand, counting down.
TTTCAGCAGAAGGTGGAACTTTACTAGACAGCACCAGTTGGAGGTAGCAGCCATCCCTGGTACCAGCAGACCCCTGTTAAAATGAGGTCTGCAGGTTTGGGTCAGAGGGAAACAGCAGTGACCTCAGTGGATGCAGAGTCACAAAATCTGAACAGCTGCTTTCAGTTAGCCGAGCTCAGTGCAGGGCTAGCTTGGCCGGTCTATGTAATGTGAGCCACACTGCCCTGCTCCCTTTCTGTCCCTCCCACCACCGGGCACCGAGATCCCTTGTGAAGAACCGCAGCAGGAGTCTCTGAAGGAAACTGCCAGAATCTCTTCACATAGGTCTTTGAGGTCCAGAACCATGGTGACAAGGTTGACAGGAAGGGCAGCTAAAATGGAGCGAGCTGCAACATCCATCTAAGCCTAGAGATGACAGGCTGGGGCACCAGGAGAGCCCAGCCTACATGTAGCAGATGTGCGATATTTTGAAAGAAAAAAGATATGGAATTACATTGGGACCCTGTGTGCACCCTTGCCAGTGGCAGCTTGCGCCTTCTGTCAGCCATGAGAAAGAGGAAGTGGGCTCCCAGCAGCCCCAGTAGAGGAGCTGGAAACATGGCACCCACTGTGCATGCCACAAACAGATGTCAGAGTGCTTGCTCTGCAAAGGCTTCATGAAAGCTACAGATGCTGCTGATGCCATACCCTAGCTCTGACATGAGAGGCCATGACTTGTGTAATGATGTTTTTGAGACTCCAGTCCAGAAGAGGAAGACTGTTTAATCTTTGCTGAGCACTGGTCACTGACCTGGAATATGCTTTCCTCCTGTATATTCACAGAGATTCTCTCTCTCTAGTTTCAGATCATCTGCCCTCGAAACCATGCACAGCCCTGACTTGCCTGCAGTGCAGCCTTGGGCTAACCACTCACTTCCAGCCTCTACTTAGCCTATCACTACCTACAGCCACCTCCGTGCCTCCTGGCTCTCCTACCATCTCCCACCCGGGCCTGCAGGACCAGCACCCTTCTGCTCGCTCCCAGCCTGGCCACACAGCCCCATGACCCTCCGATATGGCCCCGGGCAGTCAGAGGGGCGGTGGCACTCCTTTTCTGCGGATGCAGTTAAGTCCCTACTGCATCCTTGTGAATCCCATTTTTGTGCCACACTGGGGCTCCCCGCGGGCTCTCCTGTCTCTCAGAACGCATCTCCCACAAAGGAAAGTCTAATTAAATATTTCCGCGCTGGAGTCAATTCCCACAGTCCCAGTCTCGGGACATCCCCGCGCTGCATCGGCCCCTGCCAGATTGTGCCCATCGCCAAGGCGCTGCGGGGCCTCGCCTGCTCCCTGTACACTGGAGCCCCCGGCTGTTGGGGCTCGCTCTCCCCCGAGCTCCGGCCTCCCGGGGCTCCCCTGCCGCCGGGCCCAGCGTCCGCTGCTGCTCCCTGTCCCCGTTCCTGGCGCTCCCGGACGTCCCGCACCGGGCGGCCTCGGTGCCGGCGTTCTGCCAGCCCCGCTCCCCGCTCCGCCCGGGCTCGCAGCCCCCGCCCGGCGCCTCCACGGTTCCGCTGAGCGCCCTCCCCTCGGCGGGTCTGCCCTGCAGCGGCACCGTGAGCGCCCGGTCCCGTGCCGTGCCGTGCCGTGCCGTGCCGTGCCGTGCCGTGCCGTGCCGTGCCGCCCGGCAGCCGCCAGCGCCGGGGCCGCCGGCGAGCCCGGTCCGGCCGCGGGTCCGCGGTATTGCGCCGCCTCGGGCGCGTCCCCCCGTTCTCCCCCGCCCCCCCCCACCCCCCCCAGCTCCATTGTCTCCGCGGCGGAGGCAGAACAAAGCGCCTGGTCCCGGTCCCGGTCCGGTCCCACCGTGCGACGATGCCACCGTGCGGGGCTCCGGCAGCGGCCGAGCCGCGGCGCTAGGACTTACACTGCCCGTCCCGTGCCGGCGGCGTTCACATCCCGCAGGGTCCGGCCCCGCCACGACGTCCCGCAGCCTCCCCGCTGCTCCGGCGCCAAGGTCTCTCCAGTACCGCCGGCCGCTCCAGTGCCCCGAGCGCTCCGGTGCTCCCCCGGTGCCGCGGCCGCCCCGGTGCGGCTGTGGCCCCGCGGAGCGCTCGGCGGCGGGTCCGCGCTGGCTCGGAGCTGGCTCGGCGCGAAGGCTCCTGCTGAAATCCGACCCAGCGCCGCCCTCAGCCCCCCGCTCCCTCCACCGCCCCCCTCCCCGCCCCGCACCGGAGCGCGCCGGCGGAGCGCGGCCTCGAGGCGGCCCCGGATGGGCGAGCGGAGGTGCGGGTGGTGCGTCGGTATCGCCGGGCTCCAAGGGGTCGGGGAGCAGGATCGACACGGAGAGGTAGAAAGGGCTGGACCCGGGGTACAGAAGGATGGAAGGAAGCGGTGGGTGCCGGGAGCCAGAGAAAATGGGAAGGGGTTGGCAGGAGCCAGAGCAGGAGTGGGACGGGACAGGGCAGGGAGACGGATGGGCAGGGGATGAAATGAGGCTGTGGGCGACACTGTGAGCATGTGGGGACATGATCACAGGCCATTCTTTCCTCTCTACCGCAGTTGCTTCTTCAGCACATAACCCCGAGCTCAAGTACCTGTGACCTCCCAACACCTTGACTCACATCAGGGCTCCTAAGGTCCAGGCTGGAAGATGCTCACTCAGTGTGCCTGTGCTACAAGGGACTGGGGCTCCACCAGTCTATGCCAGGGAAAAAAAAAAACAAGACTGATGACTGTCCAGGCATCCCCACCAACAGCTGGCTCCTCAGCTCAGCTTGGCCACTTGGGCAGTTTTTCCCTGCTCCAGACAGGTCTCAGCAGTCTGTGTGTCTGTTGGAGCCATGCTGCCTCTAGGGCCAGTAACCATTGCTGGACCTTCTTCGATTTCTCAGTGGAGAAACTGCTGTTGACGAGGGTCTGTTGCTAAGATCATCTGCTAAAGGCCATGGCTCAGTGTGCTCTGAGATGGTCAGATGGTCCTTACAATCTTGTGCCTGTTCCAGTTTCAATAACTTCAGCCTTGACTTAGCTATCATATCTCTTATTTCTCTGACAGACCTTTAATGACATTTTGTGTAGAGTACAACAGTTCTCAATCCCCATGTGTAAGAAATCAGGCAAGGAAGGTGAGAGACTGGCACAGCTGAGTCAGGACCTACTGGTCAAACTAAAGAGCAAGATGGAAACACACAGGCAGTGGAAACAGGAACAGGTATCCCAAGAGGAGTATAAGGACCTTGCCCAGCTGTGTAGGGAAATTGTGAGGAAGGCTGGAGCTGAACTTGGTGAGAAATACAAAGAATTATGAGAAGAGTTTCTCCAGGAATGTCAGCCAGAAAAGAAATGTCAAAGACATTATAGTCTGCTGATAAACATGACTGGCAAACTGGTAACAAAGGACAAGGAGAAGGCTGATGGGTTCAGCCACATTGGGCAGGATCATTGATCTGTTGGAGCGTAGGAAGGCTCTGCAGAGGCGTCTGGACAGACTGGATTGATGGGCTGATCAGCTGATGTATCACATTCAACAAGGCCAAGTGCTGGGTCCTGGACTTGAATCACCACAACCTCAGGCAGCATTCCAGGCTGGGAACAGAGTGGCTAGGAAGTTGGAAAAGGACCTGGGGGTGCTGGTTGACAGTGCCTAAACATGAGACAGTATGTGCCCAGGTGGGCAAGAAGGCTAAAGGCACCTGGCTTCTGTCAGCAATAGTGTAGCCAGCAGGACTAGGGCAATAATTCCTCCCCTCTACTCCACGCTGGAAAGACCCCACCTGGAGCACTGCTCCCAGCTCTGGAGTCCTCTGTACAGGAAAGACACAGACCTGTTGGATTGATCCAGAGAAGAGCCCCAAAAGTGATCAGAGATCTGGAGCACTTCTGTGAGAACATGTTGAAAGGGTTGGGGTTCTTCAGCCTGGAGAGAGTGGGCTCTGGGGAGATCTTAGAGCCCCTTCCAGAACTTAAAGGAGCATGATGACAAAGATGGGGACAGACTTTTTAGCAGGTCCTGTAATGACAGGACGTGACGGTTAAAAAAAAAAAAAAAAAAAAAAAAAAAAAAAACCAACAAAAAAACCCAGTAGATTCAGATTAGGTATAAGGAAGAAATTTTTATGGTGAGGGTGGGGAAACACTCAAGGTCAGGTTGAATGGCGCTCTGAGTCACCTGATGCAATAGAAGATGTCCCTACTCATTGCAGGGGGGTTGGAGTAGGTGACCCTTAAAGGCTCCTCCAACCCATCCCATGCTATGATTCTATTATTCAAACATTACACTCACCTTTAAGAAAGGGAATAAGGAACTCAGAGAACCACCAATTTGTGAAGGTCATCACCACACCTGGAAAACTCAGGGACTGCATTGTCTCAGAATCCAATTCTGACCATATGGAGAACAAAGAGGCAATCAGGAATAGTCAGCACAGATTAAGCAAGCACAGATCATGCCTGAGCAGCCCAATTAGCTTCTCTGACCAAATGATTGGCTGTGTGGATGAAGGGAAAGCAGTGGCTGCAAAGTGCCTTGACAACATTGACAGCTGCTCCCACTGAGTTTCAGTTTACAACCTGAGGACATATGGTCTGAGTGAATGGAGCATTGGGTGGGCTGAAGACTGGTTGCACCTCTGGGCTGTAAAGGTAGTGATCAGTGACTCAATACAGAGATGGTGTCTAGCAGCCAACAAAATATACCAAGCACTGATTTAGGTGCCAGTATTGTTCAGTGTTTGTTGATATTCTGTGATGACAATGGAGTACAAGACTCCATGAGATGACATCCAGGAGATGACACTAGGAGGGTCACTGAAAGGTGGCCTTTTAGTCCAAAGAGGTATCTAGAAACTCACAGAAAGAAATTAGCAGAAACCTCATGAAGTTCAATAAGGAGAAGTGCAAAGTTCAGCATCTGAGTCAGAATAACCCCAAAATTGCTACAGGTTGGGAACCATCTGGCTGAGTCACAGTCCTGCTGAAAGGAACATGAGAGTAGGGATAAGCATGGAATGAAGACTCAGTAGGATGTCCTCATTGCAAATCAGGCAACCAATTTCTCCACTACATTAGGAGAATGGTCAGCAGCAGACTGAGGGAAACAATCATCCCCCTTGAACTGGGATATTGTGAAGCCATAACTGGAATTCACCGTACATTTTTGTCTCTCCCTGTTCATGAGAGATACTGAAAAACTGTAGGAGGTAGGTAGTGGTCTGGGACACCTGATCAATTTATAATAAGACACTGAAGAAGCTGGGCTGTCTTGGTCTGATGATGCTTAAGCAGTATGGCTGTTTAACAGCATTCTGCTTCTGCCTCAAGGACAGGTTACAAAGATGATGGAACCAAATGCAGACAGTAGCACAATAACAATGATCACACACCTTGAGAGATTCAGAGTGAAAATTAGAGACTGTTTCTTTCGCTGGGACAGTAGTGTAGCACTGGAAAAGATACTAATAGAGAAGTGAATCTCATTCCCTTGCAAGTTTCCAAGGCTGATCTATCTATTATTGCTGATTGTCTTCACATAAGAGGTTGGATTATGCAATTCTGGGCACCCCTGTCAACCACAGGACTGTCTACTATGAATTGATGAATTGAATTCCATTTCTGTTATGCTACTCCTTAATAATAGCTTCTTGCTTTTATGATGTCCCAGTCACCCTCTATACTCACAATGCCTCTTGATCTTGTGTCACTAAGCTACCTTATCCAAGTACTTTTTTTTCTGAGATCTTTACTGAAAAGAATTGAAATAGAGGAGCTCTAAAACTGGCCTTGAAAAGACTGTGCATTTCCTCAAGCATAAAACTCCTAATTTACTAATATTTTTTGCCAGTCTTCCACATTTTAGAGCTTTCATGTTAATATCTGTCTTCTTCAGTTGAGTAAATAATTTCTCACGTGTTACTATAGCACTGCAGTTCAGATAGTCTGCTCAACTGAAAGGTTGATCCTGGCCCTGAAAGAGTCACTTATCAAGGTGTCTAATGTGCTATTCTGGCATAATTTGGCAAAATGAATCACAGAACATTCTGAGTTGGAAAGCATCCACAAGGACCATCAAGACCAACTGCTGGGCTTGCACAGCACCATCCCAAGAATCACACCATATGCCTGACAGTATTATCCAAATGCTCCGTGAAGCCTCTGTTAGGCTAGGTGCCATGACCATTGCCCTGGGTTCCAGTGCCCAATCACCCTCTGGCTGAAGGACCTTTTCCTAATATCCAACCTAAGCCTCTCCTGACACAACTTCAGGCCATTCCCTCGGGTTCTGTCACTGTCAGTGTCTGCCCCTCCCCTGCCCCTCATGAGGAAGTTGTAGACAGCTTTGAGCTCTCTTCTCCAGCTGAACAGACCAAGTGCCCTTAGCTGCTCCTCACATGGCTTCCCCTCAAGGCCCTTCACCATCTCTTGCCCTCCTTTGGCGGTTCTCTAATACTTTAACATCTTTCTTACACTGCAGTGCCCAAACCTCCATACAATATTCCAGGTGAGGCCTCCCCAGTGCAGAGCAGAGTGGGACAATCCCTCCCTGGCTTGGCTGGCCATGCTGGGCCTGCTGCCCCCAGGACAGGGATGTCCCCCCCTGGCTGCCAGGGCACTGCTGTCTCAGATTCAGCTTTCTGCTGACCAAGACTCCCAGGTCTCCTTCCACAGCTCTGCTTTCCAGCATCTAATTTCCCAGTCTGTATGTACATCCAGGATGCCCCATCCCAGATGCAGAACCTGGCACTTTCCCATGTTAAACTTCATCTGGTTGGTGACTGCCCTATCCTCTAATTTGTCCAGGTCTCTTTGCAAGGCCTCCCTGCCTTCCAGGGAGTCAACAGTTCCTCCCAGTTTTATATCAACAGCCAACTTGCTCAGTATTCCTTCCATTCCTGCATCCAAGTAATTTATGAGGATGCTGAAGAGCACAGAGCCTATCACATTATGGACATGTTTTCAAATTATCATTTTCCTTTAAAATCTGCTTTGAATCCTTTATACTACTGCAAGCAATCTGCATTTTCCTAGGTCATTCCCTTCAGTCCTTCCTTCAAAACCAATGATTTTGTTAGTCCTCAGCCCATGGCATTGCCTCAGATCATCAAACAACCCTCCTCTCAGACTTGCAATTGGTTCTCAAGTGCTCCCTCTATTCAAAGATAGACATTAGTGGATTCGTTTTGGTCTTCTAGTAAATTCTAGTTTACTAGATATTCTGGGAGCAGCTTTGCAAGAGAGGTGAGAACAGAGCCATATTACGTGCTTGGACATTCAGAGAGACCTTCCACAGCCATTCTGACATGTATATGTGGACCGGTAGAAAGAGGTTAAGCCGAGCTGTGCTTTGTGAGAGCAACTATGACACAGAAGCAAGGGCAAAAATACGTTATTCACCTACTCAGGGCAGACCATTACTGGTCATCATATTTAATAGGAGGTGATAAAATATAGCAAACTGAGCCCAAGCTCAGCTGAGATGAGCACAGAAAACACACTCTCCACATGCTCCAAGAGTGCAGCAAACATGGTGGGATGCCATGATACCACCCCTCACAATGCTGCTTTGCCACACCACACCAACCCTGAACCCTGACTCAGGTACATCCTACCCAGCCGTGCATGTTCCTGTCCTCATCCCTAGCAGGTGGGAAGTGCTTGGGCAGTTTGGCACCTTCTTGCTCGACGGCAGCTTACTCCCAAAGCAGGCAGTGGCCACTTGGCCCATGGCATGGCAGAACTGAGGCTCAGAGGCTTCTGCTTGTGCAGGCTGAAGCCTAGCTCCAAGTCCCAAACAGGAAATCCTTCTAGGATGTGCTTAGGCTCTGATTCCCGGATGTTTGCAGCAAGCAAAGGCTTCCTCCATGCAGAATGGAGGTTAAAAATAAAATAAGGCACCTGCTAGTAACATACATGGCTGGGGCTGGAGGGAAAGTGAGGGGACAGCTCTCCCTGAGACAGGAGAAAGTCTTTTTCATGTGAGATCCCAAGTTTGCCTCTGCTATTTAGATTTCCTTTCAAAACCGTGAAAGAGAATCCATTAAATACATGAACAGAGAAAGAGCTGCAGGATCATTTCACCTACAAATGGAGCTGGTACCTCAACTGTGCAGCTCTGTATTCACAGCCAGTACAAGAGGAAATGTTCCTGTGAGCTGCTTCTGGATCCAACCCAACGAGAGAGTTTTGAACCTCACAGTGGAAGAGTTCTTCTGCATTCCCTGCTTGTCTAGGTGGACACAGAACTCCTGTCACACAAAGTTCTCTCAACAGGCATACTTTCCTGTGCCATAGGGGCTGTTCTTGAAGCCCTGAATGTAAGATCCTCTCCCTGGGCTTCATGTGATGGACGCTTTTAAGGTAGAGCAGGTAGAATTCAATTGGTTGATGAGAATGTTTATACTCTTGGAAATTTGGTGAAGCTCTGGCAGGTATTTTTTAAATAGCATAGTAGAGGCAGGTTTTAAACAGAAGAAGAAAGATCTAGGGCTGTCAGAGGATTCATTCCCTCACCTCAAAGAGGCTTCAGTTGAACCCAGGAGCACCTGCCATACCTCGCAGATGTGCACCTAGCTAGTTCTAAAAGTCCACCCATAATGAAGATTTCATAAACTTGCCAGTCAATCTATTCAGTGCTAAATTTTATTTACTATTATTTAAACATTATTTCTTGTACTACCTGTCATGAACACTGGAAGTAGATTGTTCTCTTTGCAACTGTGCTTTACAAATCAAGGTGGTCATCGTATCTTTTCACTCTTCTCTAACCTAAATTGCCCAGAGCATTTGATCTTTTCATATGGCATTTTCTGAACCTCTCATTGTTCCCTCTGGACGTTCACAAATTTTTGTACATTCTCTGGGGTGCCCTGCACACAGTACTGGACACAGTCTGGCTGTGGGCCTGATCACAGCAAAGCAGAGCCAGAAATGTTAGTTCATGCATCCTGCAAGTCATATTCCTGTTTATACCACATCAAATGATGTTACTTTGTTTTTACAATATGCCCTCAGCTGATTAATATTCAACCTAGAGGTGCCTATAAACCAAACCGTACAGACGGTTTTTCTCTGTCTATCTGTACAGTATATTGTTCCTATTAAGCAGATAAACTTCCTACCAAGGAATAATAATAATAATAATTTTAAATTTCTGTCAATGTTTTTAGTATCTTGACTAATGACCTTCAAGGAAATATAAACTGACTAAACAGAAGGTCACAGAGCAACAAGGAAATTCTGTTACTGCAGCATTAAGATGCAAACCTAATGTTCAATATTTATAAAGACTGTAGAAAACTCAGAATGGCCAGAGTCATGAGTCAGGATCCAAGGAACAAGCTTCCATGTGAGCACCTTTAGTAAGATTTTTAAAAGTAATGATTTCTAAGGATCTCTAAGAATGAAAATTTTTAGTTGTTTCAATAATAATAATGTTTCAATCTTATAATAAAGGTGTAACAGGAGACATACTGTGGATCTGTTGGAAGTTATACAAACTGAAAGGAAAGAGCAGTAGTTCAGTGGAAGGAGGAATTAATCACTAGAATAACCCTGAAAAAGACATAACAGATCCCTAGCAAAGTTGTACATCTTGGCTAATAAGGGTACTGGGCCAGCTCTTATGGACCATGCTTTTGCCCAGAAAACTTGCACCACATGACCCCTGAGATCACTTCCAACCTGGTATTCTCCAATTCTAGCAGTCTGTGGCCTTTCTCAAGAGGCAGAGTCTGTCCCAGAGCTTCTGTGATCTTTGTGATTCCCAAAGGACGTGGATAGTGCCATCCCGTCCTGGTGTCTGAACTGCCCTTTGAACCTGAGTGCTGCCTGCCCCATGAAACCCTGCCCAAAGCAATGGCTGAACTGTGTCAAACCAAGGAATCATTGTATGAGGAAAGGAAATGAGATAATGATGAGAAAGAAACCATCTAATACATGTTCATCTGTGAGCCAAGACTAAACTGAAATCAACATTTCCAGAGGGTGAGCTGACTGAGCTGAGCCCTATGCTACTGACTGCTCTACTTCCTGTACTGGCTTCTTCCACTCTCCTCCTCCGAGATCTCTCCATCCACGTTTGCAGCAGGGTGACCTCATTTGGCAGCAGTTCTGCCACTGAGCGCTGACTGAAGCGCACCGCTCTCACCGGTGCCTCTTAGAAAGCTGCTTGCTAAGGCCTGGACTTCCTCCCTGGTAGCAAACAAGTCTCCTTCTGTTCCCCTGAAAATCAGCTGGGAGGAAGCAAGATGGGGGGGTGGTTTCCGAAATGCCGTGGACTATGATTACAGACACAGCCTCGGAATCTGCGGGCTGGGGGCAGGGGGCAGGGGCTGCGGGGGAAATCCAGGGTATTTCTGCATGAGGTGACACATGCCTTTGGTGTTCACAAACAGGTACAAGCCTGATAGCAAAGGACCCGCTGATTCCGGTGAAAGGAACAAAACAATTTTTGAATTACCCCTTCCTAAAGAACATGGCTTTTGCTTTGGAGGAGTTTTCTATATATAGTGAGGTGATTATTTCAGAATGGAAAATGTTTGTTCAGGAAGGAAAGGCTCTGAGATCAGTAGAGTCAAATCTCACCCACATGCTGCCGACTCCATTGGACTCTTCTGCCCAGCAGCAAAGACTTGGGAGAATTCTGCAGGGGTGAGGGTACTGTCCAGGAATTGCCCACTTGCACCAAATTTATCTGTGCTCAGGCTTTGGTTCAGGCTCTGGTCTGCCATGGAGTGGCAGGTCTGAAGTAAGATCTGATGATTTCTCCAGGGAAAAACAATGCAGATGGCTTGACCTTCTTTTTCCCTGACCTTCTTTTTCCCTGTGACAAACCATGTTTATCATCCACAACTGTTGCGCACTGGGATGCAATGACATCCCACAAATACTCTGGACTGCAGATGCCAACAGCAAACGGGAGCACTGGCACACTAAGGAGACAGTCTGTGCAGAATGTGCTGTGTGCATGCATCAGATACCACAAATAGGATGGGCAGTCGTCTGTGGAGAGGATCATGAACACACACAGAGACACAGAAACACAGACAGACATAGACACACAGACACAGAGACACAGACATACAAAGAAACACAGACACACATACAGACACAGAGACACAAAGACACAGGTACACACAGACAGACACACACATACACACACATACAGACACACACAGACACAGACACACATACAGACACATAGACACACACACACACACGGACACACACATGCAGACACAGACACACACGCAGACACAGACACACAGACACACACATACAGACACATGCAGACACAGACACACATACAGACACACACATACAGACAGACAGACAGACACACACACAAACACACACACACACACACACACACACACACACACACACACACACAGAGACAAGGACCGCCAGCCCAGAGCAAGGCAGAATGAACTGGTATGGTGCAGCTCCATCTTGTGGGAGTTTCTGAGTTTCTGTCGGACACAATGCTGATCTCAGGAATATTAGTTATCTGTGGTGTAGCATTGCTTGTGAGACCCAGACACTGACCAGTGCCTGCTAAACATATTGTGTTTGAGCTATTAAAAAAAAACCAAAATAACAGATTGCTACCTTGCAGTTTAAGATACCATGATGCACATAATCTGACAAACGTGTGACCATTACATAACATCACATAATCCAATCCAAGTCACAATCCCAAAACATCCCCTAGGTTAAAAGTGCACATATGAGCCTATCACTCACTTTAAAAGTTACTCAGTCCTCCAGGTTAAATCCCAGCCCTGTTGCTCCTCCAACAATAGAACCAGGCTACAAACCACTACTTTGCTGATCCTGTTTTACACAACCTTAAGGGCCATAACTAATGCAGAAGAAGAAAATTTGGCTTATGAGTCAATTTAATTATTTAATTGTCCAGAAATAACTCGGGCCACTGAGACGTGCTGTGAGATGAGAGAAGGGACAGGTGATTCAGGGGGAATATAGAGGTGTTATCCAAGCAAGAAGAAAAGGGATAGGGAAAACCCAAGCCCACGTGGAGTCAAATATGGCAAGAGATGCGAAGTGCAGTAAGAGAGGCTTCTGCAGCTATGTCTGTAGCAACAGGAAAACTAAGGAAAACATGGACCCACGACCAAAGGGGGCAAGCACCCCCGTGCTGAAGGACATGGAACAGCAGCCTCCAGGGACTGCAGGCCTCTGAGACCAAAGACAGCAAGGACTATATACCTTCAGTGTAGCAGACTGACATAGGGACCACTTCTACCAGAGACCTGAAAGGATGCACCCATGGGTGGTGAGGGAGCTGGGAACATCAGTGTGAGGCCACTCATGATTTTCTTTGAGAGGGCCTGTGATGAAGGGAGGCTCCTGACAGCCAGAAGAAAGCAAATATCACTCCTATCTTCCAGAAGAACAAAAAGGAGGATCCAGGGAACTACAGGCCAGTCAGTACAGGCCAGTCAGCCTCACCTCTGTCCCTAGAAAGGTGACGGAGTAAACCTTCCTGAAAAGCATTTCCAAACACAAGAAGGCACAAAGGTGATTGGGAGCAATTAGCAAAGATTTTAGCTTAGTTGGTGAGAGCATGGTGCTAATAATGCCAAGGTTGTGGGTTCAACCTCTGTACAGACCATTCACTTAAGAGGTGGACTTGGTGATCCTTGTGGGTCCTTTCCAGCTAAGAATATTCTGTGATTTATAAAGAGAAAATTATGCTCAAATAACCCAATAGCCTCCTACAAGGAGATGATTTAGGGTAGGAGAGGAGATCAGCAGATGTTGGTGGCTCAGCTTCAGTAAGGCTTTAGTCAGGAAGGATAATCACAGACACAATTCCTCAGTGATTTGGATTGAAAGGAACTTAAAAATCATCTAGCTCCAGCCCCCCTGCCATGGACAGGGGCACTTTTCACTAGACCACGTTGCTCCATCCAAACTGGCCTTGAACTCTTCCAGTAACCATATGGGTTAAACCCTTCTCACGTCATCTTTATGAACACCTGCATGGGATGATTTTTCCTCCTTTCATTTAAATTGAATGACACCTTAGGTAACTGCAGAGAATGTCAGTCCCACAGCTAGTGCACAGAGTCACTGATTTTAAAGCCAGGGTGTTAGTTATCCTTCAAAGTTTTCTTTTTTTCCACAAGCGGTAGTGTAATTTTATATTTAACATTTCAAAGTTTGTTATACTCTTCTATGATATTCTATTTGATGACCAAGAACAGGGTCCTATCTATTACTCAGGATGGAAGTCTTTGGCAGCCACTAATTTGCCATGGGATCACAAACTGACAAAGCAGACAAGGTACAATTTCCAGTCTATAGCATTTATACTTGCCTGCCTTACAAAATCTAAACATTTTCTAGAAGCTCATCAGGCAATACTATAAAACCTCTCTGACGGGCTCTACTGGCTGTGTCCATGAAGTGAGGGATACAGTAAGAAAGGTGTAAAAGCTGAGGCATATCTGTAAATCAAATTATATAATGCCAAGTATCTTCAAGTAAGTAGATCTGCTTCCAAACAATAAATCCTCCTCACATGGTCTTTCTAAAAGAATCAGGTCAGAGAGAATTGAACCCTGATAACTGACCAAACAAGCCAGAAATTTATTTTGTCAGTTGATGGCCCCATCAACACTCTGATTCCCATTCTGTATTTTTACAGTCTGAAATTGCAACCAGTTTTGCTTGTGTAGTTGTTGCTGTTGTTGAACTGAGGCCCAATACTCTGCTGCCCTTGGCTAAGGCATCAGACTTCCCTGTATGAGGAACTACCTGATAAAGGTAATAGAGAGAAACCTAGAATCCACAGAAATGAAGAGGCTGATTTCTGTACCTCAGAAGCATGTTGTTAACAGCACGGGTGTAAGGAGGGTGTGGAAATGCTCATTTTTCTGATGGAAACAATTTGATTCTTACATTGTCTCTGCATTCCAGAATGGACAGAATGGGCATGCATAACTGCAGCAGTTGATAATGGAAACAATTTTTAATCAATTCTACCATATTAGAAATATTTGGTATATAAATATATAAATATAAATATCCAATGCAGTAGATATATTTAGGGAAAATTTCTTAAAAAGTGTTTTGAACAATTACCAGTCTTTTAGATTGAATGTAACAGAGTGCAAAACTGTCCTGGATGCAATCTTATAAAACAGACCAATTCAGATCAAAAGCAGGATACATAATTTAACAGCCTAAGTAATTAACAATATGAGCAACTTAACTAACAATGTTGTAAATTTCTGGTGACTGGAAACTTCTCAGTGAAAACATGCTTGTGAGGGGCTTTGCTTTGGGTTTCTTTTTGGTTTAATTTTTTGTTTGTGTTTTGGTGGGTTTTGTTTGTGGGTTAGGGTTCTTTTTTTCCCCTAATATATGTTATTAAATCAAGGAAAAGATTACTCAGTGAAGTTCTATGACATGTGTTTTACAAGATGACTGTCCAATTCACAGTACTCTTTCTGTCGGTTTGGGATTTGTGACTGCTAGCAACTGCATCGCTGAGTCATTTAAATCCTGAAGATAAAACCCACAGTTATATGTGTGTTTAGACTGTAGATCTTATGATTTCAAGACATAATTAAACAAAAGGGTCAAGAAAATTCAAGGATTAGAGTTTTTCAAGGATAAGAATATTCAGTGAAACATTATCATGGATTGCAAACAAAAAACCCTTAACCTTAATTATGTGAACACGTCTCTGCTATGTCAAAATCTACCCTCTTTTAGTTTAAAACCATTATTCCATGTCCTGTCACTACAGGCCTTGGTAAAAAGTATCTTTGTTGTTCTCATAAGCCCCCTTTAAGTATTGAAAAGCTGTAACAAGGTGTCCTTGGAGCCCCCTCCTCTCCTGGCTGAGCTCCCCCAGCTTCCCAGCCTGTCCCCACAGCAGAGGGCCTCCAGCCTGGGACCATCTCCGTGGCCTCCTCTGGGCTCCCACCAGCAGCTCCACGTCCTTCCTGCTGGTCCCCAGAGCTGGAGGCAGTCTTACCTGGGCAGAGAGGGGAGAATCACCTCCCTGGAGCTGGCCCCAGAACTGATGGATTTTCTGGGCTGCCAGCACACACGGCTGGCTCACAGCCAGTGTTCCATCCACAGGTATCCCCCGTCTTGGCAGGACTGCCCTCAATCTCTCCATCCCCAGCCTCCACTGGTACTGGTGGTTGTCCCACTCCAGGTTCTGTGGTTCTTTAATGAAGGCAAAATCTGATCTTAAGCAACTGAACATTCTCCATTCATCCTGGATCTGACAAACCTGAAAAAGTGTTCAAAGTAAAATCACGTGAGCAGGGAGCACAACAGTAGAGGAATCAGAAAAATTTGTGTTGTTTTTTAATCTGAGCAGGGAGGTTCAGATGACATTAGGAAGCATTTCTTTAACAGAAAAGCTGGTCAAACACTGTAACAGACTTTCTAGAGAGATGGTCAATGCCCCAGGCCTGTGGCTATTTAAAAGGCATTTGAACATTGCCCTTAATGCCTTAAAGCTTTAACTTTTGGTCACCCCTGAAGCAGTTGAGCAGTTGGATTAGATGATCCTTGCACATCCCTTTCAAGTGAAACTATTCTATTCTAATATAGAATAAGAATAATATCCTCTGGTTTCATTACTGTCTAAGGACTCTTCTTAGCACCTTCCCAGGTCTGTTCCACCCCGTGTTCAGGTCTGCACTTAGAAAGGCTACATATCCAACATCACTGACCTGAGGAGCCCTGGGACCTGCAGTGGCTTCAGCAGCCTCTGTCACAGCCATGGTAAACAATGAACAATATGCAGCTTTTAGAATTGGGTGATTGTGAGAAACATTATCCTTCACCTGTATTACACACTACTGCAGATCTTTGTTGTATTTGTACAATTGATAATTTCTCAAATAAAGAAGTAAAACGTAAGGGTTAAGTGTTGTTTACAGAAAATTAGCATGTCTCACCGCACTTACTTTGTGCCTGAGTGATTTTGTGCATCACAGGTTTTATGTTCACTCCTGCTGTAGCCTGTAGCCTTGGAGACTGAGATACAGAGCCCATCATGCTGCAAAGTCACTACTTGTTGTACAAACACCACCTACAAACTTCATCTTCCCTTCTAGAGCAAATAATTAGTCACATAAACTATTTGAAATTCTAAGCTTGAAGTCCTTGGAGTGTGTTACTTGAGATTGCAATAACAAAATAGGTAAGAAATTTCTGCATTAGTGATGGGGAGAAGAAAGAGAAAAATGAAACAAGACAAAGAGAAAGAAGAGGTTATTTCCTGTTCCTTTCCTGTGGGAGGAAGCAGAGAGCTCTTACAAAGAAACAACTGAGCACAGGAGGAGGAAAGAGTTTGAGGAATGAGCTAAAACAGGTCAAATCCACCTGAAATGAAGGACGAGGAAATAAGCCGAACTTTGAACCTTCCCATTTTAATTTAGGAAGATAGCAAAGTGAAAGTGGGAGGAACCAGTGCAAGAGGTGAAGGAGATCCTAGACGTCTTTAAAGGCTGAGGATCTTCGGGGTTTAGATTGTAATGGAAGAGAAGGAAAAAATTAATCAAGGGTAGAGAACATTAGAGCATGAAGAGAATTAGTCAGTGGAGAAGTGTGAGCCATGGCTGAGCAGAAAAAGAGAAAGAGCCAGAAACTGAAAAAAGAAAGGCTGGCAGGGTGGACCTGGTGACAGCAACACTAAAAAGTTGAACACAGCACTGCTCTGAAGAGAAGATGAAAGGAAGCAGGGTAGAGGGAAAGGCAGAAATGGAAAAGCAACAGTACAGCACTCCCCTGGCACCTGACTCAGTTCAAATTACATAAGGTATCAATTTAGACCTGAGAAATGTCAAATAAACGCATTGAAGCTGCTAAAGGACTCAGGATGTAGACAGGGACACCATGAAGGTGCCAGAGACAGATCCATTTCTTACAAAGTGCATTTCAGAAACACCAGGAAAAAGCAAGGTGATATTAAAATCAGCAAAACGATCAGTTGAATAGGCAGAAAAGGTGGAAGGAAATATGAATCAAATTAAGGGGGACAGAAGGAAGCAGCAGCTTTTGCAAATGGATGCAGAATTTAAATTTATACTTACCATGTGAAAACAAAAACATGGCAGAGAAAGGAACTAGCAAAGGCAATGGGAACCACTAACAGATGAGGGTAACAAGATGGAAAAATAGCATCAGCAAGATGGGAGGAATAAAAAAAGTAAGAATGGTATATAAACAAGAACCCTCCCTCAAAACATTTGAAAAATACTAACCAGACAATTTTCATGGTATGACCTCAGGGTGCACGACTGTACCAGAGAAAAAATGCCCAATTGCAGGGGAAGGCACAAAAATTGAGACTAAATAGAATTTCAAGAATGGATTCCTAAGGGTTTGTTAAATTATGGGAGAGGGCAGAGAAAGTACTAGAAATTATAACTACGTATTAACAGTCCATAAAGCTACAAATTTATGAAAAATGTATAAAAAGCAAAAATCTTTAGGCATCACTCCAGCAAGGACTCTTTCTCACAGGACAAGAACGTGCTCCATTGCTGCAGTCCCCCTCCATGTGACAGACTGGATCAGGACTGTTTATCAAGCCCTGCAGCTGCCAGCGAACTGTCTGCTCTGCACCGGTGGCAGAAAATTAAAACCTTCCTTGATGCTGCTTTCTCCTCTCAGAATAGAAAGTGCCTTCCTCCCCATTATGAAACCCATTCCCAGCCCAGAACAAAGACTGGAAGTTTCTGGCAACTGCAGATCTCACCACAAGAAAGCAGGGGCCAGCACAATTTATACTGTTTCCTCCCTTGCCATCCATGTGTGGGGCCCCAAAGTGATGACACTATGGCTCAGATGCTGTAAGGCCAAACTCCTAGACCAGAGACTCCCTGGAGACTGGGTAGATGTCTGTGTCAGGTTAGGAGATCCTGGAAGCAGCAGTAACAGCAGGATGAAACTGTGAGATGTTGCAGAACTGGGAGCCAGAACACTGGAGAAGGACTCTGTTCTAGTCCTGTCCATCTAAGCCTCCTGGGAATAAATGGGTATGTGTGATTCTGGTTTAAACATCATGTGGATGGGGAATTCTAACTTGGGGAAAGCAGTACTATGTCTGCTGACAAACATTACAATATTGGTGATCTTTGAAACATCAGGAAGTTGGTAAGAAATAATGTAATTGCCAGCAGAGTAGATGCATCATGTGGCTGGGAGCTTGACAAAATCTGCTCACAGTCCAAATACAGATTGGATTTCATTTTCTGAAAGTCTTGTTGTAGATCCATACTAGTCAATTTTACAACCATTTTACAACTGAAGAGCCCTCAACCTCTGAATACAGGGGAGACCTCAAATCACAACTCCTTTCAATGTCTAACCAAGAGGGGTTTGAAATGCTGATCCCAGAACACTGACATTCTGCCAGTAATCATTTTTAATGAAATAAACGTAAGTAATGCCAATCCTTCTTGCAGTTGAACTAGATGAATATTGGTCTCTTTCAACTGTTCTATTCTACTTTTCATATATGCTTCAAAACACCTTTTGGTCTAGCTGTCTCATTAAAGTGGGACCTCTGCTTTGTCGGTCACCTAATGCAATCACTAATTCCTTTAATTCCTGCTTTCCAAGACACAGACACCAATCTGTACCCATGAAGTGTTCTGTGGCACTCTCCTGGAAACAGCCCTACTGCTGACAATCATCTATTGGAAAAGCAGCAACAGAGTTTAAGTGAGAAGTTGATTAATCACTGATCAGCATTTAATCAGCTCTTCATGTACTACTGACAAATGTCTCACAGACATCACTTTTCTCCAATGTGACAAAAAATCCTTTTTTTTCCTTCATGCTTTTCCCCTTGGAGGTATGAAATTTGGTCTTATCCCCATTTTACAGATAGGGAATTGAGACAGAGGCGAGGAGGAAACAATGGAAGAGCCAGATTTTTGAAAGCTTTCAAGTCACCAAAGAAACTGTGAAACAGTCAGTGTGTAACTTGTGCATTTGGAGAGAAGAACAAGGCAGGGTCGTTACCTCTTAAATACAAATGAAGCTCTGAGAGGCTTGAATCTGCTGATCAAAGCAGCTGCAGGAACAGCACCCCAAACACCAGGTCCCTAAACACAGGCATAAAGGTTACTTTTGGAACTTCAGCTTCCCTCAGTGGAAGTTAAAGGCTTCTGTCTTTGAAAATGTCCACGCTGTGCAATAACTCAAACTGCAGTTCGGCCTGTACAGATGATGCCTAGAGAGGTAGACCTAGAACAGAGGCTGACTCTTTGACTCTTCAAAGGAATAAAGTAGGCATTTATTAAAAGGACTTTAAAGGATGCACCTTGGGCAATACAAGAGCCTGGCTGTGGCTACACCCAAGATGGACTCAGAGTCACAAGTTTTCACACTTTTATAGGTTTTGGTCCATTTCCATATTGGGGTTAATTGTCCAGTTACAGCTCCAAGTTATGAGGTCCCATCCTCCCAGTTTGCTCTCCTCAATTTCCTGCTGCTTACACCTTTTGGAGCTGAAGCTGCAGAGGCGTCCTTGGTTTTGGGGCTGGAAAAGGATTATTTTGTGTGACTGAACTGCGAGGAGAACTTGCTGACAATTGATATGAAGTTCAGTGTTATACACTAAGGCAGTACAGAATCTGGAAAATATGAAATCTAAAACTTAAGGCATCACAGAGAGAAAAAGTAAATTGATCCAGTGTTTCAAGGTCTCTGAACAGCACAGACATACCTGCAACACAGCAGCACATGGAGTGTCAGTTTACCATGAGTACCATGCTAATGGTACAATCCATGTTTATTCACAAAACGCAGAGAATCACTGAATGTAAATGCAACTGATATGTTTGGTAATGTATCCTTAAAATAGGGAAAGCAGCAGGTAGCACAGGAGCTCTGTCGTAGCTGAGCAGATGAAGAGTGCTCCCACTGAGCAAAAGGAAGGCAGGTGGAGCTCGGCATCCCTTGATGTGGAGCTTGAGAGTGTCCTCCTGCAAAAAGACATAATTTTCAAAACTCTAGTAATTTTTCCAAAATTGCTGATTCCAGCAGTGCCTAAAGTCAAGCTCTTGTCCTTCAACATGAACTGGATAACACAATTTTACGAAGTTCTAAATTACTAACGCATAGATTTTAAAGACCACAATATTGCATAAGATTAAAAAGGGAAGCACAATATCCTGGGATAGCAATGTATCTCCACTGGTGGTATTCCAAACAGGCATAAATTACATTTCTTGGAAATGTACATTGGCTGTAGAGTTAATGGCAGTCATCATTCCCCCTGATAATGTGTGGCCAACCCTTCCATTATTCTGTCCAGGGCTGATACTGTAGAATTGAACAATTTCACAAGACATGTAATTTTCATCCTATAAATATTAGCACACTGGTACTTCCCCCGGATCTTCTGGTCAAAGTTCTCTGTAAAACACGAACAACAGAAAAACAAAAACTCCATCTTCAGCATTCTTGTTTGCCACATCTCCTCAAGTGCTGATTCACAAATCTACGTCATTATACCACCAGTGCAAAACCTATCCCTCCAGGCTAGCATTCCAGCACATCCATATCTCACTTCCTCCTCCTCTACTGCAGTCTCCACAAGGCAATAAAACAAACCACTCTTGAAAGTCCTCACAACTGTTTCCTGCACTTCCTAACTTCTGTGACAAGACAGAGGATGATTGTTTCTTCCCTCCACTTCTGACATCACTGCCATTATATCTAAGGATATCTTCTAAAATTCCTTTCTATCACTCATTTTGATGGAGACAAGATTCCAGTGAACATCAAAGAATGAGAAAAATCACAGTTTTTTCCTGGACAGTGATGGCTTTTTTTTGGAGATGTTTACATTCTTAACAATGACCAGGAAGCAAGTCTCCTGTGACCAAGTTCCTGTGATTGCTTTCAGTGATCAAGGCCAGGTGGATGGGGTTTTAAGCAACTGGGTCTAATGACAGATGTCCTTGTCCACCCCGTGTCAGAGGGATGGACTAGATGATTCTTAAAAGTCTCCTCCAACCTAAATTATTCTGTGATTCTGTGACTGTATCTTATTTTATTACTCACAGCCTTTTTGATGACACAGATGTACTTTGTGCAGTGTTTATACTGTACACTCACAACTTCCATGTGCATAACTCACAAGTTGTGTTGCTTAGCTCTGTATTTTACTGCCCTTAGCTAGACAAGGTCTTGCCCCATCACTGAGGCCTCTCTGTGACATTACATTACAATAAAATGATTGAGATCCGAGGCTCAAACCATATGTTCTCCCAGATCAAAATCTTACCACATTGTCCTGGACTGTCAGATGAATCCAGCCCCCTACTCTTGCAGTAATGGGGAACAACAGGACAATATCCATAATGCTACAACCAAGTATTTTAGGTAGCAATGCTTCGATAGCACAGCCCTCCTGCTTAGGAAAATACAGATCTGTAACTGTTTCCCAGGTGCAAGCCCATACAGACACTATGCTGATAATCAACTGATAACCTTCAGCTTGCACCTGAGTGGTTGAGAAAGCAGAACAGGAAAGGGAAAATAGAGGATCAGAAGTACACATCTCGAGTTGGTGAGTCAGCCTGTAGAGAGACTCGGACTTCCTTGGTTCACCTGGAATTGAAGTGCCTTCACCCTATGGGTACAGAGTGCCCATCTGTGGGGACAATACCACCCATTCTCCCCTGTCCTTGAGCAGTGCTGGCATGTCCCTGCCAGGCTGGGCAGCCTGGCTGTGACTCTCTGGAGTCTCCCTGCTCCTCCTTTGGTGTTCTCTAACGTCAGCTCTGAGGTCAGGTGTGCAGGGCCCTCTCCAAACACAAGGGACTATAGATAGCTGCTGCAGCAGATGCTTTTCATTGTGCACCTCCCCTTCTGCACTCAGTGCGGGTGGGAGCATCATGGGGCCCCCGTGCTGCCCTGCTACATGTTTTCTGTTATTTGGGGTGAGCTGCGCATTCCTCACATGATTTGAATGTCATGCAGAGCCCTGGGGGGATCCTTCGAGGAGTGGGACACACAACAAGAAGTCTGGAGGAGATTTTTACCTATGACAGCAATCAGGCCACAAAACACCTTTCCAAACTATGAAGGACATAGAAACAAAAGGAGGCCCATCTTCTTTCAAATGAGAGCCTGATAAAGTTGTGAGTGATTACAGGATTTTGTATCTGTGAGAGCTAAGGATCAGACACTCACAGACCCAAGAAGGGCTGCACACTGCCTTCTCATCCTTTAACATGGAAATCTGACCCACACGCCCTTCCTGGAGTGCAAATGTGGTACCTTGTGTGTGGTACCAAAGGAAAGTAATCTCCCAGACTGCTCCGCCCCCATCCCCAAAACAATTTGGGTCTGTGTTAAACCCAAGATGCCCAGTTCATGTTTCAGTGTTAGCTCAGTTTCCACAGAATATTGTTATGGATATAGAAACACAGGACTGAAAGGACTTCTGGGATGGCTGGAGGCACTGACCTCAGTGGCCGTTCCCCAACTTGCTGCCATGCAATTTATTCCATCACAAATTTCAGGCTGCCAGTGTAATTGGAAATCCTGCAGGTTCTGAAGGACTAGCAGGAGAGGCTAGCATTCCCTGTAAGTTTTAACCCATAACTAAAGCAAAATATAATTTCCAGATCCATAGCTCTCCTATGACAAGATCAACAAAATCATGAACAGTTAGGAAAAGGGAACTTGAACGAAAGGGATGCCTTCATACCTGCAGGAACAGAACACGCATCTAGAATACAAACAGAAATATAGGAGATCCCGTAAGGTTCTGCATCCTGTGCTGTAACTGTGGCCACTGTGCTGGCTACCTCAGAATCTACCAGGAATCACCTGGAAAGCAACACTAATAAAATACATGTCAGAGAAACTATTCCATGTGGTCGTTGGTTAAATCTAGCACTGCGCTGAGGACTGAGCCTTATGATCCCAGTAATAAATATACATACTGACCACTCACTTTAAAAGTGACACTTTGAGACTGTAATTTATTTAAAGCAAAATACACTAATTTGTGGGTTGCAAAATGTGTAGAGACACTGAATAGAACAACGGCTGAATAGACTGAATAAAGTACTACTACCACTACCAACAGACTACCACCGCTCTCTGTAACTCCCAGTAAAAATCCCGAAGAGCAACACTCACCACGGCCTCTGCCCGCCTGTCCTCAGCACACCTGCCTGGGAACGCAGCTGGGTCCCCAACACAGCCGTGCAGCCACCAGTGCCACCCCGCCCCGAGCGCAGCTCAGGGGCAGAGCCCGGGCCAAACCGCCAAGGGTGCCCCTGCACCGAGCCCTGCGCCCCTGCAGCCCGCTCACCGCGCCGGGGCCGCCCGGTGTCCGGGGCGCTCCGTGCCCGGTGCCCTGTGAGCTCCGTGCCCGGTGCATTCCGTGCCCGGTGCCCGGTGAGCTCCGTGCCCGGTGCATTCCATGCCCGGTGCGCGGGGCGTTCCGTACCCGGTGCCCGGTGCCCAGTGCGTTCCGTGCCCGGTGAGCTCCGTGCCCGGTGCGTTTCACGCCCGGTGCGTTCCGTGCCCTGTGAGCTCCGTGCCCGATGCATTCCGTGCCCGGTGCCCGGTGAGCTCCGTGCCCGGTGCATTCCGTGCCCGGTGCCCGGTGCATTCCGTGCCCGGTGCATTCCATGCCCGGTGCGCGGGGCGTTCCGTACCCGGTGCCCGGTGCCCAGTGAGTTCCGTGCCCGGTGCGTTTCACGCCCGGTGCGTTCCGTGCCCGGTGAGCTCCGTGCCCGGTGCGTTCCATACCCGGTGCGTTCCGTGCCCGGTGAGCTCCGTGCCCGGTGCGTTCCATACCCGGTGCCCGCTGCCCGGTGAGTTCCGTGCCCGGTGCGTTCCGTCTCTCTCCCGACGAGCGGCGCCGCCCGAGGCCCCCGCACCGGTGGGAGGCACCGGCAGTGCCGGGGCGGCCTCGCGAGGGGGCGCGCGATCCGCGCTCTCTGCGTCCGGCGCTGCGCTCCTGCTTCCGGTCGGCGCGGTGTGCGCAGGATGGGCCGCGGGCGTCCTGGCGCAGTGAGTGACCCCGGGCCGCGATTGACCCCGGGCTATGAGCGTCCCCCGAGCTGCGAGTGACCCCGGGCCGTCAGCATCCCCCGGGCTGCGAGTGGCCGCGGGGGCCCGCTGCCGCGGAGGGCGGCCCGGGGAGCCTCGGCCCGGCTGCTTCGGAGAGCGAGGGCAAGCGGAGGCTGGACGGAGGGGGATTCGACGGCGGCGGGCACTGCCGTCTCCTCTCCTCTTGGGGCTGCCCGGCCCCGCCATCCCGCGCCGGGGGCCCGTGTGTTTCTCGGGTGGCGATGCTGGTCAGGAGCGGCAGCGCCGTGTCATTGTCCCGGCAGGTCCAGGACACCGGCGGCAGCAGCGCCGTCAGCAAGTGCTCGGCGGCAGCGCGGGGCTACATCCAGGACCGGTTCCTGCGGCTTCTGGCGGGGCGGCGGCGGCGGCGAGCGCCCCTTATCCACCGGTGAGGAGCGAGTGCTTGGCAGCAGCTTCACCTGCTCCGGCTGCTGAAGCCCGGTGCCCGCGGGGCGTGGGAGGGGATCTCGGCCTCTTGGACTGCGGAGAGCCAGGAGTGACAGCACAGGGGGGAATGGCTTTGAGTTGAAAGAGAGTAGGTTTAGGTTATGTATTAGTAGGGAGATCTTCCCTGTGAGGGTGGCGGGGCCCTGGCTCCCCAGTTGCCCAGAGCAGCTGGGGCTGCCCCTGGATCCCTGGCAGTGCCCAAGGCCAGGTTGGACACTGGGGCTGGGAGCAGCCTGGCACAGTGGGAGGTGTCCCTGCCATGGCAGGGGTGGAACGAGAGCAGCTTAAGGTGCCTTCCACCACAAACCCTCATGCTTGGAGCTGTCACTTGGGCAAGGCACAGCTTCTCAAACACATTTTAAGTAAAGTAAACAGAGTGGCAGAGTGGCAACGTGCAGTGCCCTGCCTCACAGTAGTGTAACCTTGTTAGACTGTTAGTATGTTACATGGCTTCTGGACCAATACTGAATGGTTTGTCCTGAGTAAAATATGCGACCAGACTGGTTCCTAACTACAGTGTTCAATGCTGCTGAAAACTGTAATATTAGAAAATATACTAATAATGTAATTACATCAATAGTTTTCTCATTAACTCCCCAGAATTGTTACCATTTCTGTAAGGTATTTGGTGGCTCTGGGAAGCAATATCTTTTGAGTCAGTGGTGTCTGACCAGGAGAACTTCTCTAGAGCTTTGTAAGACACAAGAGTGTTTTAATGTGTGTTTGCAGAGGGCTCTAGTCTGATGACATTGTGGAATTTACATAATTTCAGGAGAATAGTTTAATGCAATCCAAAAGACTGTGAATTGCCAAAGGAGCTTCATTCAGGGGAAAATCAAACAGTGGTGTTCAAGCAGAGCACTAGAAGCTTGCAGGCCTATGAAGATGTGTGTGGCTCATCAGGAAACCTGCAGTGACTTGTCACACAACATTGGCATGCCAAGCTGAATTCACAGGAAGAGTTCTGTATTGCATTTATCAACAATTTTGGGACATCTTAGACTGTGTGGTCTCTGTGAGGTGTGAAGATGATAACATGCTTGTTAAAGGGTTGAAAAGAGCTGGAATATAACCAGGTGGATCTAGGATGAAACTAACTAAAAGAGAATGCCAAGAAACAAGAGGCATCAGTCCATGTCAGACTAGGGAAATGGTAAATGCTTTCCAGGAGTTAGTCTGACTTAGTTCCATTTATTCAAAAACCAGAGAACAGGATTCCTCTCCTGACTTTGCTTTTCCTCCCTTTTTTGTTCCCTTCTCACTACATTAGCACACACATTCATTTTGTTGTTATGGCATATAGTTTGGGGCAGGAGCTCAGGTATCGGCCATCTGCATTGCCAGGGAGCATCATCAGTGTGTGGATTCGTACATTTTCATTCAGCAAATATTTACTTATGCAAAACAGAACAGGTCCAGCTGGGATAGCTGCACATTTTCTCTGGGTTATCTGTTGTCTTGATGGTTAATACACACACTGATTGCAGGAGATCTGTGTTTATTAGCGAGCTCTAGAGATGACTATCATCTCCCAGTGCAGGTCTGTAAACAGGGAATTGTTGGGTAGAAGCTTAGAGGAAAAAAAAAATCTTTATTGTTTTTAAATTGAAGTTGCCAGTGCTGGAGAAATCACGTTCCTGGACAGTGATTATCAATGATTTTTTTCCTACAGGGGTTATTACATCCGTGCCCGTGCTGTAGATCACTGTGTTCAGGACTTCCTGCTGAAGACACAAAGCCTACCCAGGACACAGGTACATTTTCTCTGGGACTTCTGGCATCTCTCACTAAATGTTTGTAAAGTCTTTCTGGCATCTGGGCAGTGACTCATTAGTGCATCTGTTGGGATCCTTTCCCAGCAGGGCACAGAAATCTGACTGGCAGTACTGTGGCTGTCCATGTGTCACTTTGGCAGAAGTATTTGGGGGAGGACAATATCCACACAAATTTCTTCTGCATCTTGCAGGAGGTTGCCTGATTTTGTCACTCTACAGATGATACTTAATGCTTTTCACACCTAGATGCTCAAGATACTGCTAGATTGTGTATAACTTTTTCTGATACTTTCTCTGCAGATCCTATCTTTAGGTGCTGGCTTTGATTCCTTATACTTCCGTTTGAAGGATATGGGTCTTCTGCATCACACTGTGGTATATGAGGTAGATTTCCCAAATGTGGCATGCCAAAAAGCTACTCTGATCAAAGGAATTAAAGAGTTGTCAGCACTGGTGGGAGACACTGGAGGGGAAGGATTAGGTATGGCATTTATGGAAGATTTTTTTTGTACAAAGTGTTTAGAAGGAATAAACACAGCTTCAGCCTTCAAAAAAGCAAGAGATTATATTAGGGGAACTATGAAATCATAGATGAAAAGGATATTCATTTGATGAAAAATGTTGAAACAAACAATTTGCAAGCATTGGGAGATAGCAAGAAGCCAGGATGGATTTGTCAGGAGCTGATTATATCAAACCAAGGTCAGTTTTTTTCTGTTGCAATTTCTGAAAGGGTGTGTCCAGCTTGGAGCATACTGGTCCAAAACCAGTGGCAAACTGTAGCGTGTCCAGTGGGAGGTTATGAGGATGATGAAGTGATGGAGCAGGTGTTGTAGGAGGGGAGGCTGAGAGAATTGGTTTTGTTCAGCCATGTGGGGAGGAGTTTGGAAGGGAGGTGAGTCTTACAGCACTCTTCAGCTTTCCTATTGGGAGAGGTTAGAAAAGACAGAGCTACACTTTTCTTGGAGGCATAAAGCAAATAGTCAAGGGATAGTTAAAGTGGCAAAAAAAAGGAAATTCCAGTGACGTATAATGAAAATGTTGGTGGGGAGATTGTGCCACATGAGTAGTTAAAAATGGGAACAGATTGCTTAAAAAGGCAATGGAATCTCCAGCATTGGGGACCAAAACCACTACAGAGACAGAACTTGACTGGACAAAGCTTTGAGCAACACGACACAAATAATTGCCTTGAGGAAGCATTTGGGCAAGATGACTTTTAAATGTCCCTTTACCCTAAATTATACAATGATTTATGGGCTTGATGGGTAAGAGAGAAGATTTGACTCTTAAGTGTCTTGACTGTAATAAAACATTAGTTGTTGTGTCTCCTGACTTTTTTTTTGCCCTCCAAGGCAGGAGAAAATGAGCCTTGTGAAACTACTGCAGAATTTTATGTCAGCTGAGTGCTGAGGGGCAAAAGGAGGAATGTAAAGCATGTGGATCACTAGAGTTTCTCCTGCATCTGTTTTCCTCCAGCATTTCCAGTAATGCTCTAGATGATGTGCTATAGAAGATGAAATGTCACAAACCTGCAGGAAACATGGGGACTTGCAATAAGATGAGTGAGTGTAGGAGTTTGACAAAGTACACGAATGGTCTGGCAAACATGGAATGAAATGCAGTAGGGACATATGTAAGCCACTGTATTTAGATGGCCTTGATCAATTTAAATGCAGATGGAAGACAGCTATAGCGTGTGAGTTCCTGACTCCCAGGTCTTAGTGAGTAGCTCTTCCACGAGCTCGTTCATTTTCTTCCTGAATCCATTCACATTTTTAATATTGGCAGGGAACTCTGTCCATACCAAGAATCTTCAGGAACTTAAAGGAAGGTCTCAGATAGGTTAACTGTCCTCAGGACAGATAGAGTTGTTGGGCTGCAGAGACAACGTAGATGATTTCTAAAGGTACTTTACAGTTTGGTTTTTTAATGATGTGGTGTTGACTGAAAAAGTCAAAAATAGGCCATAACTTATGATATTCTGATGGGATACAGAAGTATGATAATGCTTGCAGATCATAAACTGGAGCTTAGTTCTGAGGATGGTGATCTGCGAGTCAGGTCCTGGTGTTTGCTGAGAGCCAGCATATGCAGTTTCAGGGCTATTATACAGAAATGAAATCTGTTTAACAAACAAACCAATAAAGCCTAGAAAACGTGAGAATGGTTTTCTGATTGTGAGGGGAACCATTGAAAATCTATCAAAGCAATGATGCTTTCTTAGCCTAAAGTGAAAGGTGTATGAATGAGAGCCCTTTAGATTTGATTTTGAATTACAGTGGTTAAAAAAAATCTCTTAAAGTAAATATAATAAAGTTTTGTTGTTATAGTAAGTGTAATAATTCTATGAGAAATCTGTAGGTGAAATTTGCATTAGGAATACAGGAGTTTTAGACCTGCAGTTAATGGATCACATGGCACTATCCCTTCATGGGTCGTGTAGTGATGGGAATTTTCTTGTACATGTTCCAGAGAAATATAGTTGATGGACATAGCCTTGTGAGTGATTGCCTGTGGGTTTGATTCTCATGTTTGTCTCTTTGGTCGCAGTATTGCAGCAGCACCATAGTGAGGTTGCATCATTTTTGTTTCCCAGGAGCCATTACCTTTTCTGGAGATGATTATAAATTACTGGGAGTGGATTTATCAGAGCTGTCTGAGCTGGAGAGAACCCTGGAGGAAGCAGGACTGAACAATGAAATCCCCACCCTCTTCATCGCAGAGGTGGTGCTCACCTACATGGAGAACACCAGGTCAGCTGGGTTCTCCTCTCTTGCCCAGAGGTGAAGAGAAAACAACAAGCTTCTTTCTGAGTGCATCATCTTGGGCTCAGAGACCTGGTCTCTTGAAACTAAAACCTTGGGAATTCTGTGGCATCCCAAATAGCTCCCTACATCGTAACTGTGATGGTGTAATTGATGTCCACATGATACCCTAAAAGGAAGGAAAAAAAAGAAAAATCTCAAATGAACAGTTTTGAGGTTTTTGTTCTTCTCATCCCCTGAGTTGTCTGTGCAGGTGGGGAGGAGATGTTCAGCACAGCACTCTCATTAGTGTATTGCCACTTGTCAGGATGCCTTAATAGCAGCTTTATGGTGTTGCAGAAGGATACACCGCATCTGTTGTATGATGCGTGGGCCCTCAATTTGATTTCTTATGCACAATCTTCCAACAGGTCAGATGCCTTGATTCAGTGGGCAGCAGAGCATTTCCCTCGGGCGTGCTTCCTGCTGTATGAGCAGGTGCACCCAGAGGACCCCTTTGGACGCGTCATGCAGCAGCATTTCAGGCAGCTGAACACTGCACTGCACTCACTGGCACAGTACCCTGACTGCAAGGCTCAGCAGAGGCGCTTCCTGGGGAAGGTGAGCACCTGCAGCCCTAGGGTGTGCACGAGGCATGATTTATCTGAGGATGATCAGAGCACTGAGTGCTTGCTCAGTTATGGCTGAAGCAAACAGGGCTGAGGCTGAGCTACTGCCTTCTCTGGTAGCATGACTCGTCATTAGAAGGTGCTTCCAACTGGCTTGCAGCCTGCTGCCTCATATGGGAGTAACAGGTTCCTCTGAGACTATTGATGTAATAAGTTAAATTTTTAAGAACTTTACACATGAAAGACCTATTTTCACCAGTTTTTGGGAAGCTCTTGCTTTAGCTAAACACTCTAAGTGGCTCGTGCAGGTGTTTAATTTAGGGTCTTTGTTTTCCTGTGGGAAGTGAGTTTCTGTCCTTCCAGGGGTGATAACTTCAAGGGATTTGTCTTTTAGGGCTGGACTGAGTGCAGTGTCATGGATATGAATGAGTTTTTCACCTGTTGTATTCCAGAAGATGAGCAGCAAAGAGTGCAGACTCTGGAACCTTTTGATGAGTATGAGGTAACCCTCCATTATTCTGGCGATCAGGGACCTGGCTTTGATATCATAAGGTATTTGTAAATTCTTACGGTTGTAATTCTGTATAGAGCTGCTGAGGCACAGGTGTTCATGCAGGCAGAAAGGATCTTGGATCAGCTTCGTTAACACAGAGGCCATGGGGAGCTCCTGGTGAAGCAGCATGGGAAGAAGGCTGTCTTTGATCTTAGAAAAGCTGCATGTTCCTTCCTTCCTGTGAGCAGTCTCTCAAGGAGACAGTCTTGTCATAGCAAACTACCTGGTAGTATAAAAGAAGTTATACATGCTAAAAGTTGGCATGGATTCAAGGGACAATTACTTTAATGAAAGAGAAATCCATTAAGGATTACTGAATACCTAAATATGCAGCTGATGTGCTGTTCCTGACTGTAGTTGGTTGAGAGCATTCTTGGGGAAAGCAGATGCACTTTTCCTGCTTTCCTCCATTTCCATGGACTACTTTATTGTTTGTCATTGTTGGATACAGGTTACTAATTTCAGATATTTTTTGGTCTGACTTTGTACAGCCATTCCTGCATTAATTGAAATTCAACAATGACTCTGTTCTTTGTTAATTTTGATATTAACTGCTGGCAAAGTTTCTGACTCTTTGAAGTATAGAAGCGAAGATAAGTGCAAGATAGTGAGTAACTTTGAGCTAAATATCCTGTGGAATACTTACTAGAAGTTTCCCTTTTGATTTTATGGTTTTCTGTTTATAATTCTAGAAATCTAATAACTGTAGTATGAAAACAGTTGAATGTGCTTGAATCTACTTTGCCAGCATGCTGGGATCTGCTCTGCTATATGAATGCAAAACTGATGACTGAAAGTGGTGGCAGATTTGCTAAGTGGTTTAGAAATATCTACTGGAATTGTAGGTCAAGGTCACTGCTCATACAGTGGGAAGGTAAAGACTTAGTATTGTTTTCCTTACAAAGGAGGTTAATGTGCATGAATCTGAGCTGGAAACGTGTACAGAGGAGTAAACGATGTGACAACAGAGAGCTCTACAATTAGCCTTTGAGAGAAAGATTAAGTAAGATCCAAGGTCTTATTGTAAACAAGCTTGGTCAAATTAGATAAAAAATGTAAAATAGACACGCAGTGTGGAGGGAGACTATTTTTAGAATAATTTTCTTAGGGATTAATAGTGGATTCTTCCATTTTCAGTATTTACATTAATTTCTGGATGTCACTTTTCAAAAGATGCTTTTTACTTCTAATATGGATTGGGACAATTAAGCTGATACAATGAGTTCTTGTGCCTTTTAAATTCATGTTTATGCTTGCTAGTCACATAGTTGGCTGAATGTATCCCACCCCATGGGAATGAACACACTCAATTCCCTAATGTCCATAAACGCCACAGTGAATTCTCATTGCTACTGGCTTCCTGTACATTCCTTTTGCCTCTGCTTCTGCCTCAGAATGTTTCTAAGGCCAGACTGAAAATGATGTATTACAGTCCAGCACAGAGCATGTTGCACCTTTTTAACATTTGTGATTTCTTCGGAATCACTTATAGTCCATTTACTTTAAGAAACTTTAATCCCTCTGGTATAAAGACCTCACTCTTTTTTATGATCAGAACTTAGAGGCATAAGGGGAAGCTGATTCCCAAAAGAAAAACTTTTCCGTGGAACACATAGTTAAGCTATGGGATGTATGTTGGGCATGTTAAAAGTTATGCACGTTCAAAGAGCAGCTGGGTAGATTTATGGATGAAAAATCCTTCAAGGATTGTTCAATACAGAGACACAGCTTCTTGCTTAGAAGATCCCTGGACTGTAAATTTTTGAAAGTTGGAGTGAGAGAGGTATTTACCCACCAGTTCTTTCTCCGATGCAGCTTTACCCCTCTGATTCTGACCAAGATTTTGAAGGGGATTATTTTTTATTTGGTTCTTCCTTTATTGGTTTGTTTGTTTGTTTATTTGGTTTTTACTTCGGGCTTGCTACAGGAATGGCATCTGAAATGTTCTCATTACTTTGTGTTGGCTGCATCAAAGGGGATGGAACCTTCCTGGACTCCGTTGTCACCCAGTGTAACAGGTACACACCTGTTTTATCTCATCTAGGCGTCTCTGAGAGGTTTTAGGAGACATTGAAATCCTGGAAGGGGCAGATGGGATGCTGCTGTCTGGTAGCTTTCTCCGCTCCTCCACAATAGTTCTGCTGTCCAAACCAAGGCCAGGGCTGTGGCCTAATGCTACTGGTTCTGATCACTCCTGTTCTTTCAGCTTATTGAACCTCTCAGTCTGATCAGCTTGTCATTTGTTCATACATGAGCCCCTCCAGTGCATGGCTGCAATGCCAGCCTACCCTGCTCCTTGTCCTGTTTTCGGGATTTCCCTTTCGAATTTATTCCTGGTCGCCTCCATGTACGGCTCTCTGAACTGTTCTCTTCTTTCAGCTCCCAGAAGATTGTTCTGTTTTCTTTACTGCCTTGTCCAGCAGACCACTCAGGAGCCTGACATGAAGCTGTGCTTTGCTTCCTTATCCCTTGTGGGTGCAATTGTACCTGCCGTATTTCTGTTTCTGAAATGCTTTTAAATCTTTATGTCACTTTTTTTAGATGGGAGAGAAGTGGTACAGCTGGGGAAAAGCCAAGACCAAGATTGTGTTTCCAAGATAAAAAGGATTTGGTGGCCATAGCAGTCCAAGAAATTCCTGTTTTTGATTGATTGCTTCCTTTTTCAGGGTAGAAAGCAGAAGGTTATTTTTAACCTGTTTTATATCACTAGTGTTCACAGTATAGCACCACAAGTAGTTGTAGCTTCAAGAGAAAGTTGAAATCTGTGTTCTAGGGAGTAAGAAAAGCAGCTGAAAAAGGATAGGGCAGGATGGCATTCCTGAGGCCAACAAGGCCACTGAATCCATGTGTTGTGTCTCAATTAGATTTGAAGATGTTGGGAAATAGACGCTAAATGAATGTGGGTGAGATTTAATGTACTGTGTGATTGTCACTGGTCCTTAAGTTAAATCCTTGAAGGCTCCTAAACGCATAGTATCTATCCTTAAATTAAGAAAAAAAAAAATCTAACATTTGCTTAACGGACTTTATTACAGTGAAGATATTTGATTTGTTAGAGACAGGATTAGGGTCTTTCTGCTGCTGTCTCTGTTATATTCAAAAACTGATAGCAAAAGCCTTCAAAGTCCCGTAAATTGTCCATGCTTAGATATATTTTACTGGGAATGAAAAAGATATGTCTCTAATATCAATAAATGTCCCCAGTTATCCTCTCAGATAGACTTGGGCCCCAGTTCAAGAGAGTGCAAGTACTACATTTGCCAAAGAGATAGTGGTAAGTATATTTTGTGACATGGAAAAACTCCTCCATCTTTAAAACATCAGTCTGTAAAAAGACATTTAAGCCCAAGGAGATGGAATTTCTTA
Source organism: Vidua chalybeata (assembly GCF_026979565.1). NCBI lineage: Eukaryota > Metazoa > Chordata > Aves > Passeriformes > Viduidae > Vidua > Vidua chalybeata. The sequence goes on along the minus strand of NC_071531.1, from coordinate 43,518 downwards.
CTTCATCAAATGATTAAGTAGGGTCTTGTACAAAGCAACAATCAGTATAGGCAATTTTTCTGATTATGCCATACAAAAAATGGACTGCGAGCTGCTCCTCCTCCACTTCATCATCTCTTACAACACAAGAATAAAGACCTTGATTAAAACAAAGAAGACACAGATTCCAAACCAATTAAAAGAAAACAATGTGTAGGTGAGCCAGAGTCCTGTGCTGAGAGTTTGCTTCGTGCTAAGGGATATAATACTTAGAGAGAAGGTACTTAGGTAACTGGAAATACTCTCCTATAGTAGGACCACTAGAATTAATACATTACTTCTCATGCTTCAGAATGTTATTTCAGTGCTTCTTGAAGGTAGGATCAAAATCTGGCAAGAAACTTTGAAATCAGCTTCCAGGTGTTTGACCTTTTTCTGCTGTTCTTTGCTGTTCATGTAGCCAAACATTGCCTTAATCAGACATGTCTTCCTTTTGAAGGTACTGCAGTGATTCATATCTTGCTGCTGCAGCAGTTTAGGACACTGCACTTGCTTGGCCAATCTTACGTCCATCCCACGAAAGCAGTCTCAGAATTGCAGGAGCTGAGTGAGCAGAGTAGAAGTTACAGTTGGTACAGCAGTAGTTTTAACCATTACGTCCTGATTTCTAGGGCATGTCAGATTATCTGTGTGCACTGTCAACTTACTTCTCAATTTTTTCTTCTTGAAATGATGAATGATCATTTTGAAAAGGTGACATGCTTAATCTCTTACTTTATCTCAAGATGTAGTCCTTGGTTTGTATTTGTGCCTAAGTTCTTTGGTTCTCTTTGGCTTCCAGTTCCTGGTCCTGTTGGGATGGCAGGGAGTGTCTCTGCAGCAGTGTGTGCAAGGCTCTCAGGAATTCCTGGCCTGAGACGTTACGGTCACCACTCTGTTCTTATAAAGCCCAACGTGATTCTCACCATGGGAGGCTTTGGGGAGGAGGATGGACAACACTGCCGCGTGAGAAATTTCCACGTGCTGAGTAAGCATGCAGGCCACTGGGAAGCTGTCTGTGTGGCACAGAATATTCCTGATAAAAGATGGGGTGAGTTCCCATACCGATGGCAATGCAAGGGAGATACCTTTGTGCTAAAAGTGAAAGAAAGTCTAGTGAAAAAGTGCTGTCATGGCACAGTGATGCTTGCAGTCACAGACACCTGATGGGTCTGGTTGCTAAATGCCCCATCCTGCCCTTTGGTCACCACAACCCCATGCAGCGCCCCAGGCTGAGGGGCACAATGACTGGAAAGCTGGAAAAGGACCTGGGGGTTCTGTTTGACAGTGGTTGAACATGAGCCCAGGTGGGCAAGAAGTCAAATGGCCCCTGGCTGGTACCAGCCTAGTGTGGCCACAGGCCCAGAGCAGTGATTGTCTCTCTCTGCTGGGCACTGCAGAGATACTTTGAGTGCCATGTCCAGTGCTGGGCCTCTAACAGAAAGAGAGACATTGAGGAGCTGGAGTCATAGAACCATAGAAGGGTTGGGGTGGAAGGGACTTTAAAGATCATCTAGCTCCAACCGTATGCCATGGGCAGGGACACATTCCAGTAGACCAGGTTAATCAGAGTCCCATCCAGCATGGTGTGGAACACTTCCAGACAAATGGCAGCCAATTCTCTGGACAACCTGTGCCAGGGCCTCCACACTTTCACAGAGAAGAATTTGTTCCCAATATCCCGTCTAACCCTGCGCTCTGGCAGTTGGAAGCTGTTCTCCCTTGTCCTGTTACTGCAGGCCCTTTTCCAAAGTCCCTCTCCAGCTCTCTTGGAGTCCCTTTAAGCACTGGAAGGGTTGCTAAGGTCTGTCTGGAGCCTTCACTTCTCCAGGCTGAACAGCCCAGACTCTCTCAGCCTGGCTTCAGAACAGAGGAGCTTCAACCCTATGATCAAGCTAGTGGACTCTGAATTTTTCCAACAGCTACATGTCTTAATTGTTCTGGGGGCATCAGACCTGGATGCAGAACTCCAGGTGGGGTCTCAGAAAAGCAGCATGAAATAGGGCGTGAGAATCATCTCCCTCAACCCGCTGGCCACACATCGTTCAATGCAGCCTGGGACATGGTTGACATTCTGTGCTGTGAGCACATACTGCCAAGTCATACTGAACATTATGTCCACAAACACCCCCAAGTCCTTCTCCCCAGAGCTGCTTTTGATGCATTCTCTGACCAGTCTGTATTTGTGCTGGGATTGCCCCAGCCCAGGTGCAGGACCTTGCCCTTGGTCCTGCTGAACCCCATGAGGCTGGCACAGTCCCACCTCTCCTGTGCAGTTCCCTCTGTATTGCCACTCCCTTTCCCTCCAGCGCATAACTGCACCACACACCTTCTTGTCACTGGCAAATGTGCTGGGTGCCCTCGGTCCCGCTGTCCATGTCACCAACAAAGATGTTAAATAGTGCTGGTCCCTATGGAGACCTGCAGAACAGCACTCATCACTGGTCTCCACATGGACACTGAGCCAGTGACTGTGGCTCTTGGAGAGAGATCATCCAGCCAATTCCTAATCCACTGAATGGTCCATCTGTCAAATCCAGGTCTCTACAGTTTAGACACTGGGTGCTGGGCGGGACAGTGTCAAGTGCTTTGTATAAGTCCAGGTAGATAACATCTGTTGATCTTCCCTCATCCACCACTGCTGTAAGCTCATTGTAGTAGTGCCCAAGAGAACTGGGTGGGGCAGGAGCTCAGACTGAAGAGGAGGCTCAGGAGGAAGCTGCTCATTCTTTACCACTACCTGAAAGGAGGGTGTAACCAGGTGGAGGTTGGCCTTTTCTCCCAGGAGACAAGGGACAGGACAAGAGGAAATGGCTTCAAGCTGTGCCAGGGGAGGTTTAGGTTGGATATTGAGAAAAATGTCTTTAAGAAAAGGGTCATCCATGCCTGGCACAGGCTACCCAGGGTGGTGGTGAAGTCCACATCCCTGGAAGGATTTAAAAGCCATGTGAAAGTGGCTCTTGGGGACGTGGTTTAGTTTCTTCCTTGAGAGTGCTGGAGGAATGGTTGGACTTGATAATCTTTAAGGGTCTTTTCCAACTTAAATGATTATAAATTTCATGGAAAAATCACCTGTGTGAAGCATGATGTTTTGTATCTCCACAGGTGAGAGGTTGTACCATACTGTGTCTTGTCTCTCGGACACTCTGGCTCTGGTGGTAGGAGGACGAACATCTCCATTGAGTACAGGCTTGGGAATGTTGTGGCTGAAGTTCCCCAAAACCTGTGATGCTTCAGGCCCAGATGACGTTGCAGTGGAGCTTGTAAGCCTGCAGCCTGCTGCTGAAGCAGCAGCTTTGCGTTGGAGACACAGCACAACTGAAATTACATTCAAAGGTAAAAAGCCTGGAAAGAGTAGAAATGGCTGTAGGTATGCAGGATCTTGCACTTGACCTTGTTGAACTTTATGAAGTTCATATTGACCATTCCTCAACCCTGGCAGTAGTAAAGAAATTAGGAGGCTTTGAGATCTCTTCTTGGCACTTGAAATATGGTATTTTTTTATTTTGTTATCTACACAATCCCCAGTGGCAAGTAGGGTTGAAATCTACTGTAATCCATTCTGGCAGACTGATTCTTTGAGATCATTTATGGCTGAAGTTAGTCATGCTTGATCACGGCAGAAATAAAAGTTTTGCTCTCTCTGATGAATATCTTTTGGGAAACAGGATCCCTAGCTCTTTATCCCAAAGTCCTTCAGAAGAGATGTTACTTTTCTAGTAGCAATTGACAAACACTCAGTAGTTGTGAACAGCTCTAGAATCAGGTCCTGCAATAGCAAGTTGAAGGTTGGTCTATTAAAAGATCCTGGTTGTAAGGGGCAAAAACTTAAGCAGTGGCATTGAGGAGCTGAAAGCTGTCCTTTCCTAATGTGTCCCATTCCTGCAGTTGGCAGGGAACTCTCCAAGGGGAGCAGAGGGGAATTGTTAAGCAGTTGTTAGTCTAGTCTGGAGCACACTTTTCCATTTGTGGAGCAGTGTTTAATTAACACTGTAGCATTCAGCCTTCCAGTCAGAATTTTATATCAAAAAAGCAAATGCTAAATGGGAAAATAAAATTTTATTAATAATACATTGGGTTTTGTCTTTGTCAGATTGTATTGTTTCATCTTACTTTTGCCTTGATATTGCTTTGTAGATGAAGAAAGTGACCAGCACTGGTGTTATCAGTGTCATGGACTGTTAACAGTCCATTCTGAATCAGTGAAAGGACAGGGCATAGTGCAGTAAATGCATGTCCTTGACATCTACCCAAAGTATCATTGCACCCTTTTTGTCAGCTTCCCTTCTATGCATCAGAAATTTTTGCTGTTGTGGCATACCAGATTCTAAGTTGTTACCTCCTGGCTGCCTGTTTCCCTAGGTGAGCAGTACCTGTTTGTGTATGGTGGCCGCTCTGCTCTGGAGCCTGTGCTCGGGGATTGGCATTTCCTGCACGCTCCAGAACTCTCCTACACTGCGGTAAGAATACACTCCGTGGTGATTAAAGCTGACTTCTGAACATCCAGCTTTTTAGTCAAATACAATCTCTACAGAACAGTGGAGGTTGGAAGGGACATCTAGAGGTCATCTAGTCCAGCACTCTTGCTTAAAACCGGTCTAACTAGAGCAGGTTGCTCAGTATATTGTCCAGGAAGGATTATCTCCATAGATGGAGACTCCACAATCTCTTTGGGCAACCTATGCCACTGCTTGACCACCCTGATAGAACAATATGAGGGAGTTTTATGTGTCTTATTTTTTTCTATGTCAGCTTGTGCCCATGGCCTCCTGCCCTTTTGCTGGATGCTACTGAGAACATATTGTCTCTGTCTTCTTTCACCTCTCCCATCATGGACTTATCTAGCTGTGAGCAGGACATTTTTGTGGAAGGATACTGTTAGAGACTGTATAAAAAGCTTTGCTACAATCAAAACCACCTCCACAACATCTGCTGATTTGCCTCAGTCAACTAGATTGTTGAATGTGTCATAAAAGGAAATTGAGTGGAAGAGGACTTACTCCCTTGTTTATGTACTGGCCTCCATACTATGTAACTCTAAATACTATAACTCTTTGAGCCCAACCTTGTGCACAGCACAATTGTAGGGTGAGAGATGCAAAATTGCAAGAGGTCACAAGCTAAGCATGAGTAAGCAACATCCCACTGTTGTGGGAGGCCTACAGTGTGTCTTCAGATATGTAACAGGAATGTTATCTGGTAGACACATGAATTGCTTCTTTTATTTTCTACAGCGTTCTTAATCTCAGCAGAACTCCTGTAAAATACCCAAAACTGACAGCTGAAAATGGGGTGGACAGGGTGTAAAACAGCTGTATAGAAGTATGCAGCAAGAGTGACTAGGCCAGATACCTCACAGTGGAAGGTTTTGAAGGTCTTCTAGCTATTGAATCTGGAGAAGATTCAAGATATAAATAAATATCTAAAATACTGCTGCAGAGAAGAAAAAAAAATCTTCTCCATTTTAACTTTGAGTAGTACAGGGAATCAGATGGACACTAAGGAAAGCTATTGATCATGAAGCTAGCTGAGTCTGCAATAGACTGTCTAAAGAGGTGAGAAATTCCAAATTTTTCTACATCACTTATTTGCTGTGATATTCCTTTAATGCCTGGTTTTTTCCTTTAGTGCTTGCACTAAAGGTTTTCTTTCTGGATTTTAGTCCTGCAGTTGAGCCTTTTAACTCGCTCTGTGGTTTGAGCAACTGATCACCTGCTTTGCTGGTCACTGCATTAGTCCATGTGTTTCTAAGCAAACTTGTAGTTCCCAGGTGAATATCTTGAGCAGAAAGCAGACTGCAAGAATGCAGATAAAGTTACCTCTAATAAATGTATGAAAATAAAGCCTCTAAAGACTGATTATATTAAATGTACTGAGGGCCAGAGACAGTGTAAATGGAAGCACAGAGCAGTTCCTAGAGAAATATGTGGAGAAGGTTGGGTGTCAAAAAACTCAACCACACAGGAAAAGACATATAAAAGCCTGGACATTAAGCAGACACTTAGCTTGGCTAACTTCAGCCTTGGAGTTGTGTTTTTTCAGATTGCTGTTGAGGGTCCAGTCCCAGAAAGCCGCCACTCTCACAGTGCCTGCAGCTGGGAAGGAGGTGTGCTGATTGCAGGAGGTCTGGGAGCAGCTGAGCAGCCCTTGGGTTCAGTTTTCCTGCTGAGGGAGCTTGAACATGGCTTTCAGTGGCAGACAATAGAGACACACCCTCCTCTTGTCCCAAGGTAAGCAGAAGGCATTCATAGCATCATAAAATAGTTTGATTTGAAAGGGACCTCTTAAAGGCCAAGTAGTGCAACCTCCCTGCAATGAGATAGGGGCATCTTCAACTAGAAGGTTGCTCAGAGCATTCAGCAGAGAATCTTCAGCCTGTCTCTACTAGCCTCCCTTGCTAATGGAGTTCAATCTCATTTTGAACTCACAGGTATTCACATACTGCACATGTGCATGAAGGAAAGCTTCTGCTCGTTGGTGGAGTGTGGTTTCATGCACCCTCTGTGCCAGGTGTCACTGTCATCGACTTAATGACTGGTCTCTGTTTGAACTATGGGATTAATGTGGTAAGTACTGAAATTTTTCTTTCAGGGTAAGCAGTGTCCTGTGAAGGAACGTGGTAACTTTATGGAGAGGTAAGGTCTAATTCCAAAGTGCTGTTACCCAGCACAGAGAACATACAGGGTTAAGAGAGGGAGAGATGGAATATGCAGAAGACTGGAACATGGAGCTGCTCTTTTTCAGACAAGGGGCAGCAGAACTGAAATGGGCACAAGCATTGTCCCTTTAGGATGTCTGTGGAGGAAGGGAACAGATAAACCAGAGGCTAAGTTAGTGTTTATGAAGGTCTGTAGTATAATTTCATTGAGAACTTCTTGGTGGAAACTGCAGTGTGCTCTAGCTGCTGCCTGAAATATGAGAAAAAAAAAAAAAAAAAACAACAACAGCACAGAAATACTGGAAACTCCACTGGAACATAAAAGCTTCCTTTAAGGATGATTGGACCCTGAACAGATTGCTCAGAGAGGTTGTCATATTTCCATTATTGAAGATATTTGAAACCTGACTGGGCAAGCTACTGAAAAGCCTGCTTGAGTTGAGCCTGCTTTGAACAGGGTGGCTGGACTGGATGATGCTTGGAGGACCCTTCCAACTTTAACTATTTGGTGACTTTCTTCTATGAATCACTGAAGAGCAGTCATACAGGTGGTGTCACACAGCAGGATTTTGGCATACTCTGGCCAAAACTTGGTCTACATCTCTGAATAGCCCTCATCTCAGATAATACTGCCTTGAGTAAAAGAAATACATAGATCTGTTGGATGAAATCCATAGAAGGGCCACAAAGATCAGCAGAGAGCTGGAGTTGATCTGTGAGGATGCACTGAAAGAGTTGGGGTTGTTCAGCCTTGAGAGAGAGAGAGGGCTGTGGGGGGACCTTAGAGCCCCTTCCAGTACTTAAAGGGGGGCTTGTAAGAAAGATGGGGACAGACTTTTTAGCAGGGCCTGTAGTGATAGGACAAGGGGAGGTGGTTTTCATCTAAAGGACAGTAGCTTCAAACTAGGTATATGGATGAAATTTTTTATGAAGAGTATGGTGAGGCACTGATGAAGGCTGCCCAGAAAAGCCTTGGCTGCCCATCCCTGGAAGAGTTTGAGGCCAGGTTAGATTGGGCTTGGAACAACCTGGTTTAGTGGAAGCTGTCCCTGCCCAGTGCAGGGGGGTGGAGCGAGGTGGCATTTTTTAAGGTCCTTCTGTCCCAAACCATTCTGTGATTCTATAAGAACATTTCTTTTGCTTGACAAGTTTTTATTTATCTTTTATGTAAAGAAACAACTTTCTTTTGATAACTGTACATATGGAACCTGTTGTTGGTGAAACTGGCATTTGTGACGAGTCAGTTTTTTATAGTGAACAGCATGTGTGCATCCAGTTGACCTTGCAGCATTTTGTTGAGTGTAAGCATGAAATGTGCTTAACTGTAGCTTAGTTTTCAATTATTGTCTGTAGCAGAAGTTATAAGTGGCCTCATATCCTTTAGATAAAATAGACTGCCCTTGTTGGACAGCAATGAGGATAGGTACAGTGATAGTAAAGTTGTATCAAAAAGAATGTAACTTTTTTGATTACACTGAATAAGTGGATGCAGATGGATTGGTGTCTTCCTTTGCTTATGAGCTGTTTGCTTTGACTAAGGTAAAACTCTCTAGGCTTTTGAACCTGCCAGTTACATAGGTAAGCTCTGGAACTCCTTGCCACAGGCCATGAATGGCAAAAGATATACACTGAATCAAAAACTGGCTGGCTGCCTTCTTGGGAGGAAAAGCATTAAGATTCAGGGAGTATAAAGACATTTTCTCTCATTAAAAAATCACTGAACTGCAAGTTGGTGGGTGGGTGGGTGTCGTGGAGGAGTACACCTCAGGGGTTACTTGCTCCTATATTCTCTAGCTATCTGTTCTTACCCACATTCAGGGGTGGTACGGTGGACCACATGAAGTCCTGTATGTTCAAAATCTCCTTTCCTTTTTCAGGAGCACCTGGAGTGGCCATTAATGCTACATAATCATAGCAGTGTCTTTCTGCCAAATGAAAAGAAGCTGTTGGTTATTGGCGGTGGTGGAAACTGCTTCTCCTTTGGGACACACTTGAACCCAGAGCCTGTCTTGCTGAGCCTCAGCAGCATCCTGACCAGTCACTGAGTGGGACTAAGCAAGGCTGAACCCTCCTACTGCACTCTGGGGAGACATCTGTTCACTCTAGGTCCAAAAGTAGGGCAATATTTCCACAAGGCTTTGTATCCAGAATGCATTTGTGAAGGTGGGCTCAGGAGGGACTTAAGTAAGGGATTCACATCTCACTGGCTGTTGCATTTTTGCGGCTCTTTGTGTTGCTGTAAATAAGTACCTCAAAAGCAGCTGGCAGCAGTAGTCCTTAGAGGTGAAGAACAGTGTGGTTTGGGTTGGAAGGCACTGTAAAGATCATCCTGTTCTACCTCCCTGCCATGGGTAGGGAAATCTTCCACTAGACCAGGTTACTCCAAGCCCCATCCAACCTGGCCTTGGACACTTTCATGGATGGGACAGCAACAGTTTTTGGGGCAACCTGTGCCAGGGCCTCACTGGCCTCACCAGCCTCACAGGGAAGAATGTCGTCCCAACAGCCAATCTAAACCTGCTCTGTCTCATTTAGAAGCTGTTCTCTCTTGTCCAGTCACTCCAGGCCTTTGTAAATAGTCTCTCTCCATCCTTCTCAGCCCCCTTCAAGTGCTGCGAGGCCACAATTAGGTCACTTCAAAGCTTCTCCAGGCTGAACAATCCCAACTCTCTCAGCCTTTCCTCATAGCAAAGAGGTGCTCCATCCTTTTGATCATCTTGGGGTCTCCTCTGGTCTCTCTCCTGCAGCTCCACGTCTTTCCTGTGCTGGGACCCCAGAGCTGCACGCAGCACTGCACATGGGATCTTACCAGAGCAGGGCAGAAGTGAAGAATCCCTCCCTTCCCCTGCTGCTCACACTGTGGGATCAGCCCAGCACACAGGGCCAGGGCATGGCCAGCCTTTCATTCACCATCATCCCCAAGTTCTTGGGCAGGGCTGTCTCGATCTTTTCATCCCCAGCCTGGTTTGATACTGGGGGTTGTCCTGATCCACATGCAGCACCACCACTTGGTCTTGTTAAACCTCATGGGCTCCCACGAGCCCTCTTCTTGAGCTTGTCCAGGTCCCTCTGGATGGCATTTGGTCCTTCAGGATGTGGAGCTGCTAGAATGAGTCCAGAGGAGGCCACAGAGATGCTCAAAGGCTGGAGCCTGTCTGTTCTGGAGACAGTCTGAGAGAACTGGAGGTGTTCAGCCTTGGGAGGAGAAGGTTCCAGGGAGACCTTAGAGCCCCTGACTTCAAGAGAGGTGGAAATAGACTTTGGACAAGGGCCTGGAGTGCCAGGACAAAGGGGAATGGCTTCCCTCTGCCAGAGGGCAGGAATAGATGGGGTATTGGGAAGGAACTGTTCCCTGTGAGGGTGGTGAGGCCCTGCACAGGTTTCCTGGAGAAGCTGTGGCTGCCCTTTGTCTGGAAGTGTCCAAGACCAGGTTGGATGGGGCTTGGAGCAACTTGGTCCAGTGGAAGGTGTCTCTGCCCATGGCAAGGTGGTGGTACTTGATCTTTAAGGTCCCTTCCAAGCCAAACCAGTCTGTAATTCCATGATGAGTGTCTGACTGCACATCAGTTGTTGGGTGCAGAGAAATTGTTAATATTAACTTTGTTTTTCCTCTCTGTTTCTTTTCTCTCATCCAGTATTTTTGGAATTTGTTTCTATTTTTTTGAATTATCTCATTTTATGAGTTTCTTTCTCACTTTTTTTTCCTTACTGAATTGCCAGCTGAGGTTAAAGCACAAGACCCTTCCCCAGCTCCACTGCCCTTCTCTGGATACACTCCAGGAACCTCAATGTCTCTATTGTTGTGCCAGGCCCAAAACTGAACACAGGATTCGAAGTCCAACTTCACCAGTGCCCAGCACAGGGGCATGATCACTGACTGCCCTTGTGTTATGGAGGCTCATGAAACTGAGACAAATCGTCTATTCAAAAGAGATCTATTTTATGAAGCAGTTAACCTCCTCCTGCTCCCAGCAATTACAGATCCAACAACAAATGAAAACAGATACATGATGTGAAATGAAATTGTTACCACCTGACTGACTTAGAGAATCCTGAAGGTTTCAGCGGGGCAACGTGGAATGCATGGCCATTGTGCCCAAGGCAGCAAGGGCTCTCCATTGGACTCCTGTGGGCTCCTGGGTATCCAAAAGGGGGTTCTGACTGCCCCAGGATGACACACAGAGGGCTCTGGCTGCCCCATGCACTCACAAAGGGATTCCTGACTGCCCCACGCTGTCACAAAGAGGGTTCTGGCTGCCCCATGATGTCACACAGGGGGACTCTGCCAGACTGCCAGGCTATAAAAGGGGCCCCACAGGAGCAGACAGTGCTGGGCACAACAGTCTGGCAGTGTCTTGGCAGACAACAGCCTCAGCTTCTGCCACCCCACCAGGGTTGGATTTCCATCACTGGGACTCCGCAGGTCACGGGGGAACCTCTTCACCAGCCTGTGCTGGTGACCTGGATTGCCAGACAGTGCCATGGAATTCATCAACATCTTCACCCTGGGTGAGCTGGTGGCAGTCACGATGGTGGTGCTGCAGCTCATCCTGGTCATTGTCATGCTACGGGACAAGCGTCTATGGGTAGGTGGCCTCTGATCTGCTGGCTGGGCTGGGCTGGGCTGGGCCATGTGGGCTTGGGGTGTGTTGGTGTGGCATGCATGGCAGGACAGTGTGGGGCATTCTGGGGAGCTGTTCTTGTCTCACCCATCTGTGGTTCTTGCAGAGGATCCATCAGAACTCAACGCATGCAAGCGCAGCGAGAGGCCGGCTGGAAGGGCAGAGCAATGTGGACAGGGCACAGAGATCAGCAGAGATGGAGCTGCCCCATGGCAGCTCCCCACGCGGTTCCATGAGCTCCAGGAGGCGTTTCCCAAGGTTCATCCGGAGCTGCCAGGACTCCCAGGCGCTCTTTGAGGAGCACCGCAAGGAGCTGGAGGCACAGCTGTCCCAGTGGCGATGGGGCCGGGGGAGTGGCCGGGTGGTCCAGGCTGATCTGCATGTTACACCAAGGCTGCTGGGGGCCAAAGAGTGTCCTCAGTGCCTTGGAGTGGAGTTGGCAAGGCCAGACATGTACAAGGTGACAGAAGAGAACAAACCTAAGAACTTAAGACGACACAGTAGCAACAGCTCCATGGTGCTGCAACGCAGAAGATCTGTGGCGATAGCCAGGTTGCTCCCTAGACTAGTGGTGATCATGAATCCCATTGTATTGGAAAGCAGCAGCAGCAGGAGCAGCAGCTCAATGGAGCTGGAATACAGCACCAGTACTGCTGCTGGAAGGTTCCTGGGGCAGATTCACGCTCACCTTCGGAGATACCTGGAAGCCTGGCAGACACGCCATGGTCAGCACCGCCGGTGCTTCAGCATCTGCTTGAAACCCCAGTGGTGGCGGCGGTGCTGGACCCAGTTGAGAAAAAGGGTGTAGTAAGAATGAGTAGTCAGGAAGGGGTAGGGGAGAAGGGAGCTTCAGGAACTGCCTGGGACAGCACAATCCCTGGGCCTCTACAGATCCCTCTGTAGAGTTTTCCTGTCCTCTGGCAGATCCTTTACAATTTGGCTGAGGGTCCCCTCCTCCAGGTCATTGATAAGAAACAGGACTGGTCTCAGTGCTACCCAGGGGAGCCCCACTGGTGACTGGATACTGGATACTAGAATTCAGCTGTCCCCTACCACTCTCCGGGTCTGGCCATACAGACCCTTTTTTACAGTGAACAGTGGACCTGTCCAAGCCATGGGCAGCCAGTTTCTCCACAAGAATGCTTTGGGCTCAAAGGCTTAATAAAAGCCCAGGTAAACATCATCCCCAGCATTTTTCTCTCCTGCCAAGCAGGTCACTTTGTCATAGAAGGAAAGCTGTGGACAATCCAGGAGACTTCATTGCACCCTGCTTTAAGGGTAGAATGAAGGACCCTTAACCCGTGGAGCTACCAATCTGCCTACCAGCCTTCCCCCTCTGTCTGAGATTTCCACTTTGGTATCTGCTGATTCTTCCCCTGGTTCTTACCCATCAACCCTCAATTCTTTCATCACCACTGTCAATTCCTAGACAGTCAAAACATGCCCTCATAGACAGGACTACCCTGTTGCTTCTCCTTCCTTGCTGAGCCCTTCTGAAGAGTTTATCTCCTCCCAACTCCTGGCAACACCAACCTGTTTGCTGGCAGGATGGTGTGAGGAGCAGCAAAGGCCTTGATGTTCAGCACTGATTGAAACATCCTGGGGCTATCAACAGTCTGTTCAGCACAAATCCAAACCACAGGCCCACTGGAAGAAATTGAACTCTTCCTGCCCAACTCAGCATGTTCTCCAGCCTTTATTAATCCACGTTGTGTATGTCCTGCTCAGGTTCCACACCATCACAACACATCCTCACCACTCCTTTGCCCATGAAATGCCTGCAAAACGTCCATCCGTCTCCAGAGCTGGGCAGCAGCTGTCCTGTGGAACCATTGAGGAGGAGGGTGATGGAAGTGGAGGATCTTGTAGAGCCAGATGGGAGAAGCAGGTCCATGGGGCTGTGCAGCACTGTCACCATTGCTCTGGGTAGAAATGGTTCCCCACGTCTTCTGCTTTCCCCTTTTTTAAAAATGGGGGTTATATTTCCCTTTTTCCAGTCATCAGGGACTTTACCTAACTGCCATGATTTTTCAAAAAATTCTGGATAATGGCTTAACAACTTCTGCTAGTTCCCTCTGGACCTGGGGATGTATCTCTTCAGGTCCCATTGACTTGAGCACATTCAGGTTCCTTAGATAGTCTCAAATCTGATCCTCTCAGTGGGCTCAGGGTCTTCATTCTCCCAGTCCCTGCAATTGCCTTTCTCAACTTGGCAGCATGGCTGGAGCACTTGCCATTGAAGACTGAGGCACAGAAGTCCTTGAGAACATCACTCTTCTCTTTGTGCAGGGCAGTCAGGTCTCCTGTTATCCTTAATATCCCTGTCCCTGCCTTCCCCTTAATCTTCACCCACAAGCTCTCAGCTGGCTCCTCATACTTCCCCGGGCAGAGTTCCATATCCATAGAGGGCTACATCCCTTCCTCTTCTTTCTAGCCTTTCCTAAAATGTCTAAGCCCTTCCATTCCAGTGCTCTAGTCATAGGAGCCATGCCACCGTGTCTCCAAGATACTCTGCTTTCCTTTTCACTTGTTGGTTGTTGCCAGTGCTTGCTTTTATTCAGATGAGAAAATTGCCAACCAGTTTGGTTAAAAATGGCTTTCCCAAGTGTTAGGAGGAGATGAAAGAACCTGAATCTGCTGCTTCTGATAAATCCATAAAGGTGGGATGCTGTATGAAACTCACTGCTATAACTAGCCAGTAACTTCCACTGATATTTTAACTATTAAAAATTGTGACTTTTATCATGAGTGTGTTTGTAAAATACAAAAACTGTTGAGCTTTCTCCATTCTATGAACTGTTTGCGCAGCTACGTCCTGGGGAGCCCTTTGGGTCTGCCTCTCACGTTTGGCTCCAGTCCTGGGTTTGTGATGCCACCCCCTCACACAGCATCCCCCCCCCCCCCCGCCCCGTGGGAGTCTCAGGTGTGGCCAGTGAGGACGAGGAGGGGGCAGATGCTGCTGGGGGGGGGGGGGGGGGGGGGGTGTCACCTGGGTGTACCTGTTGCCAAGAGCTGCCAGAGAGGGGATTCCAGGAAGTCTCTCAAGGAGTGGTGGTGAGAGCATCTCACAGGGGCTGGGGAGGACCTGCAGCATTGCTCAAAGGTGTGCAGGGACAAGCCCTGTGCCAAGGGGCAGCGCCAGAGAGGAGAGGAAAGCAATGCACCTACCCTAACCCACCTGAGCAGGTGGGGCAGGGTGGGGGCACAGGAAGTTCTTTTTCCTTTCATCTTTTGATTTCATCTTCCCAACCCCTCCCCAGTCCATCCCACTGACCCCAGAAAATTGAGGTTTTGTGGGGAAAAGGGTTTAAATTGAGGAGAAAATCTCATTTTCCGTTTCTGTCTGTGTTTAAATTGAGGGTAAACACCTTATTTAATCTCCAGTATTTATTAAAATATTTGGAAAAATGTCTAACAGTTTTAAGGTCAGTATTGTAAATTTTTGTAGTCTAAAAAGCAGTAGCATCATCATCAAAACCGAGAAGTTTTTGACAGTTTAAAGTGATGCTGAGTTCTGGATTTAAATTTATATACACTTGATCTGACCATTTTTCTATCTATTCACACAGATTTTAAAAACATGGCAAATCTTCCCTAAGGGACAGTGTTTCATAAACTTTGTCTATTATTTGTACCAATACCTGGAATTTGGTACAGCTACACACTGGAATCTTCTGGATGGATTCTGTGACATGACCAGTGAGATAGAGAAGTAGCACTTCACAAATCTTCCCGAAGTACTAATAATTGTACTTCTTTAAATACGCATTAAGAAGAACAGATACCAGAATGAAACAGCAAGCAGAGAAAGAGAAGAAAAAACCCTGAGCAAGGGAACTCCTGGACTGTTTCTGTTGTCAGTTTAAGACAGTGATCTTCCAATGGTTAAGAAAAGTATCAGTACCTAAAGGATTTAGGGAATTAAATGGAAATAAAATAGAGGGAATTAAAACAAAATGCCACTGCTAAATATTCATTGGGAAATTCTGCCTGTGTACCAGAGAGAGAAAGCAGTTTCCTGATTAAGGTTACTGAAAACAATACTCAGTGACTACTTCCAGCAGAGTATGAGCGTTTGCTATGATGTAACCTACCAATTAGAATTCAGGAACAGTGCTTTGCAGATTAGTAATGAGGAGAGAGGCTTTCAAACTTCCTTCAGGTCTGGCTTCCTCTGCTTGGTATCAACAAGGCAGAGAAGAGGGCAAGAAACTTTGACATGGGTTTTAATTTTTAGGGAAGGCTGTTTATCCAGGTGTCTGCAGCGTAACCCAGCATGAGAAGCCACTTACTGCTCTTTTTGAGCATAACTTTCAGGAATAAATAATTTTTCATCTGTTGGCCCTTAAGTAGCTAAAGCATGTTCTGTAATTACTAAACACAGGCTAAAACAACCTTTTCCACAAATCTTCAAAATATTTTATGGCTTGCACTAAACCTATTCACTGTCTTTACAACTGGACACTTATTCCCAAAAAAGTTTAAAAAATAGGAGAAAAGCACCCACTATTCACCTGGACCATCATACAGCTAAAAAAAAAAAAAAAAAAAAAAAAAAGAGAGGGCCAAGAATTTAAGTGAAATATCCATCTTTCACTTAAAACATGTAAAAAGTAACTTTGCAATGCAAGACAACTTGCTCCAAATATTACTCATTTTATTATGAGATGAATCAACAGAGAGCCTCAAGGCAGGCTAAAAATACTGGGACAAAATAAAGCTAAAAACCAAGAAGCCATCGAAACTCATACAAAATAAGATAAAACCAAATTATGATGTATCATTTAAGAATGTAGAATTTATTGTTGTGAAATGCAACACAGAGAATTAGCTTGTAAATGAGTTATCATGTATTCAATACAGGGTTGTTCAGAACCAAAGAAATAAGACATTGTTGGAAGATATTATATGAACATTTAGTGCACATGAAAATATACACGCATAATGAGATGTAATTAAATGTGAAAAATTTTCTCTCAACAGATGAAGAAAAAAAAAAAGTCTCTTTTTCTATTTTTATTTAAATCAGAAGCATCTCCATTAATAAATAGGAAAACAGAGCAGTTGTTTCTTTACATTCCACGAATGAACGGCTCACACAATGTCCAGTCTGCCACCTTTCTAACATTGTAGTTATCACAGCAGACTGACTTACAGAGGACAGCCACAGCTCTGGACTCAAACATGAGGCATTCTTCTCTGTTCCTGGTTTCCACGATCACACTGAAGGGAAGTGGATCCAGCTTGCGACAGACACGGTATCCTTTACTGAAAGCCACTTTGCTTCCATCACGGGCAGCCCTGGCCAACACAAGATGATGTTAATGAAACCTCCCTGTCCTTCCAGACACCTCCCGCAGAGCTGGTTTGACTCATATCCTTTCCTAGGGATTTAACGTGTTCAACAAAAACAAATCACAAAACCCCCTGCTCCCTCTTTCTACCTCATGAGACTTAGTTTATCTATGTCCCAAAGAAATACAGGATTTATCTAAAGATGACATCTAAAGCTTCCTCCCGAGGGCCAGCTGTGATCTCTGCTTTCTGTGAACAGTGATAGCACCCAGGGAACGGCTGGAGCTCTGTCAAGTGAGGGTTAGGCTGAGTGTCAGGAAAAGTTATTCCCCCAGAGGGTGCTGGACGCTGCCCAGGCTCCTCAGGGCAATGGCTCTGAGGCTGCCAGAGCTCCGGGACCCTTTGGATAGCGCTCCCAGGGATGCACAGGGTGGGATGGTTGGGGTGTCTGTGCAGGGACAGGGGTTGGATGCGATGATCCTTGTGGGTCCCTTCCAGCTCGGGATGTTCCACGGTTCTATTCCGTGAGTGCTGCCGGGAAGACGCCGGCTTCAGACGGCTCCCCCCCGACCCGAGGGCTGTGAGTATCGCAGCCCTTTGCCCAGCGAGGCGGCTCAGGGGTGGCTCAGTCCGCACGGCTGTTCCTGAGCCGGTCCCTTCGGTTCTGCTCCTCGTAATAATTCCGCAGCGGGACCTGGGCTTGGCTACGCTCAGCACACGGCTCGATTTGTTTAAAGCACAGCTCCGTCCCACCTCGGCCCAGCGCCCGCTCTGTGCCGTGCCGTCCGTGCCGCGTCCCCGCCGTCTCTGCCGCTCCCTCTCTCTGCCCCTCGCCCGTGACAGCGAGGCTGGGCAGGAGCTTCGACCCTTCTGGGGGCTGTCCCCCTTTCTTGTTGCGGCAGAGTCCCTTTCGGGGGGAATGTACATGTGGAAAGGGATGGAAGCAAGTGCTGGGCTGCTGTCCAGGGCAGTTAAGACTCGTTCTGTGCCTTCTTTGGGGGCCAGGAAAAAGGGGTGAAGACTCGGGGCTCTGGTGTCATTTGGGGCACCCTAAGGTCCCTAGGAGAGGGAGGCACGCTGCGGCGGAGGAGCAGGTGCGTGGTGAATGAGGGGGGGTCCTGCCGGGTGCCGTCCCCCCGAGGGACCCAAAGCTGCCCCAAAATGCACAGGGAGGGGGGTGTGTAGAATACTAAAACCTGGCAAGTGTTTCGTTTTTATAGGTATTGGTAAAGAATAGGAATTCATTGCTAAATTCATTTGGAATGAAACCCAGAGCAGCCCCAGGTGTGAACTGTGAGGATGATGAGGGGCCGGCTCCTGCCGGCGGCTGTTTTAGGGGGTTTGCCTCAGCTGATTTTACAGGGAGCTGCTGGAGAAGAGGAGTTTATGGGGGGTTTCCAGGCCTGTCTCACGGAAGGACGGTGAGAGCTTCTGACAGGGTCCGGGTGTTCAACTGGATACGCACTTGGATACCTGGAGCATTGCTCAGAGGAGGTGCCGAGGGACAAACCTTTGTGCCGGGAAGTAGCAGCCAAACAGGTGAGCCCAGGTGGATTTGTAGCGGGGATTTTTCTCCTTTCTCTTTCAAATTTCTTCTTGCCAATCCCTCCCCCGTGCTCCCAGGGGAAAAAAAAAAAAAAAAAAAAAAAAAAAAAAAAAAAAAAAAAAAAAAAAAAAATCGGGTTATGAGGACAAAAGAAATTCAAAATAAAGGAAGCAACTTCTTGTCTTTTATTGTCTGTGTTTGAACTTGTGGTTTTAAGAGTATTGATTGAAGGAAAACCTGCCTTTTCCAGGGTGTTAGGGATATCACTGGGGTGACAGGGAATCCCTGTCGTTCTATTTTAAATGGAAGGGGAAAAATATTGTTGTTGTATGATGGGTTTAATTTGACGGTAGCCCCCCCCCCCCCCCCCCATTTTCATCCTCCTAAGGTTTAGATTGAGGGAGCAGCCCTGTTGTTCCTCCTTTTAAAGGGTTTGGATTGAGTTAAAATCCCTCTTTCCCCATCATTTGTGTCGGCCGCCGGGGGTCTATGTACAAATCACGAACGGGACGGGACTGCTGAGGAAGGCGTCTCGAGCTGTTTTATTTTTTTGCATCACTCTCATTACATGGTTACGGCAATGGGAAGATGCCAGCAGCTCACATCCCCGCCAGCAGACCAAGAACTTAATGTTAGAATTTACTTTAAAGTTTTTTGACCAGTCACATGAAGCAAAAGCATATTGACGTTAGTTCTGTCTAACCACTATAAGCACACGTACCTTTGGTTAAAACCATTCTCGCTTATTTCAAATACAATACCTGCTTGTAAGCCTTAAAACACAAGAATGGAGCACAGAGCTCCATTCTTAAGCTTAGAACTTCCTAATATCTCGCTGTAGCTTAGGGAGTTATTCTAGACATGCATTAATATACACATCATTGTTCTATTTGTAGTTAATTTCTACTTATATAATTTTTCTGCTGACAAATCTTATGCTTAGCTCGAATCGCAGTTCTGCTGTTTCTGAGGCCTGCCTTTTGCAGCTTTCCCAAAACCCTCTGGTTTGAAAGATTCCCACAACTTGAGGCATTTCATTTGAGGACAAGCCCTTCTTTTCTGCTCTTACAGGGGCTGAAACTGAAGGGGAGAACACATTTATTTGCCCTTGTTGAAGTGAGGCGAGCACCTGAGTGTGGCGTAAGTTCCGGGGGTTGAATTGAAGGAGGCTGCAGCTCTCGCAGCGTTTGAAGGGTTGGGATCGGGCTGTGCCGCTGCATTGGAGGGCGCTTCTTGTGCCCCTGGCCCGGCAGCCAAGGCTGTGGCGCGGGAGCTGCTGGCGTTGCCCGGGGAGCTGCCGAGGTGGAAGGGGACTTGGGCGCGGCCGGGCTGGCGCGGGACTGCCGGAGCCGCGCCGGAGCGAGGCGTGCGGAGCCGAGGGGAGCTTTGCCGGGCCGGCGGGCGGGAGAGGCGGCGCGGGCGCTGCGCCGGTGCCGGCCGGTGCCGGCCGCTCCGTCCGCTCCGGGCGCGGGGCTCGGGCGCCGCCGGGGCCCCCTGGGCCCGGTGCCGGCCCCGCCGGGCAGGGGGAGCGGGCGGGGGGCTCCCGGCGCGGCGCCGCCTCTGCCTGCCGCAGGAGCCGCTTTCCTGCCGGGAGCCGCGCTCCGCCCGGTGCCGGCAGCGCGGCTTTTCATTTTCCGAAGGTCCTTGGTGTAGCGCTTTGGAGGTGGTTCTTAGGAATTGATTGTATCGTTTTCTTTTGTTCGTGCTTGGTGTATGCTAAGGGACATGGTGTACTTCTTGAATGTTATGGTTCTTGGTTCAGGTGCTGATGGCAAGGATTTATTTGGATTGAGTTTTGTTGTTGGATTTCATTTTTGTGGAATTTGGTGGATTTTTTTTTGTTTTGATTTGTTTTGATTTTTTTGGTTGGGTTTTTAAATAATATTTTTATATTATAAAAAGATAATTTAAAATTCTATATTTTAAGGTTTACAATGTTTTTTTATGGGTCGTGGCATGAAGTAGCGGTTAGGTTTTTAATTGGATTGTGGTGGCTTTTATTAGCGTGAGTATGTAGTGTTCGTTTTGGTGGGTTTGAGGCAGTGTCCTGTAGTTAATTAGTGAGGTTTTTGTAATATTGGTCATTGCATTATTGTTGATTGTATTATAGAGGTTTTATTCATTTGGTATGTTTGATTGTCGTGTATGTTTTGTTGTTGCAGAGAATCTGGGAGATATTGTTTATGGTTCCATTTATCTTTTGGCTTGGTGTTTATTTCCAGGTGGTATTTTAGTTTTGATTATGGTTTGAGGCATTATGGGTTTATTGAGTTAGGAATCATTTTTTTGTTGTTGTTAATTGAAGTTTTTTTGGTTTTTTGTTTTTTTTTTTTTTGTAGTTTGATGTATTTGGTTGCTGGTTTTTATTCGTTTTATTTTTGGGAACATGGTTGTTTATATGGTGGATTTTTTTTCGGTAGTTATTTTATTTGGGTGGTGATTTTTTTGTTTCTTAGTGGTTTAGATTTTTTTATATCGGTAATTGGTTTGGTGGTTTTTTAAGTTTATTTTATAGCGTATTGGGTTCTCTTTATGAGTTAGTGTTGAGGTAGAGTTTTTTTTTTTTGTTTTGTTTTTTTTGTTTTTTTTAGTAACGTTCAGGGTCTGTTCTAGGGTTTGGAGTTTAGTAAGTTAGTTGGATTTTTTTTTTTCTTTTTAGTGGGTTTTGTGATTTGCTGTGTGGGATTGTATAGGGTTTTTTTTTCATTTTTGTTTAATTTTTGTGATGTGATAAGAATTGTTAGTGAAAAGAGTGTAGTGTGGGTTTTTTTTGCTGGTAGTTGGTTGGCTGGTGGAGCCATTCTAATATTTTTGGACGGTATGGGTGGGAATTTGTTGCTGTTTGTATTGGCATTTTAGTTTTAGGTATTGGATCTTAAATGCAAAATTATAACTATAACTATAATGTAAGAAAACAAATCTAGAAATATAAAAATGGGAATATAAAACTTCCATTTTAAATATAAATAGAATACATATAAATAGAACATGTAACATAAATAATATTATCTATCACCGTAAGATGTTCTAATGTTTGATATAGAGTATTTTATACTCTATAGAGTATTTTAAAGTATGTTTATATAAGTACATATGAATATAGATTATACATATAAATCAAATCCATAGAAAATATCAATCTAGAAATGTATAATTAATATATGTAGATAGATATAAAATACAAAATCATAGAAATTGATACAATACATAATGGATATGATACTGTATATGTCTTATTATACCACATGACATGTCATATATTTTATATATCTAAATATAGTACATCAATATACTGTAATAGAATATGTAAGAAACTATAAATGTAAATATCAAAAGCATAAATAGAAAAATATTCAAATATAGTTTAAAATAAAGGGGTTTTTAAAATTTTCTATTTGGTAGTAGGCAGGGCTTTTATTATAAAAATTAAAAATAGAAATAAAATAAATTAGAAAGGGCTTCTTTGGTTTTTATTTGGTTAGAGGCAGGGTATTTATTTTAAAAAATATGAATATACATTTTATTTTGATATAATTCTAAAAATAGAAATAGATAATCAATGTATAAAGATAGATAAAAAATATAAAGTGTAAATAAAAATAAGTAATAGGAAGATATAGAATATAAATAACACCATCCATCAATCTACATTTACAATGCAAATTTCAATAGAAATGCGAAAAACATAGATAAATTTAAACACAGTTTAGAAGAAAGGGTTTTTTTTTAGGTTTTGACTTGGGTAGAGGCAGGGGTTTTATTATAAACAATATAAACCTTTTAGAAATATCAATCTAAATATAGAAATATGTAATCAATATATTAAGACATGCATAAAAATATAAAATAAAATAAACTTTAAGTAATATGAATGAATGTAAGAAATTATCAAATTATCATTATACATCAGTATACATTTTAAATCAAAATGTGAATATAAATATAAAAAATATAAAAATAATATAGATTGAAATATAGCTTAAAAGAAAAGATTTTTTATTTTGGTTCTTATTGGGTTAGAGGCAGGGTTTGTTTTTTTTTTTTTTTTGGTCGGTGTTTTTCGGTTTCGTGCGGGATGTTTAGGGGCATTTATTGCAGAGGATGTTTTGAAGGGGGTCGCGCCTGTTCTTCTTTGCGCGCCTTCCCCGCCTGCAGCCCCAGGGCGGGCGGCAGTGCCGCCGCCTTGTGGCCAGAGTGCAGTACTGCAGCCCTCGCCCGAGGTCCTCCCGCGGCCGCCACCTTGGGAGTGGGTTGTCGCGGACTCGCTTGACCTTCCCAATATGGCGGCAAAAAAGGCGGGAAAAAGGAGGACCTCGGTCTGTCTACTGCACTGCCTGCACGGCACCCTGACGCCGGCGCCGCCCCGCGGGATTTTTTTCGCTTTTTCCCGTGTCGTGGCCACGGACTGTGAGCTCAGCGGCTGCGCGGGCGGTCAGGTTTTGAGCGGGCGCCGACAGGCATCGGCAAAAACGCCTCTCCCTTCCGAGGGCCTCACGCGGCCGCCATCTTGAAAGTGTCGCGGCGGCCGGGACACTCTTGACCTTCTCAATATGGCGGATAGAAAAAAAAAAAAAAAAAAAAAAAAAAAGCGCGGGAAAATCGTGGTCCGCGTGCTGCACTGCCCGCGCGCCACGCAGGGGCCGCCCCGCCGGGATTTCCCGCGGCCTTGCCAGTACTGCGGACACGGGCTGTTGCCGCACTTGCGCCGCGGGCGGGTGGGTTTCAGGCAGCATTTTTCTTTTAAATAAGAGATCGTTAATATTAATATCATAGAGCTAGAATTTGGTTACAGGCAGGGCTTTTATTTTAAAGAACAGAACTATTTTTGCAATAGAAATATAGAAATGTATATTAATATATCTGGATATATAAAAAGATAAAATATAAATAAATAGAAGTCATAGGAAGAAGATATTTAATATAGAATCGAAATAACATCATGCATCAATATACATGATAAATGGGAATGTGAAAAGTATAAATATGAAAGATAGTTCTAGAGAGTTTAAAAGAAAAGGATTTTGGAGGGGTTTTATTGGGTTAGAGGCAGTGTGTTTTAGTTTGTGTGCGGGTGGTTTCGGGCCATTTATTTTTCAGGATTTTTCCAAGGGGATCGCCCCTGTTCTTTTCTGCCTCCCTTCCCTCCGGGCGAGCGGCAGCCCCCGGCTGTGGCCGGCGGCGGTGCTGCCGCCTTGTGGACAGAGAGCGGTACTGCAGCCCCCCCCAGCCAGCGCCCTGCCCCTCGCCGCTGGGTGCCGGCTGAGGGGGGAAGGACGGCTGCCGAGCGTGGGAAGGGCGAGGCGCGGGAGGGAGCGAGCGGCAAGCGGGGCGGTGTCTGTAAATAGAGGGGAGGGGTGAAGGAGATTCGGGAGAGCAAAGGGACCCGATGACCGAGAAGAACGGCAGCGGCGAGGGCGGCCCGGCGGGGCCGCTTTCGGCGGGCGGCGGAGGCGCGGTCGCAGCGCTCACGGGCCGGGGGCGGCGGGCGGGGGGCGAGCGGCGTCGGAACAGGGCTGCACTCCCCTTTCCCGATCCCCGCGCGCGTCCCTCTCTAGACGCTGGAAGCGACCGCGTGCCGGAAAATGCCGCCGGGGCGGCGCGCAGGCGGCGGAGCGGGGCCCCGGCTTTCCCCGCCCCTCCTGCCGCCATCTTTGGAAGGTCAAGCGAGCCGTCCCCGTCCCGCCGCGTCGCTGTCTCGTCCCGCCGCGTTCCCGCCGCCTCCCCGTGCTTCCCCGCCGTCTCCACTCTGACACGATCCGCCCCCGTCCCGGACCCCCTCCGCTGCAGGGAAATGCAGGAGAACGCGAAAGCATCGGGGCAGAGCAGCCGCTGGAGGTGCCCGAGCCGTCTCCCCCTTGCCCGCAGGGCCGGAGTTGCCCACCGCCGGCAGCTGACAGCTACGCTGACAGCACGGGCGGCTCCGGCACGCTTTGCCTCGCTGTGTTCCGGTGCCGTGCTGCTGCGGGAGGACGGGGCCAGCGCTCCAAAGGCCAGAGCAGAGCGCTGGCGAATGGGAGGCGAGGAAGGCTTGGGCTAAGGATGGATTGAAACCGGGCTGCCTGTAAGTGCGCAGAGAGACCTTTGTCATCCACGCTGCCAAAAGGAGCACCTGGTACACCCTATAGGTGTGCCTTGTGTTTCACGTGTTTTCATTTCCTGTTTGTGTCATCCCAAAAAGCAGGGACGGAGCAAATGGGACTGGTTCCCACTGTTGCTGGGTGAAGGCTTTTTACAGGCTGCTGTATTGATGTCATCTTTTTTTCACCCCAAGTTTGGCTTTTCCCATGCTTTTCCCGTAGCTGCTGCATTGGGTGTCCCCAGGAGGGCTGGGTTCCTCAGCAGGGGTCTTAGGAGTTGCTATGGATTCTGATTTTTCTGAAGCTGTATGGAAGTGTGCTAGCGAATCAGCTCTTTTCTCTCCTGAAAAGCTTTCCATCTATGTCCACCCGTGCGTCTCTGTGTTTTAATCACGTAGCCGGACGCGCTGAGGTTCTTACTTTCTAAGCCAAAAGCTGAAGCAGATGACCGTTTGCTTTGTGTGTGTGAGGAGTGGCATTTGTGCTGGAGAGCTGCGGTTGGGAACAAAAGATGGACTTAATGTGCTCTGGGGACGGGCACGGGAGGAAACGCACAGAAAGGCAAGGCAGTGATGATTGCGGAGGAGAAATGAGAGGTGGTTGCTTCCGATCCGTGGGGACTTTCCTTGGGAGTGATCGATCAGAGAGCGTATGGAAGTAGAGAGCATCTTCTGGCTGCTTCTGTTCTGTAAACTTCTCCCTGGCTTCACAGGTCCGTGCTGGAGAGTGGGAGAAGGGTCCCTGCTGGCTGCCGTGTCCTGGGTGGGCACAGAGCTCTGACCTTGGCCAGATGGGCTGGTGAGTATTGAATCAATCCCTGCCTCCTCGTGAGCAAGTTGTTTGAAGGAGTTTGAGGCAGGGACGGCTTTTAGCCGGCTGCAGTTCGGTTTCTTTCTCACAGGTTTCCGGGTGTTTTGATCCTGACGTCGCCAAAGCCTCAGGTTTGCTGAATTGGGGCTCTTACCTGTGTGACCCGTGAAATGTCCCGGAAGCTGATCGATGTCTTCCTGCTCCCGCTGTGTTCATTTGGGCTGTGCTTCAGGCTTCTCTCCCTGGGCCCTTGCCGTTGCCGTATCTCTTGGATGCCGTGCAGAACGGAATCAGGCAGCCAAGCCTCAGGTTCACCTTCTCCCTCACCCTCTGCGCTGCTCGTGTGGCACAGCAGATCCTGAAGCCAGGTACTGGGACGTGCTGCGTGTGTCACTGCTGGGGTGAAAAGCAGAGCCCTGGGGAGTGTCGATCCCCTCACCTGCTCTGTGCTCGTGCGCTCTTGCCTGAGCTTTTCCTCCTGGGCAAGAGAAGGGGAGGGTGGGCAGCAATGGGAATGCGCCTCAGAGCAAAGGCCTTCTGCAGTTGCCGGGCTGTTCTCCCAGCTCGGAGCGCTGCCCGCTCACTGACTGCAGCTTCCACGAATTGTCGTCCGTGCTTGTGGATTGGGAGCGCTGTCCTCCTCCACCATGCCAACCTTTTCTCTTTACAGAGGAGCACGTGTACATAAGGGTAAAGAGATTCCTTCTGTCGCACCGGTATTTGGACCTGAGGAAGGTACCAGGTTTTCTCCAGCTTTTCTACAGTTTTGATTTTGAGGTAAGAGTCCCATTTTAGGTACCCAGTAATTCTTCAGAAATGTATTAGAAACAGCCGCAAAAATACAATGAAACCTCATTCTCCCACGGGTAGTTAATTAGAAGCGTCTTTCTTATGTTTCATGTAGGAATTCAAAATGTTATTTCTGTGAGGTTTTTGTTGTCTTCTTAATAGTAGCGCACAAGGAGTTGTGCTGTGTATGCTCTGTGAGCACAAGAAAAGAATGTTCTGCCCCGGCTAGCTACAATTCCTCTTTGAGTTTAGGCTAGTAACTTTGAGTTCAACTGAAGTATTTTAGAAACAGCAACTTCTAAAATTCCATTTCCACTGCATGTTTGGGCTGCAGACTGACTGTTCCCAATGGATGTTAGCGATTAAATTTGATAGGAATGGAAAATTGAGAAGTCCAGAAGAAGCTGTGGTAATTCCTGAGCTGGCACTCAGAGGGAACCGGGGTTTTGTGCTCTTAGGAGCATGTATCCTTTGGAAATGTCTGAATGTCTGACGGTGGTATTTTTCTTTATGGCTTCCAGTACAAAACAGCACGAGTGGATCCTCAGATTTCTTGGGGAAGGGCTGCGTGACAAACATTGCTGTGAGCTCTGTGTCTACCAGAGGATTTTCCGGGTCATTCTTTCCTTTCTCAGCAGTCCTTTGTGTGACCAGGGCTCCCAGGTAAGAATTGAAAAAGAACAGTTCCCAAATACCCCAAACCACAAAAGCTTGTATGGCCTCAAGATCTCAAGTACAAAACAGAAAGGAGCAGCTGATTCTGCCTTGGTCCTCTTGAAAATCTGTTCCTTGTTGGTTTTGTGGATGTGTGGAGGGGGAAATAATTTAGGTTGTGTCTAAACCGGTCCCATCCTTATCCCCTGAAACTGGGACCGGTTCCTGCCATCGTGGAGCCTCACGTGGGTGCCGTGGTTTTGCTCCTGCAGTCGGGGTCTTTTCTTTTTGGGGTCTCTATTCCCCAGCCAGCACGTTTGTCACCTGCACAGTGCTTCGGCAGGAGGGAAACTCGCCTGCCGGGAGCTCTCGGGTTTGGGAGCATCCACCCTGAGGATTTCAGGTATCAAAACCTCGGACAAAAAGAGAAAATTGTCTTGCTACCTGAATACTTCTTGTAAGAGCAGCACCTGTGGTGTGAAGCGTTGAAGGGAGAATGTCTTTCCTTCTCTGGAGTTGCTGAGAACAGGCGGTGTTCATTTTAGCTGGAAGTTGATCGGGTACCAGCCAAATTGCTCATTTTATTTTAGATAATCAGATCTTGGCTGTAAAAGAACAAGTTGCATTTTCTGTTTCAGAGTCCTATTCTGGAGATACGACAGAGTGCTGCTGCCCGTGTCACCTCTAGAGCTGCCCATGAGCCGATAGAGGATCACAGCCTCCTCTCGTGGGTCCTGCACGGCTTAGAGAAAAGGTAACCAGCCAAGTACGGGAGACATGGGGACAATTTCCTGTCCACGGCTGAAGAATGACGTGGCTGAGGATGAAAGCAAGGGGGACAGACCTGGAGACGGGGGCACCGAGGGCTGCACTGGCAGAACTTGCTGAACGCTGAGGTGTCCCTTGTGTTTTTGAGAAGAGAATCAAGAGGCTTTCAGGTGGTGGTGGGAGGGACGATGGTGGGGGGGCTGTGTGATTTGGGAATCACTTCCTTGACAAAGCAAAAGGACACCTTGTGCTGGTGTCTTTAGCTTTGAAATTTCAAGCAGCCTCAGTTCCCATCCTGTCACAGGACCTGCTGCACAGGAAGTGGCACAGTAATGGATTTGAGCTGTCTAGAACGTTACTTCTCCTCCCCTTGCCTCTCCCTGACAAAAAAAATCTCTTCTGCAAGCACAGAGTGCCCTGACAGGTTCAGGCAAGTGCACCAAAAGTGCCCTAGAATATGGTCCCCCGTAGGAGATGGACCAGCTGCTGGTGAGGATCTGCCTTTCAAATGTGGTTTTCTTTTCTTTTTTTTCTTTTTGTTCTGTTTCATTTTGTTTTTCAGGTTTCTGGAGAACCAGGTGATAAATAAAATGATTTCCTTCCTCCATCCTTTGTGGCTAATAAATTTAGGAGACAAGAGAGAAAACAGGAATCGGTCCCAGATGCTGCTGTTGAGATGGGTATATGATCTACCTGTATATAGATATATGCGTATCTCTGTATATCTGTGTAGTGATAATAATGGGAGTTTTTATGATACGTTGCTTTACTGTCTTCTATTTTTAATAAAGTGCGATTTTAAGTTATTAGGTATAACATTTTATTCTGCTTATTGGCTAAAGTAACATTTTCTTGTATTTTATTGGTATCAAGTCATGTTAATCATTAATTGGTAAGAGTTTATAATGAATTATTAAGGTGTGAATATTGTTCATTAAGGTACGTCTTTTTTTTACTGTAGGTATTTTCATGTGTTCGTATGGGTTTTTATGTTAATGATTTTGGGTTTTTGTGTTATGAATATATTAGTATTTTATTAGGGTTTTTTTTGGTTAGTTTACTTGTTTGGTGTGTAGATCACTCCTGTTAAGTATGTTTATCTATATATGTTTTAAAATGTAAGTTATAAATCTACTTGTTAAGGATTTTTGTAGAGTTCTATGTAAAAATTTAAATCGGTAGGGGAGATAAAAAGCAGTAATTATTAATAAGATGAGTATTTTAGTTTTTAATAATGATTTAAGTTATTCAGCGATGTTTTAATTTTTGAAAATATTATTTAGTTATTTTTTATGTGTGATTGATTAATTTTTAAAAAAAAATTAGTAATGTTTTTGTAAATTGATTTCTTGTGATTTCATCAATTTATATATTTTTAAAAATGTTTTCTATTTATGATTGTGTGTGAATAATAAAAAATGAACAGTTGTTTTATTTTGTAAGGTAGTATGTTTAAAGATGTTCATATTTGGCAGTAATTTATTTAACGTTATACATGTGTTATTGTTTGATTTGGTTGGTTAATAAGTAAGTTCATTTGATGTGCTTCAAGTGTGAGTTGTAGTTATTTTAGGTGTTAAAAGAGATGTAGAACTGATAGAATTAGGTTGTTAAAAGGTTGTACGATTTTGATCCTGAGAAGTAAATTTGTGTTGGAGTGATTGGCTATTTTTAGGTGGGTGTTCTTTTTTTGGGTTTTTTTCTTTTGTTGTTGTTTTTTTCTTTTTTTTTTTTTTTTTTTTTTGTTTGTTTTTTTTTTGTTTTTTTTTTTTTGGTTTGTTTTTTTTTTTTATATGTATTATTGTTATGTTTGGTCTTAGTGGGTTAATTGTTTTAAATTGTAGGTTTGCTGTTTTGAGGTAACTTCTTTGTGGTTTGGTGTGGTTTGGGGGTTGTTTTGTAACTAAATATTGTACAAGTATTTGTTTGTAATGATTTGAGTAATTTTACTTTTGGTGGTTTACCTGTCATTTGGGGTATGAGTGTATAAATGTTATTTGAAGAGTTTATGTTACGTGTAAGTTTTTTGATTTGCAATTTAGTGTTTGGAAAGGATAAGGTTAGTTGTGAGGAGGTATACAAACGAGCTACGTAGAAAAGAGATTTTTCGGGTTGGTGACTGATAAACAGAGCGTATTTGGACGTGGGGTTTTAGTTAAGTGTTACTTGTTTGTTCTGTTTTGGTTGTGGAACTATTTCTTTCGGGGTTGGGTTTTTTTGTTTTTTTTTTTTTCTTTGGTGTGTTTTAAATAAGGCTTGACACAGTGAGTAGGACTCTTGTGTGATTTTTTTTTTTTTTTTTTTTTTTTAAATTGTGGAAACATAAGTATAACGTGTTCTGTAGGTTATGAAATTGACGGGACTACATTATTGGCTACTTACTAAACCTTGTAGTTGTGAGTAGGTTTTTGTAACTCTGATTTTGAAATCCAAGAAGAAAACTGAGGAGACGAAGGAGGTAGAGAAGTTATCTCCTTCTAGGACAGAAAGGGTTTAGCGCAGAAACTGCTGGGTCTAATGTGGCGCGGGGGTTTCCGTGCGCCGGCCGGGCCGGGCGCGGGGCTCGGCGGCAGGAGAGCGGCGAGCTGTGCGCGTGCGCGGGAGGCGCGCTGCCGCGGGGAGCCGAGCGGAGCCGAGCGGAGGTGAATGGAGCCGAGCGGAGCCGAACGGAGCCGAGCCGAGTCGAGCGGGGCCGAGCGGAGGTGAATGGAGCCGAGGCGAGGCGAATGGAGGCGAACGGAGCGAGCGGCTCCGAGTTGAGCCGAGCCGAGCTGCGCCGAAGAGGCGAATCCAGCCGAGTCTAGCGGAGAACAGCCCGAGTGTAGGCGAGGAGCCGAGCGGGGCCGAACCGAGCCGAGCTCCGCCGAGCGCAGCATCCCGAGCAGGGCGGGCCGCCGGGGCGGGTTCGGGTGGAGTCGGGGCTCTCTGAGGCTCCCCGTCCTGTCCCGCTCTCTACCCCTCCTTCTTCCTCCCGTATTCCTCTTCTTTCTCTCTTTCCCCCATTTCCCGCTCTCCCCAAAGCCGACCCCTTTCTCTCCCTTTTCGGCCTCCCCTCTCGTCCCCCCCTCCATCCTTCCTTCCTCCTCCCCGTATTCCTGTTCTTTGTCCGCAGACCCTCTCCCCTCCTCTCCCTCGCAAACCCGACACCCCGCGCCCCCCCCCCCCCCCCACTCCTTCCTGCTCTGTCCCTATCCCGCTCCTCCGTTCTATTCCTCTTCTCTCCCTCCTCTGTGCACCATCCCTCTTCCCCGCTCCCGGCCTTTCCCTTGCCCTCCCGCTTTCCTCCACAGCCCGACCTCCCTCCCTACCCTTTCTCATGCCCTGCTAGCCCTCTTCTCTTCCCGTCGCCCCGTTCCTTCTTTCCCCGCAGCCGCGGGGCCGGGGGCGCCGGAGAATAAAGCCCAGAGGGCCGGAGCCCGGCGCCCCTGGGCCCTTGCGGGAGTCCCCGCACGGGGCCGGAGGCTCTCGGCGGATCCCCCCGTGCCGGTCAAACCCCGCCCGGCCCCGCCGGACCTGCGGCTTTGCCGGCATCGCGCTGAGAGCGGCCCCCGCTCTGTGCCGTGCCGTCCGTGCCGCGTCCCCGCCGTCTCTGCCGCTCCCTCTCTCTGCCCCTCGCCCGTGACAGCGAGGCTGGGCAGGAGCTTCGACCCTTCTGGGGGCTGCCCCCTTTTCTTGTTGCGGCAGAGTCCCTTTCGGGGGGGATGTACATGTGGAAAGGGATGGAAGCAAGTGCTGGGCTGCTGTCCAGGGCAGTTAAGACTCGTTCTGTGCCTTCTTTGGGGGCCAGGAAAAAGGGGTGAAGACTCGGGGCTCTGGTGTCATTTGGGGCACCCTAAGGTCCCTAGGAGAGGGAGGCACGCTGCGGCGGAGGAGCAGGTGGGTGGCGAATGAGGGGGGTCATGCCGGGTGCCGTCCCCCCGAGGGGGGTGTGTAGAATACTACATCCTGTCAAGTGCTTCGTTTTTATAGGTATTGGTAAAAATAGGAATTTGTCTCTAAATTCATTTGGAAAGAAAGCCAGAGCAGCCCCAGGTGTGAACTGTGAGGATAAGGAGGGGCCGGCTCCTGCCGGCGGCTGTTTTAGGGGCTTTGCCTCAGCTGATTTTACAGGGAGCTGCTGGAGAAGAGGAGTTTATGGGCGGCTCCTGGGGCTGTCCTTGGAAGGACGGTGACAGCTTCGGACAGGGTCTGGGGGATCACCTGGATACGCACTTGGATACCTGGAGCATTGCTCAGAGGAGGTGCCGAGGGACAAACCTTTGTGCCAGGTAGCGGCAGCCAAACAGGTGAGCCCATGTGCATTTGTAGCGGGGACATTGCTCCTTTCCCTTTTAAATTTCATCTTGCCAATCCCTCCCCGGTGCTCCCAGAAAAAAAAAAAAAAAAAAAAAAGAAAATAAAAAAAAGTATTTTGAGTAGGAAAGAAATTCAAATTGAGGGTAGCGACTTGTCTTCCATTATTGACCGTGTCTGAACTGGTGGGGGATCCCCTTTCACGTGTGGTTTTGAGGGTATTGATTGAAGGAAAACCTGCCTTTTCCAGGATGTTAGGGGTATCCCAGGGGTGTCAGGGAATCGACAATACACAGCCCATTGTTCTATTTGTAGTTCACCTCTACTTCTTATATAATTTTTCTGCTGACAAATCTTATGCTTAGCTCGAATCGCAGTTCTGCTGTTTCTGAGGCCTGCCTTTTGCAGCTTTCCCAAAACCCTCTGGTTTGAAAGATTCCCACAACTTGAGGCATTTCATTTGAGGACAAGCCCTTCTTTTCTGCTCTTACAGGGGCTGAAACTGAAGGGGAGAACACATTTATTTGCCCTTGTTGAAGTGAGGCGAGCACCTGAGTGTGGCGTAAGTTCCGGGGGTTGAATTGAAGGAGGCTGCAGCTCTCGCAGCGTTTGAAGGGTTGGGATCGGGCTGTGCCGCTGCATTGGAGGGCGCTTCTTGTGCCCCTGGCCCGGCAGCCAAGGCTGTGGCGCGGGAGCTGCTGGCGTTGCCCGGGGAGCTGCCGAGGTGGAAGGGGACTTGGGCGCGGCGGGGCTGGCGCGGGACTGCCGGAGCCGCGCCGGAGCGAGGCGTGCGGAGCCGAGGGGAGCTTTGCCGGGCCGGCGGGCGGGAGAGGCGGCGCGGGCGCTGCGCCGGTGCCGGCCGGTGCCGGCCGCTCCGTCCGCTCCGGGCGCGGGGCTCGGGCGCCGCCGGGGCCCCCTGGGCCCGGTGCCGGCCCCGCCGGGCAGGGGGAGCGGGCGGGGGGCTCCCGGCGCGGCGCCGCCTCTGCCTGCCGCAGGAGCCGCTTTCCTGCCGGGAGCCGCGCTCCGCCCGGTGCCGGCAGCGCGGCTTTTCATTTTCCGAAGGTCCTTGGTGTAGCGCTTTGGAGGTGGTTCTTAGGAATTGATTGTATCGTTTTCTTTTGTTCGTGCTTGGTGTATGCTAAGGGACATGGTGTACTTCTTGAATGTTATGGTTCTTGGTTCAGGTGCTGATGGCAAGGATTTATTTGGATTGAGTTTTGTTGTTGGATTTCATTTTTGTGGAATTTGGTGGATTTTTTTTTGTTTTGATTTGTTTTGATTTTTTTGGTTGGGTTTTTAAATAATATTTTTATATTATAAAAAGATAATTTAAAATTCTATATTTTAAGGTTTACAATGTTTTTTTATGGGTCGTGGCATGAAGTAGCGGTTAGGTTTTTAATTGGATTGTGGTGGCTTTTATTAGCGTGAGTATGTAGTGTTCGTTTTGGTGGGTTTGAGGCAGTGTCCTGTAGTTAATTAGTGAGGTTTTTGTAATATTGGTCATTGCATTATTGTTGATTGTATTATAGAGGTTTTATTCATTTGGTATGTTTGATTGTCGTGTATGTTTTGTTGTTGCAGAGAATCTGGGAGATATTGTTTATGGTTCCATTTATCTTTTGGCTTGGTGTTTATTTCCAGGTGGTATTTTAGTTTTGATTATGGTTTGAGGCATTATGGGTTTATTGAGTTAGGAATCATTTTTTTGTTGTTGTTAATTGAAGTTTTTTTGTTTTTTTTTTTTTTTTTTTTGTAGTTTGATGTATTTGGTTGCTGGTTTTTATTCGTTTTATTTTTGGGAACATGGTTGTTTATATGGTGGATTTTTTTTCGGTAGTTATTTTATTTGGGTGGTGATTTTTTTGTTTCTTAGTGGTTTAGATTTTTTTATATCGGTAATTGGTTTGGTGGTTTTTTAAGTTTATTTTATAGCGTATTGGGTTCTCTTTATGAGTTAGTGTTGAGGTAGAGTTTTTTTTTTTTGTTTTGTTTTTTTTGTTTTTTTAGTAACGTTCAGGGTCTGTTCTAGGGTTTGGAGTTTAGTAAGTTAGTTGGATTTTTTTTTTCTTTTTAGTGGGTTTTGTGATTTGCTGTGTGGGATTGTATAGGGGTTTTTTTTCATTTTTGTTTAATTTTTGTGATGTGATAAGAATTGTTAGTGAAAAGAGTGTAGTGTGGGTTTTTTTTGCTGGTAGTTGGTTGGCTGGTGGAGCCATTCTAATATTTTTGGACGGTATGGGTGGGAATTTGTTGCTGTTTGTATTGGCATTTTAGTTTTAGGTATTGGATCTTAAATGCAAAATTATAACTATAACTATAATGTAAGAAAACAAATCTAGAAATATAAAAATGGGAATATAAAACTTCCATTTTAAATATAAATAGAATACATATAAATAGAACATGTAACATAAATAATATTATCTATCACCGTAAGATGTTCTAATGTTTGATATAGAGTATTTTATACTCTATAGAGTATTTTAAAGTATGTTTATATAAGTACATATGAATATAGATTATACATATAAATCAAATCCATAGAAAATATCAATCTAGAAATGTATAATTAATATATGTAGATAGATATAAAATACAAAATCATAGAAATTGATACAATACATAATGGATATGATACTGTATATGTCTTATTATACCACATGACATGTCATATATTTTATATATCTAAATATAGTACATCAATATACTGTAATAGAATATGTAAGAAACTATAAATGTAAATATCAAAAGCATAAATAGAAAAATATTCAAATATAGTTTAAAATAAAGGGGTTTTTAAAATTTTCTATTTGGTAGTAGGCAGGGCTTTTATTATAAAAATTAAAAATAGAAATAAAATAAATTAGAAAGGGCTTCTTTGGTTTTTATTTGGTTAGAGGCAGGGTATTTATTTTAAAAAATATGAATATACATTTTATTTTGATATAATTCTAAAAATAGAAATAGATAATCAATGTATAAAGATAGATAAAAAATATAAAGTGTAAATAAAAATAAGTAATAGGAAGATATAGAATATAAATAACACCATCCATCAATCTACATTTACAATGCAAATTTCAATAGAAATGCGAAAAACATAGATAAATTTAAACACAGTTTAGAAGAAAGGGTTTTTTTTTTAGGTTTTGACTTGGGTAGAGGCAGGGGTTTTATTATAAACAATATAAACCTTTTAGAAATATCAATCTAAATATAGAAATATGTAATCAATATATTAAGACATGCATAAAAATATAAAATAAAATAAACTTTAAGTAATATGAATGAATGTAAGAAATTATCAAATTATCATTATACATCAGTATACATTTTAAATCAAAATGTGAATATAAATATAAAAAATATAAAAATAATATAGATTGAAATATAGCTTAAAAGAAAAGATTTTTTATTTTGGTTCTTATTGGGTTAGAGGCAGGGTTTTTTTTTTTTTTTTTTGGTCGGTGTTTTTCGGTTTCGTGCGGGATGTTTAGGGGCATTTATTGCAGAGGATGTTTTGAAGGGGGTCGCGCCTGTTCTTCTTTGCGCGCCTTCCCCGCCTGCAGCCCCAGGGCGGGCGGCAGTGCCGCCGCCTTGTGGCCAGAGTGCAGTACTGCAGCCCTCGCCCGAGGTCCTCCCGCGGCCGCCACCTTGGGAGTGGGTTGTCGCGGACTCGCTTGACCTTCCCAATATGGCGGCAAAAAAGGCGGGAAAAAGGAGGACCTCGGTCTGTCTACTGCACTGCCTGCACGGCACCCTGACGCCGGCGCCGCCCCGCGGGATTTTTTTCGCTTTTTCCCGTGTCGTGGCCACGGACTGTGAGCTCAGCGGCTGCGCGGGCGGTCAGGTTTTGAGCGGGCGCCGACAGGCATCGGCAAAAACGCCTCTCCCTTCCGAGGGCCTCACGCGGCCGCCATCTTGAAAGTGTCGCGGCGGCCGGGACACTCTTGACCTTCTCAATATGGCGGATAGAAAAAAAAAAAAAAAAAAAAAAAAAAAAGCGCGGGAAAATCGTGGTCCGCGTGCTGCACTGCCCGCGCGCCACGCAGGGGCCGCCCCGCCGGGATTTCCCGCGGCCTTGCCAGTACTGCGGACACGGGCTGTTGCCGCACTTGCGCCGCGGGCGGGTGGGTTTCAGGCAGCATTTTTCTTTTAAATAAGAGATCGTTAATATTAATATCATAGAGCTAGAATTTGGTTACAGGCAGGGCTTTTATTTTAAAGAACAGAACTATTTTTGCAATAGAAATATAGAAATGTATATTAATATATCTGGATATATAAAAAGATAAAATATAAATAAATAGAAGTCATAGGAAGAAGATATTTAATATAGAATCGAAATAACATCATGCAT
Organism: Vidua chalybeata; assembly: GCF_026979565.1. Classification (NCBI taxonomy): domain Eukaryota; kingdom Metazoa; phylum Chordata; class Aves; order Passeriformes; family Viduidae; genus Vidua; species Vidua chalybeata. Next base: position 7,625 of record NC_071531.1, on the reverse strand, counting down.
CAATATACATGATAAATGGGAATGTGAAAAGTATAAATATGAAAGATAGTTCTAGAGAGTTTAAAAGAAAAGGATTTTGGAGGGGTTTTATTGGGTTAGAGGCAGTGTGTTTTAGTTTGTGTGCGGGTGGTTTCGGGCCATTTATTTTTCAGGATTTTTCCAAGGGGATCGCCCCTGTTCTTTTCTGCCTCCCTTCCCTCCGGGCGAGCGGCAGCCCCCGGCTGTGGCCGGCGGCGGTGCTGCCGCCTTGTGGACAGAGAGCGGTACTGCAGCCCCCCCCCAGCCAGCGCCCTGCCCCTCGCCGCTGGGTGCCGGCTGAGGGGGGAAGGACGGCTGCCGAGCGTGGGAAGGGCGAGGCGCGGGAGGGAGCGAGCGGCAAGCGGGGCGGTGTCTGTAAATAGAGGGGAGGGGTGAAGGAGATTCGGGAGAGCAAAGGGACCCGATGACCGAGAAGAACGGCAGCGGCGAGGGCGGCCCGGCGGGGCCGCTTTCGGCGGGCGGCGGAGGCGCGGTCGCAGCGCTCACGGGCCGGGGGCGGCGGGCGGGGGGCGAGCGGCGTCGGAACAGGGCTGCACTCCCCTTTCCCGATCCCCGCGCGCGTCCCTCTCTAGACGCTGGAAGCGACCGCGTGCCGGAAAATGCCGCCGGGGCGGCGCGCAGGCGGCGGAGCGGGGCCCCGGCTTTCCCCGCCCCTCCTGCCGCCATCTTTGGAAGGTCAAGCGAGCCGTCCCCGTCCCGCCGCGTCGCTGTCTCGTCCCGCCGCGTTCCCGCCGCCTCCCCGTGCTTCCCCGCCGTCTCCACTCTGACACGATCCGCCCCCGTCCCGGACCCCCTCCGCTGCAGGGAAATGCAGGAGAACGCGAAAGCATCGGGGCAGAGCAGCCGCTGGAGGTGCCCGAGCCGTCTCCCCCTTGCCCGCAGGGCCGGAGTTGCCCACCGCCGGCAGCTGACAGCTACGCTGACAGCACGGGCGGCTCCGGCACACGCTTTGCCTCGCTGTGTTCCGGTGCCGTGCTGCTGCGGGAGGACGGGGCCAGCGCTCCAAAGGCCAGAGCAGAGCGCTGGCGAATGGGAGGCGAGGAAGGCTTGGGCTAAGGATGGATTGAAACCGGGCTGCCTGTAAGTGCGCAGAGAGACCTTTGTCATCCACGCTGCCAAAAGGAGCACCTGGTACACCCTATAGGTGTGCCTTGTGTTTCACGTGTTTTCATTTCCTGTTTGTGTCATCCCAAAAAGCAGGGACGGAGCAAATGGGACTGGTTCCCACTGTTGCTGGGTGAAGGCTTTTTACAGGCTGCTGTATTGATGTCATCTTTTTTTCACCCCAAGTTTGGCTTTTCCCATGCTTTTCCCGTAGCTGCTGCATTGGGTGTCCCCAGGAGGGCTGGGTTCCTCAGCAGGGGTCTTAGGAGTTGCTATGGATTCTGATTTTTCTGAAGCTGTATGGAAGCGTGCTAGCGAATCAGCTCTTTTCTCTCCTGAAAAGCTTTCCATCTATGTCCACCCGTGCGTCTCTGTGTTTTAATCACGTAGCCGGACGCGCTGAGGTTCTTACTTTCTAAGCCAAAAGCTGAAGCAGATGACCGTTTGCTTTGTGTGTGTGAGGAGTGGCATTTGTGCTGGAGAGCTGCGGTTGGGAACAAAAGATGGACTTAATGTGCTCTGGGGACGGGCACGGGAGGAAACGCACAGAAAGGCAAGGCAGTGATGATTGCGGAGGAGAAATGAGAGGTGGTTGCTTCCGATCCGTGGGGACTTTCCTTGGGAGTGATCGATCAGAGAGCGTATGGAAGTAGAGAGCATCTTCTGGCTGCTTCTGTTCTGTAAACTTCTCCCTGGCTTCACAGGTCCGTGCTGGAGAGTGGGAGAAGGGTCCCTGCTGGCTGCCGTGTCCTGGGTGGGCACAGAGCTCTGACCTTGGCCAGATGGGCTGGTGAGTATTGAATCAATCCCTGCCTCCTCGTGAGCAAGTTGTTTGAAGGAGTTTGAGGCAGGGACGGCTTTTAGCCGGCTGCAGTTCGGTTTCTTTCTCACAGGTTTCCGGGTGTTTTGATCCTGACGTCGCCAAAGCCTCAGGTTTGCTGAATTGGGGCTCTTACCTGTGTGACCCGTGAAATGTCCCGGAAGCTGATCGATGTCTTCCTGCTCCCGCTGTGTTCATTTGGGCTGTGCTTCAGGCTTCTCTCCCTGGGCCCTTGCCGTTGCCGTATCTCTTGGATGCCGTGCAGAACGGAATCAGGCAGCCAAGCCTCAGGTTCACCTTCTCCCTCACCCTCTGCGCTGCTCGTGTGGCACAGCAGATCCTGAAGCCAGGTACTGGGACGTGCTGCGTGTGTCACTGCTGGGGTGAAAAGCAGAGCCCTGGGGAGTGTCGATCCCCTCACCTGCTCTGTGCTCGTGCGCTCTTGCCTGAGCTTTTCCTCCTGGGCAAGAGAAGGGGAGGGTGGGCAGCAATGGGAATGCGCCTCAGAGCAAAGGCCTTCTGCAGTTGCCGGGCTGTTCTCCCAGCTCGGAGCGCTGCCCGCTCACTGACTGCAGCTTCCAGGAATTGTCGTCCGTGCTTGTGGATTGGGAGCGCTGTCCTCCTCCACCATGCCAACCTTTTCTCTTTACAGAGGAGCACGTGTACATAAGGGTAAAGAGATTCCTTCTGTCGCACCGGTATTTGGACCTGAGGAAGGTACCAGGTTTTCTCCAGCTTTTCTACAGTTTTGATTTTGAGGTAAGAGTCCCATTTTAGGTACCCAGTAATTCTTCAGAAATGTATTAGAAACAGCCGCAAAAATACAATGAAACCTCATTCTCCCACGGGTAGTTAATTAGAAGCGTCTTTCTTATGTTTCATGTAGGAATTCAAAATGTTATTTCTGTGAGGTTTTTGTTGTCTTCTTAATACTAGCGCACAAGGAGTTGTGCTGTGTATGCTCTGTGAGCACAAGAAAAGAATGTTCTGCCCCGGCTAGCTACAATTCCTCTTTGAGTTTAGGCTAGTAACTTGAGTTCAACTGAAGTATTTTAGAAACAGCAACTTCTAAAATTCCATTTCCACTGCATGTTTGGGCTGCAGACTGACTGTTCCCAATGGATGTTAGCGATTAAATTTGATAGGAATGGAAAATTGAGAAGTCCAGAAGAAGCTGTGGTAATTCCTGAGCTGGCACTCAGAGGGAACCGGGGTTTTGTGCTCTTAGGAGCATGTATCCTTTGGAAATGTCTGAATGTCTGACGGTGGTATTTTTCTTTATGGCTTCCAGTACAAAACAGCACGAGTGGATCCTCAGATTTCTTGGGGAAGGGCTGCGTGACAAACATTGCTGTGAGCTCTATGTCTACCAGAGGATTTTCCGGGTCATTCTTTCCTTTCTCAGCAGTCCTTTGTGTGACCAGGGCTCCCAGGTAAGAATTGAAAAAGAACAGTTCCCAAATACCCCAAACCACAAAAGCTTGTATGGCCTCAAGATCTCAAGTACAAAACAGAAAGGAGCAGCTGATTCTGCCTTGGTCCTCTTGAAAATCTGTTCCTTGTTGGTTTTGTGGATGTGTGGAGGGGGAAATAATTTAGGTTGTGTCTAAACCGGTCCCATCCTTATCCCCCGAAACTGGGACCGGTTCCTGCCATCGTGGAGCCTCACGTGGGTGCCGTGGTTTTGCTCCTGCAGTCGGGGTCTTTTCTTTTTGGGGTCTCTATTCCCCAGCCAGCACGTTTGTCACCTGCACAGTGCTTCGGCAGGAGGGAAACTCGCCTGCCGGGAGCTCTCAGGTTTGGGAGCATCCACCCTGAGGATTTCAGGTATCAAAACCTCGGACAAAAAGAGAAAATTGTCTTGCTACCTGAATACTTCTTGTAAGAGCAGCACCTGTGGTGTGAAGCGTTGAAGGGAGAATGTCTTTCCTTCTCTGGAGTTGCTGAGAACAGGCGGTGTTCATTTTAGCTGGAAGTTGATCGGGTACCAGCCAAATTGCTCATTTTATTTTAGATAATCAGATCTTGGCTGTAAAAGAACAAGTTGCATTTTCTGTTTCAGAGTCCTATTCTGGAGATACGACAGAGTGCTGCTGCCCGTGTCACCTCTAGAGCTGCCCATGAGCCGATAGAGGATCACAGCCTCCTCTCGTGGGTCCTGCACGGCTTAGAGAAAAGGTAACCAGCCAAGTACGGGAGACGTGGGGACAATTTCCTGTCCACGGCTGAAGAATGACGTGGCTGAGGATGAAAGCAAGGGGGACAGACCTGGAGACGGGGGCACCGAGGGCTGCACTGGCAGAACTTGCTGAACGCTGAGGTGTCCCTTGTGTTTTTGAGAAGAGAATCAAGAGGCTTTCAGGTGGTGGTGGGAGGGACGATGGTGGGGGGGCTGTGTGATTTGGGAATCACTTCCTTGACAAAGCAAAAGGACACCTTGTGCTGGTGTCTTTAGCTTTGAAATTTCAAGCAGCCTCAGTTCCCATCCTGTCACAGGACCTGCTGCACAGGAAGTGGCACAGTAATGGATTTGAGCTGTCTAGAACGTTACTTCTCCTCCCCTTGCCTCTCCCTGACAAAAAAAATCTCTTCTGCAAGCACAGAGTGCCCTGACAGGTTCAGGCAAGTGCACCAAAAGTGCCCTAGAATATGGTCCCCCGTAGGAGATGGACCAGCTGCTGGTGAGGATCTGCCTTTCAAATGTGGTTTTCTTTTCTTTTTTTCTTTTTGTTCTGTTTCATTTTGTTTTTCAGGTTTCTGGAGAACCAGGTGATAAATAAAATGATTTCCTTCCTCCATCCTTTGTGGCTAATAAATTTAGGAGACAAGAGAGAAAACAGGAATCGGTCCCAGATGCTGCTGTTGAGATGGGTATATGATCTACCTGTATATAGATATATGCGTATCTCTGTATATCTGTGTAGTGATAATAATGGGAGTTTTTATGATACGTTGCTTTACTGTCTTCTATTTTTAATAAAGTGCGATTTTAAGTTATTAGGTATAACATTTTATTCTGCTTATTGGCTAAAGTAACATTTTCTTGTATTTTATTGGTATCAAGTCATGTTAATCATTAATTGGTAAGAGTTTATAATGAATTATTAAGGTGTGAATATTGTTCATTAAGGTACGTCTTTTTTTACTGTAGGTATTTTCATGTGTTCGTATGGGTTTTTATGTTAATGATTTTGGGTTTTTGTGTTATGAATATATTAGTATTTTATTAGGGTTTTTTTGGTTAGTTTACTTGTTTGGTGTGTAGATCACTCCTGTTAAGTATGTTTATCTATATATGTTTTAAAATGTAAGTTATAAATCTACTTGTTAAGGATTTTTGTAGAGTTCTATGTAAAAATTTAAATCGGTAGGGGAGATAAAAAGCAGTAATTATTAATAAGATGAGTATTTTAGTTTTAATAATGATTTAAGTTATTCAGCGATGTTTTAATTTTTGAAAATATTATTTAGTTATTTTTTATGTGTGATTGATTAATTTTTAAAAAAAAATAGTAATGTTTTTGTAAATTGATTTCTTGTGATTTCATCAATTTATATATTTTTAAAAATGTTTTCTATTTATGATTGTGTGTGAATAATAAAAAATGAACAGTTGTTTTATTTTGTAAGGTAGTATGTTTAAAGATGTTCATATTTGGCAGTAATTTATTTAACGTTATACATGTGTTATTGTTTGATTTGGTTGGTTAATAAGTAAGTTCATTTGATGTGCTTCAAGTGTGAGTTGTAGTTATTTTAGGTGTTAAAAGAGATGTAGAACTAATAGAATTAGGTTGTTAAAAGGTTGTACGATTTTGATCCTGAGAAGTAAATTTGTGTTGGAGTGATTGGGTATTTTTAGGTGGGTGTTCTTTTTTGGGTTTTTTTTTTGTTGTTGTTTTTTTCTTTTTTTTTTTTTTTTTTTGTTTTGTTTGTTTTTTTTTTTGTTTTTTTTTGTTTTGTTTTGTTTTTTTTTTTATATGTATTATTGTTATGTTTGGTCTTAGTGGGTTAATTGTTTTAAATTGTAGGTTTGCTGTTTTGAGGTAACTTCTTTGTGGTTTGGTGTGGTTTGGGGGTTGTTTTGTAACTAAATATTGTACAAGTATTTGTTTGTAATGATTTGAGTAATTTTACTTTTGGTGGTTTACCTGTCATTTGGGGTATGAGTGTATAAATGTTATTTGAAGAGTTTATGTTACGTGTAAGTTTTTTGATTTGCAATTTAGTGTTTGGAAAGGATAAGGTTAGTTGTGAGGAGGTATACAAACGAGCTACGTAGAAAAGAGATTTTTCGGGTTGGTGACTGATAAACAGAGCGTATTTGGACGTGGGGTTTAGTTAGTGTTACTTGTTTGTTCTGTTTTGGTTGTGGAACTATTTCTTTCGGGGTTGGGTTTTTTTTGTTTTTTTTTTTTTCTTTGGTGTGTTTTAAATAAGGCTTGACACAGTGAGTAGGACTCTTGTGTGATTTTTTTTTTTTTTTTTTTTTTTTTTTAAATTGTGGAAACATAAGTATAACGTGTTCTGTAGGTTATGAAATTGACGGGACTACATTATTGGCTACTTACTAAATCTTGTAGTTGTGAGTAGGTTTTTGTAACTCTGATTTTGAAATCAAGAAGAAAACTGAGGAGACGAAGGAGGTAGAGAAGTTATCTCCTTCTAGGACAGAAAGGGTTTAGCGCAGAAACTGCTGGGTCTAATGTGGCGCGGGGGTTTCCGTGCGCCGGCCGGGCCGGGCGCGGGGCTCGGCGGCAGGAGAGCGGCGAGCTGTGCGCGTGCGCGGGAGGCGCGCTGCCGCGGGGAGCCGAGCGGAGCCGAGCGGAGGTGAATGGAGCCGAGCGGAGCCGAACGGAGCCGAGCCGAGTCGAGCGGAGCCGAGCGGAGGTGAAGGAGCCGAAGGCGAAGGAGGCGAACGGAGCGAGCGCTCCGAGTTGAGCCGAGCCGAGCTGCGCCGAAGAGGCGAATCCAGCCGAGTCTAGCGGAGAACAGCCCGAGTGTAGGCGAGGAGCCGAGCGGGGCCGAACCGAGCCGAGCTCCGCCGAGCGCAGCATCCCGAGCAGGGCGGGCCGCCGGGGGGGCTCGGGTGGAGTCGGGGCTCTCTGAGGCTCCCCGTCCTGTCCCGCTCTCTACCCCTCCTTCTTCCTCCCCGTATTCCTCTTCTTTCTCTCTTTCCCCCATTTCCCGCTCTCCCCAAAGCCGACCCCTTTCTCTCCCTTTTCGGCCTCCCCTCTCGTCCCCCCCTCCATCCTTCCTTCCTCCTCCCCGTATTCCTGTTCTTTGTCCGCAGACCCTCTCCCCTCCTCTCCCTCGCAAACCCGACACCCCGCGCCCCCCCCCCCCCCCCACTCCTTCCTGCTCTGTCCTATCCCCTCCTCCGTTCCTCCGTTCTATTCCTCTTCTCTCCCTCCTCTGTGCACCATCCCTCTTCCCCGCTCCCGGCTTTCCCTTGCCCTCCCGCTTTCCTCCACAGCCCGACCTCCCTCCCTACCCTTTCTCATGCCCTGCTAGCCCTCTTCTCTCCCGTCGCCCCGTTCCTTCTTTCCCCCTCAGCCGCGGGCCGGGGCGCCGGAGAATAAAGCCCAGAGGGCCGGAGCCCGGCGCCCCTGGGCCCTTGCGGGAGTCCCGCACGGGGCCGGAGGCTCTCGGCGGATCCCCC